>NC_065526.1:31815339-32019704 GCF_006386435.1 Epinephelus moara | reverse complement strand
CCTGGCTACAGTGCTGAAAAGAAACCTGGGGTTGTTCTTGTTTTCTTCTATTAATGCTGAGTAATAGTTTGCTCTGGCATTGCGGAGGCCCCTCTTATAAGTTTTGAGACTGTCTGTCCAGATTAAACGAGATTCTTCCAGTTTGGTTAATCGCCAATTCCNATTAAACGAGATTCTTCCAGTTTGGTTAATCGCCAATTCCTTTCAAATTTTCGCGATATTTGTTTTAACTTACGGGTTTGAGAGTTATACCAAGGAGCGAACTTTCTTTGCTTTTTTAACTTCTTTTTAAGAGGAGCTACAGAGTCAAGTGTTGTTCGCAGCGAGCCTACGGCGCTATCGACAAAATAATCAAAGTCGGTACAGGAAACCTCTGTTACTGAGGGACTTGGTATTGAATTTATCAAAGTCGGTACAGGAAACCTCTGTTACTGAGGGACTTGGTATTGAATTTAATGACGATTTTGATAATGATGATTTTGCGATAGCACTATCTGATAAACATCTAGTATAGTAACTGTTGCTGAGTGGCGTGTAATCGAGTAAAAAGACGTCAGAACTAGATCGAGGGTATGGTTAAAACAGTGAGTGGGTTCATGTACACCCTGACTGAAGCCAATGGAGTCTAATAATGAGATAAACGCGGTAGCCAGGGAGTCATTATCAACGTCGACATGAATGTTAAAATCGCCTACAATAATAACTTTATCTGATTTAAGAACTAAACTGGATAAAAACTCTGAGAATTCAGATACAATATGCCCAATTGGAATCTGCATCTGCAAACTAGCATGGTATCATGACATAACTGACCCACATTAAACACAGTTTCTTTGTCATTGTCACTATAAATGAAGCAGTCCCTAGCCTCACATTGAAATGATTCCAGTGAGTTTAACACAGCGAGGTTTGCAGATTTCACGTTTACGTGAACAGAGCATTGGTATTGTTTTGATACTCAGTATCTACAAATTTGCAAATGCCTGAAATTAAAGTCTGAATCTGTTTTGGGTTGACAAAAGGTAGGATCAGCACATCTCTGATGACAGTAGTAGTATTATAATCAGTGGATGACACCCCAGTGCTCGCTCATTTGGTTACCAAATTTTCTGTTGGTGTTTGTATTTGCCACCGTATTAGTTGTGGCATTTGTGATGTGGTTATGTCATGAATATTCCACACTGACGGTTATCATCCTTGACTAGTGTATCACCCCCTGTGACAGCCAATTGGCAAACACTTACTTCCTCTTTATTCACAGAACCTCTGGACAGGATGTGCATACTGAGTTGGCAAAATGAACTGCAGTACAAGCCAAGAGGACGCATTAATATACTCATCAAACAGTCCATGTAATATTATCCTGATATTATGTGAGAAAGATGAATATACTCACTATTGTGGAGACAAAAACAAAGTATGTTATTGTATGATATGTAAATGAATAAGAACGGATGGATAAAATCAGTGGGTAGAGATACAGATCTTACTAGATTATTATCAAAGGACTAATTGGAATATTATGGGGATATTATACAGGGCTTGAAATGATGAAACAAATGAATGCATTGGTCAAAAAAACCCTGTTTTATTTAATATTAACAATACGTCTCCCAGCATTTCTATCATTGATTTCATTCACACATAGGAGTAAATCAGATCCACAGCTAAGCCTGTGAAATTTGTGAAGAAATGAAATACTTTAAATGAGCCAATATGGAGGTGAAATATTTCCTTACTTTAATAGTGGGGCCAGTGTTCCTTCTGAGATTAGAGTCCAGCAGCTCACATAAATGTGGAGACTAATGATGAATTAAAACTTCTGAAATAATATGTTTAGCTATAAAGAAGGTTCATGATATAAGTGTCACGATAAATACTTTACCTAGTTATCGCAGGATATATGGACATGACCTCAATAATTTTGCTGACCTCGATATGACCCCTTGTGTTTACACGCATGTTTGTTTAGATAAGTATCACCAACATTTTAGCCAACATGTTGCCAGAATACACAGCAGGGTTTTCTCAATCATTACGAGACTTGAACGCAGCGATTCTCTCTTTTCTTTCTCTCCTCCCCCACCTACTTGTACGAGTCAGAAGAAAAATACTCTTCAAAGACGACACAGGGTAGCTTACCGGTAGCCTGCAGCTACACCCTTGGTGTGGAAGCGGCACAGTCCTGATAGTCATTAGCTTGCCAACCTCTGGCAATGAGCCAGAAAGTAGGTTGTTTGTAGTTTCACCCTTTAATGACTTCATTCTCTACTCCATAAATCCACCAGTGAATCACTGTCGATCCCCGGGAGCCAACTGCAGCATACGGGCTGGATTATGGAAGTAACTGCGATGTTCCTGGAGCTTTGCTGTGCTTGTCGATTTGTCGCCAGAGGCATCACTTGGTTTTGTTTTTGTTGGCCTGATTTTATATTAAATCTCAAACTGAAAAGTGTCAAATTTTAGGCTGCTCCTGTAAAAGCACTACAGTTTTACATATACTTTCTCGTATATGTTAACAGGTATTGATCACTTCTTAAAAATGTTAATATTTTTTAACCCTATGGGCCCGAATGACGTAAAGTGCGTCCAAATTCACACCTGTTCTTCTCTATTGATTTTCTCCGCGACCATGCATCATAGTGAGAAGCCACCCATATCACCAGAAACAGCGGAACCGCAGCTTTCTGACAGGACCAAGCACTTGTTGGTAGTCTTATGTTTTCAGAAGGAAAAACAATGATAAAATTACACTAAAATTATGTATAACAAAGCTTTCATACAGGAGGGATGGATTACTCGCGAATGCAGGGTCCCACAGAAATGCCACGCATTTCACATGAAAGCGCAGGACCAGAGCTTTCCAGTGATACCAAACACATCACTGTGCTGTCATCCCATCATGCTGTAAATACAGATCAATTGTCTACAAAATAAAAACCTGACAAATTTCTTTACAATCCATTATACAGATCTTGTTATCAGTCACTTCATATAGTGAGGAATAATATTATTACTATTTTTCTATGATCTTAGATGTAAATATTGCATGTTTCCTTCAGATAAAACACATTTTTGGCTTGTGAATGAGTCAATGGAATTTCTTGCAATAATGAAAAAATGCTGGCAAATATGTCCGCCTGGCACAAACCACATGTTTTGGACAGCTGTGAAGTGACAGAATGTCCCACCATCATGGTTCTTATATTGCCAGATTCCAGAGAGTCTCCCCTCTTCATATATGGCAGAATATGTCAACTTCCAACTTGCTATGCTGAGATACATGTAAAAATGTAAGAATTTAGTCACACAGATTGTTATTTTTTTTTCATTGATATAAAAATTAATATAAAATACAGGCACATAGGACATGTGATGATGGCAAATCTGGTTAGCCCAGATTGTCCTGAGAAAAAAATACCCCAAAAAGGCCTAGGGCCCATAGGGTTAAATACTCCAATGTCTGAATATTCCTAAGAACTGAAGGTTCATTGGACTTTGAAAGGTTGTATTTGCATTATTATGCTATTATATGATGATTTTATTCAGTTTAAAGCACTGTCTAAATCACGCACAAGAGGGATCACTGCTGAAGCCCTTTAAATTTTATATTCAACCTAAAGAGGAGACTCTTAAACTATAAGATTTTTCAGTTTTTATTGTGTCAGACTTGAACATTAAAATAGCTCGCACCATATGGAGTGTAGTTTGCATCCAAACCATCAGTGAGAGTTAATCATCAAGGCTCGCATTAGGTTTCAAACACTTTTCCTCGACAGCGGAGCCATTTCCTATTATGTTGGTAGACTGGCCTTCAATCAGACGACACAGATTGAAGCCCCCATTTTGGCTGGCGTCCACTGTGCTGACGTGTCTTTGTGCAACACTCTGTATCCTTACCAGCTTCAGGAGATCTGTAGCTAAACCAGCTCAGAGAGCGGCCAAACAAAGAGCAAGTTTCCCCTACGAGAATAAACAGAATATTGCTATATTACAGTTTCTCTGTTAAGTGTGTAACCTGCTGGTAGCTTCTCGTAGCCAAAAAACACAATCAATAGCAGAGTAAACAAAGCAAACTGCCAACAATCGAGATGATTGTGTGCTGCATGATGGATTGCAGCCAAATGGACGGAGCAGACTCCCCACTTAGCACTTCTCCTCTTTACCTCCTCATGGTGCATAACTCTTAAATGTGTGTTCGTTGCACAAGAACAACCTCCAGCTGAGCCTTGATGTGCGAATGCAGTTTTCTTTTTGTATCCAGCTGGGCTTGTGTGTGTATTTGTGTGCATGAGCAACAATTGGCCACTTCTCCTGAATAAATATTGGAGGTTTGGTTTTTAAAGGTGATTTCTGGTGGGAAGTTAGTGAGCTACGGATCTTCTTTTTAAGCTACTTTTCTGTAAAGCCTTTAAGATGGCTCTAAAACTTTTAGGTGTGCAGAGGAGAACGTGGGGCAGGATGGGGCGGCGGGGAGAGGTTGGATGATCCGTTCAGGTTGTTAGAAGGAGGAAAAGAAGCAATTGGATTTATGTGGGACTGATCTTTTGTCCTCTGTTTTTTTCTCTGTCATTTTCGTCTTACCTTTGTCCATTAATTGTCCTTTGTTTCTCCCCCATTCCTTCTTATCTACCCATCATTCTGTTCTCTCCTCTCTTTCCTTATCTGCCCTTTCATTAATCTCTCCCTTCCCCTCTCTCTCTCTCTTTGCTTTTGCGTCCCCCTGTTCTGTCTCTCTTTCCCCATCCTGCCCTGCCTGTGTTTCCCTTCAGGGCTCTGTTCCTAGGTCTGTCCAATAACCCTCATATCACTGATTTACACCTGGACATCAGCAGCTGTGAGGTATGCTCTGTTAGTCTGTGCTGTGGGTATATTCACTCATCTTCTTCACAGATTAACGCTTGTGGCCATCCCATCATGTCTCACTCCACTCTGTTATCCTCCCACAGTTGAGGTCAGCGGGTGCTGGGGTGATTCAGGAGCTGTTCCCTCGAGTTTCATGTGTGGGGACTTTAGACATCTCTGATAATGGTAAGAGACACGTCTGCACACACCCACAAAGGATGGACGTAGATGGTCTGTTGGTGTATATTTTCAGATTCAGACATTTCACATTTGACATTCATCATGGTGTGCACACCGACGTGCAGTTTTTCATTTGAAGTGCATCCTTTTAAAATGGATCTAGTGATAAATGAAAGTGTCAGTGTCAGTCTCAATAGTCTACTCAAAATTTGGAGTACTACCATAAAACTTCAATTAATAACTTAGGTTTTTATTTGCTTCAATCACTGAAGTCAACTGTTGTATATTTGGGATGGGTTTCTAGGATGGTGAGTCTGGTTAATAATTCTACTAACACAAACGAAATGAGAAGATGACTATGCTGCGTGCAAAACAACTGTGTAGTGCATGCGCAAGCGTGAACCACTTGTTTTCATTTGGATGATGTGCTGCTGGATCAAAGATCATAGAGTGCTACGTGTAGGGCAGGGTTGTCAGGTCCGCTTATTAGCTGCGACTTTGGGCTTGTTTTTAAAGTCACTCACAAATATTGGTAGTCGCAGGTTGTGTTGTTTTTGGGCTTGTTTCTAAAGCGGAGTTGCTTATTTGGGCTTGCTCTCTAAACGTCGCCTTTCTCTATATATATACCCGTCTAATAAGTTATTTAAACGTGTGATAGTATGTCGGACTGCAGGATGTTTCCACAGCTCTGCTCCCTCGGCCCCTCTCCTTCTCCACATACACACAGGTGACAGTCAGTCAGTGAGACTTTTCACATTTAAATTGCGCGATTAATGGAGTGGTCAAAGTGGTCCTTTAACTATTTTGCTAACAAATGGGCGAAATATGGAAAGAATATAATAAAGATTTGTAGAAAGAGAGAGGATTAAAAGATTCGACTTCAAGAGGGGGACGATTCAAAGGCAGTATGTGGATTCAGATTCTGTGTGAAATATGAACTCACCATTCAGATCTTGTTCAGCATACCAGCACTGTTACAGTGAAAGTAAAATGGCCTGTTATATGCAGCTACTTTACTTTAATTTTCATTCATTCATTTATTCTTTCCATGTTTTTGGTCGGCTAGTTAGTTTGGTAGAGTTCAAAGGCAGTAAATATAATGTATTTGTTAAGTAATTTTGAAACGGTTGCTTATAAAACGCTGATAAGTCCATGCATATACTGCATCCTATATATATATATATATATATATATATATATATATATATGTAGTATTAAAAAAAGAAATTGTGGAAAGAGGTAGGTTGAACTGCACTCTGTTTGCAGAATGAGGGAAATTGAGTGTTAGTGTATTTTAATATTCAGAATGTCTTTATTATTATTATTATTATTATTATTATTATTATACAGTCCAGATGTAAAAACTATTATCCAACACTTAAGGGCACTTGCCCCAGGATATTCAGATGGCTCTTACTGTAGTTTGAAACTGACATGTTATTTGTAGTAGGCCAGTCTACCCGCTTTGTTCACTGTAAAGAGCGTGAAGAAATGTATAAAGATTTGGACCTCTAGTGAGATGGTCATGATGGCTCAATGGATTTGTTCTGTTTTGGAATACACAATATTTTTCCAAATTAGTGTTTGTGTGTTTTAATATTCAAAATTTTGCTTTGACAAGCTCTCTTTTTTGACCATACACCTGTTTGCATCCCTGATCTCCATATTGATGAGTTTATATACGTTTACACAATCTAAGCAGCTAACTAGCATTAGCTCAAGCAGGTCACAGACAGCCCGATGGGTTTGAAGAGGTTTTACATCCAAAACATTTCAATAAACATGACATGCTTAACAACGTCAGTGGCAACGAGACCCGTCATCTTAGTTTTACAGCATTCATCCTGTGAAAACAGTCATGTAATATCTTCTGCAGTTTAGAAGGGAGTTATCCAAAGTTTACGAAAGTAATGATGTCAATATAATGTCATCAGGGTTATGTCGGCTTGGATGTTCCAAATTTTAAAAGAAAGCTTGAGTTACAAACTGGAGGTGTGGGGTTTAAGAGAGGTGGGCATTTAGCAGGCAGCAGGGCGTCTAACAAATGATGCGAATGAGTTGCATTTTGAGAATTGTCGAATCCGGCACTTTTAGTTTTAAGTTGTTGGAGTTTCCCTTTAGATAATGGCAATACATGAAAGGTGTCAAGATGTATTTTAATGTTTTTTTTAAACTCTAAGATCTAAATTTTTTCAATGTTTTTACCAACGCAACAACAAGAATACATATGACAAGGAATTGCTAATTTACAGCAAATGCTTATACAGTAAAGTTAGATTTAGATAAGATAAGATAAGATAAGAAGCATTACTGTCATTGTACACAGGATACAACAAAATTTTAGTTTGATTTGTCAGAAAAGGCTCTGCTCTTTAAGGAAGCTCTGAAGAATTTGAACAGCACTAAGGATTCTGCTGGGAATGTTAATCCTCCTTAATAAACTTACATCAACATTAAAGCTTAGTAAAATCAACAGTACCAAAAGCTAATCACATAAGGAGGAGGTCGAGGTAGTGGAGGGAGCAAACATTGTTACCATTAGTGTATCAGCAGAGTAATAGTGAAGTGTCAGAGCTGTACAGCTGCAAGAATATGATTGCTGGTAGCCAAGCAGCTGATGAATGAGCCAGTAATTTTGAAATATGAATGAAGCAGCTGATGTCAATCACCTGGTGCAAGTGTGACTTTGGTGCTCTGAATTAAGGCAGTGCTCCATAACACAACAATAATGCACTCATTCATAAGGAAGCAAGAGCTTTTTCTTTTATATTCAAGTCAGGATTACTAACAGGGCAAAGTCAGCAAAGGCCCAGACTTGGTGCACCAGACTATCAGGGACTCCAACAGTCCCAGGTTCACAGCTTGTTCATTGGTTTTGGTATTTGGTTATTGAACAGATTTGTCAGTTGATAATGTACTAAAGAGGTGCGAATTTCCTAAGACAGGTCCTTCATTATTAGCTAATCTCAGACCCAATCACATTGGCCCTCGTTTACAAAAGAATGTACAACAAAAAAATAAGGCATACGCAAATTTTCACGCAAAGCTCAGCATTTATCAATGTGGACGTGAGCAGTTAAATCTCACACCAGGTCTCAGTTCATTTACTCTACTTTGACTCGGCGTGGACTTGCGGTGCAGCAGTAAATCTAGCTGAGTTGGAGAATTTTTATTGGACCGTATTCTGACTGGCATTTAAGCATTTACAGCTATGTTTTAATCACCCAAAAAATGTATAGTAAATGTGGGACAATATTAGGCTATATTTTGTAAAAGCCTTCATCACAGCGGGCAGTTGCCTAGTTCTGTGGAACGGCTCCAGGCAGACCGAAGGCTGAACACCACTAATGCCCGACCAGATATGCGATATGCTCCTTAGCCTGGGTCAAATATAAAAGCTTGTATAGTAATATTATAACATTATCAATATTATATAGGCTAATGTTATTAATATATGTAGGCTGTAGATCGATATCATGGATGTATAAATTAAATATTCCAACCCCAGGAAAGTTTTGCCCTAGGGCTCCCTATACTACCATGTTTATCACCTATGATATTGCTTTCAAAATCCTATAGGCTTTGAAGTTATGTTGTGAACTCCCATTTTATAGCAAAAGAGAAAAAGCATGTCCTCAACACGATCGTGGGTTTTTTTGTTCCTTATGATTCATTTTTAGAATATATTTCTAATCACCATTTCTTGACACGTGCTGCCTCGGTGGTGAGGCTGAATGTACAGTAATTCAGACTAACTAAATCAAAGGAAGATTTTCACCTCAGTAACAAAATCAATTTGAATAGTCTTAACCTTGAAGTGACAGTATTGTTTGCAATTCGTAGATATATCGTGACTAGGGCTGCAGCTGATGATTATTTTCATCGTCGATTAATTTCTCGATTTATCAGTACGTTTTTTGGTCTATAAAATGTAAGAAAATGGTGAAAACTGGCGATCAGTGTTTCTCAGAGACCAAAATGACATCCTCAGATGTTTTGTTTTGTCCACAACTGAAAGATACTTAATTTACTGTCCTAGAGGAGAGAAGTAACCAGGAAACATTCACATTTGAGAAGCTGTAATCAGAGAACTTTAACTTTTTTACTTTAAAAAAATTGCTTAAAACGATTAATCAAAAAAGTTGTGATTAATTTAATAGTTGACAACTAATCAATTAATCAATTAATCAATTAATCGATTAATCGTTGCAGCTCAGATCATGATGCTGGTGTCGTGTTTACCTTCTAAACTGAGCCACTTCTTGAGATTTGGTTAGGATGGCTGAGCATGTGCAACCACAGATGGAAACAATCCAACCAGCACCCCCTGACTTAAAAGCTTAAAAATCTCTTACATTGGTTACAACTACTGTATTAATGAAAAATATTATAAATAACAAATAAATAACAAATACACTATGTTTTACAAGTAGCAAGTAGTCAAGCAGTGAGGACAAAAAAACATTCTTGTATAGAAATTGAAACATTTTGATGCACCAATAGTCATTTTATAATCACATTGTAGCCCTTTGAATCTGACTGGAGTCCTAATATATCTACTACCCCTACTCCTACATTTGATGCTTCTGAAGTACCTTCTCTGTAACTCTAACAGAGCACTGTTTTTTCTAACTATTTAAACAGCTACTTCCTAGACCATAGCCAATGGGATGACCACTGTCCTAACTCCTAAGCAGCCATTAAGCTATTTGTTACTCCCCTCCTGCTCTACGTGTCATAGTTTCCACAAGCATAAACTCACTTCACATCAGAGGCATGTGAGTTTATTTAACCATGGATATTTTTTGCTCTCTGAACGAGGCATTTAAGTCTTTGTTGCTGAAATATCTTGCCATGGTAACCACTTCCTCTTAGCAGCATCATGCATCCTTGAGCTTTTGAAAATGTGAGTGGGTGGGAGTAGGGGGGGTTAATTAGGAGTATTTTGGAATTTCAGTGGGCAGTGAGATTTTGTTCCAAAATGGACCATGAGAAGAAAAAAAAACTGAGCTCTGAAACCCAGAAATGTTTGCACCTGGCAGAGTAAATGATGACTCACTGCTGTGACAGCCCAGAAATTGTATCTAGTAAAAACATGACTTTTTCTGTTCGATATGTGTCAGCATCTCATTATCTGTGTTAACGAGCAACTCACTTAAAGTTTGATGCCTGTTCCGTACTTAGAAAGATGTAATTAAACATATTCTTGGAGGTGGATTTTCACAAAGGCTCCGGAGAGCGTGGTATTGCTGGCGTTGCACTCGTCCTCCACTGATGCGTGTGTTGTGTTGTGTGCAGGTTTGGATGCTGACTTGCTGGCTGTCATCCCAGCGTTCTCCAGGCACCCCTCCCTCAAACACCTGATGCTGGGGAAGAACTTCAACATCAAGGGCAGGTATGGACCATGCAGGGAACCAGCAGTACAGATGGTTGCGAAGATGATACTGATGATGAATGTTTGCCTCTTCTCTTTGCCTCCTCAGGGTGCTGGATGAAATTCTGCAGAAACTGGTTCATTTGGTGCAAGAGGAAGAGTGTGTGAGTTGGATTATGTAACATATTGTACACAAATCCTCTGTGGCGTTCCGCACAGATGCACGCCTACACTTGCTTCACAGATTTGTAGCCATACACACACATCCTGCGCAGGCACTAACACACACTTGTCACCGTTTAAATTCTTGTGTCCTCATTCATGCGCATTTAAGCACAATCTCCCACCTGCCACACACACAAGGTGTGAACATGCGCACGAGTCATGTTGTCTGTGGGCTCGGCAAATGATTCATTTGGTCTCAGTGTATTCGCGAGGCTCCCGGGGCTCTCTCTGCTCTCCGCTCTGCAAATCCAGCATGACAAGTAGCTTACTCAATTATTTACCACTGTTGATGGTGATAGCTCACAACGATGCTCTCGCACTGAGTACGGTCTGATGCATGAGTGCAAGCGAACTAACAGAGGCGCAGATGGGTGTCAGTGTGTAAGTTTAAAGGAAGTACACCAAGTTTGTCAGAGATTAGCCTGTTATTGAACTCACCCAGCAAGTTACGACAACACAAACATCAGAATCATCTGTGTGTGTCTCCTGCACAGCTTTGGTACAGGGTCCCATGATAACACCTCAGTACATGACTCACAGAAGGCTGCAAGCAACAAATGTGAGAGAAGAAGAACAAACCAGGACAGTTAGCTTGGCTTATCAAAAAGACTGAAAGCAAAGGGAAACAGCTAGCCTGGTTCTGTCCAAAGTAACAAAAGTCACCAACCACCACTTCTAAAGCCCACTAATTTATATGCTATGTCTTGTTTGTTTGAGCTGTTGTTGTTCAAGAGGACATTTCAAATCAGAAATACATATTTCCCTCTTACCTGTAGTGCTATTTGTCAAGGTGATCAAGATTGTTTTGGTGTGAGTTGCTGAGTGTTAGATATCGGCTGTAGAGATGTCTGCCTTCTCTTGAATATAATAGGACCAGATGGCACTGGTGCTCAAAGCGACAAAAAAATTGAAAAACTCAACAGCAATGTCTCTTTCCAGAAATCATGACCCGGTTCCTCAAGGTAATCCACAGACCTTGTTGTGAGCAGTTTCATGTAGGAACTATTTGCTTTCTAACAAACTATGCTGTTTATACATCCACAAGAGGCTCGTGCCTGTGACAGCGCAAGATGTAAACATTAATGGTGTCCCTCTCAGCTGAGCTGCAATATTAGTTAGTGCAGTAGTGTTAGGTGAGCAAGCAGTAGATGCACGCTTTCTTCGGCTTTGTGATAGGGTTCGTAGGCGTAGTTTGATAGAGAGAAAATAGTTCCGACATGAAGCAACAAGGTCTGTGGATTATCTTGAGTAACTGAGTCATGATTTCTGGAAAGAGATATTGCTGTTGAGTTTTTCAAATGTAGTTTTTTGGTGCTTTGAGCACCACAAGCTGAGTGTCATTCAGTTCCATTATATTGGAGAGAAGGCAGACATCTCTATGGCTGATATCTCCAACGCTCAGCCTTTAAATGTGGAAAAGTTGCAGTTCCTCCTTGTTTCCAGTCTTTTTTCTAATCTAAGCTGACCAGCTGCTAGCTCCAGTTTCGTATTTAGCACACAGAGAGTGGTTTGGTGTGTACCTCTTGCTTAAAATGTTAATAAGAGTTTTTTTTTTTTCAAAATGTCAAACTATTTTGAAACCTAACAGGGACTGCAATTTCATTTTACATAAGAATTTGACACAATTGGTAATGGGATACTTGATGAATATGTTGATGTTATTTTCAGAAATTTAAAATTGGGATTAGACTTTAGTTTCACTGAAAAGTACCAAATTTAAAAAAAAAAAATGTCTCTTGGTTTAAACTGATTTTAACACTGAAATTATATTTGTGAAGTCGTAATGTGTTCTGCAACAAGATGACACTGTTCACCACAGTTTTACTGTAGGTAGGGTCCTAATGCAAAAGCTCTGCTCAGAAATTGACAAAAATGGGAGAAAGAGCAAATAAGCAGTTGATTCTTATGCACTGGGTCTCTGTAAGCAGGTAGAAAAACAATAAATGATTCAACTGCAGAGGGTTTGAACTGCAAATGGTGTTTTGAAAATCCAGATTAACATCCAGGTACTTGTATTATCAACAAAAACATGGATGCAAAGGTTTTAAAAGTTTCGTTGCAATCATTAAAACACATTTCCAGATGTTTTAAAAACCAAAGCCCCCACTGTCATCTACCTGGTACATGTGCCATTTTGTTAATGTCTGTTTTCATCATTTAATGACAAGTCCATCCTCCTAAAAACTTCTAACATAAACTCACATTTATCTCACTCTTGAAAGTTCTTATATTCACACCATCTTCCATCTTTTTCCTCCATGCTCTCTCTTCCTGCCTCCTCCAGGCCCTGCAGTCCCTCTCCTTGTCTGACTCGAGGCTTCGCCAACGGGGCACAGTGCTGGTCAATGCCCTGGGCTCCAACACGTGCCTACGGAAGGTGGACCTGAGCGGCAACCTCCTGGAGGACTCCGGGGCCAAGATGCTCAGCAAAGCCCTGCAGATCAACACAACACTCAGGTGTGTGTACGTGTGTACTCCGATGGGAGCGAGGGAGGGATTTCCTTGCAGATCAGAGCACACCGTTACAGAGAGGGATAACGGGGAAAAAAAACAGGGGGACAGATGAAAGAATAGGGTCAGAGAAAATTAATATGTTAGGTATGGTTTGAGGAGAGGATATACCGAGGTTGCTCAGAGGCAGAACAGCGAGTTCAGTGCAGTGCTTCAAAGATAGAGGGGGGGGAAGTGAACCATGTTGGAGATAAGAAGGGAAGACTGAGGACTTGGAGGGATAGCGAGAAGAATCAGTGAAGGGAGGGGAAATGGCCTTCAGGCATACAATGTATTGCACCTCCCTTAAGTAAGAGAAAAGAAGAGACTGACTGAAGAGGTGTGTGTGTGTTTTTAGAGGTGGAGGAAAGGAAGGAGCAGATGAAAACTCTGTGATAGGCAGAAAAGAGTGAGGGGAAAGGAGGACAGAAGCGAGACAGGGGGTAGGATGGAAGTATTAGGATGGGGAAACGGTTGGATATGGACTAGAGAGGGAGAAAGTTATGAAGGGACCGGAGAGGGAGCCCACCCAAGGAGTGAGATTTGGGTTTAGCTGATTGAATTTCTAGGGCAGAGTGAGTCGAGGGAAAGAGAGATGGAGATGGAGGAGGAGGAGGATGGATGAAAGGAAAGAGGGGCTGAAAATGAGTGATATATTAAAAACAGGAGTTAGACAGTGTGGAGTGTAGGTGGAGAATCTGCACAGAAGCTCATTAGTTGCATGGCAGTTGTTCATGCATTCTTAATGTTGTGATATGGACTCGTTCTATGCGTGCACCGAAAAGAAAGTCCTGACAAATGTCTTGCTAATCCTTCTGTGATGTGTTTGTGCAGCTGCGCGGTCAGATAAGTGCGGTAACTGTGATATTATGCCCCGTGTGTGCGCGTGTGTCTGTTTTAGGAGCATTAGAAAGTGACTGATCATCTTCTTCTTCTTCCTCTCTGTGCCTGTCTCCCCCTATTTCCTGCTGGTTTGATCCCTCTCAGGAGTGTGACGTGGGATCGCAACAACACCACAGCGACAGGCTTCCAAGATGTGGCGAGGGCGTTGGAGCAGTAAGACGAACACAACACACACACACACACCAGAAAAGAAAAATGTTTGAAGAGGAGATACACACATAAAACGGATCACTCACACACACACACACCCATATGAAAGGCAGATAACCATCTCTGTACAATGTTTACTATTACACAGCGTTTCATCAGACGTTCATGCCAGTCAAACTGTCATTTTTTTTTTTTTCCTGAGTGTGTGGGTGCGAAGTTTGTGTTTTGTGTGTACGTGTGGGTGCATTTGCGTATTAAGGAGTTGGAGACAACTGTTATAAGTGCCCTGGGTGTTTCCTGTTTGTTCTTGTTAACATCACAATTCTTCCTGTTTGTTTTTGTGAGGGTAATATTATATTTTCTTTCTTCCTTCTCCACTGAACAGTAACTTTACCCTTCAGTACATGCCCCTCCCCCTCAGTGATGTCACTCAGGCATACCGCAGCACCCCAGAGAAGA
Organism: Epinephelus moara; assembly: GCF_006386435.1. Taxonomy (NCBI): domain Eukaryota; kingdom Metazoa; phylum Chordata; class Actinopteri; order Perciformes; family Serranidae; genus Epinephelus; species Epinephelus moara. Next base: position 32,005,078 of record NC_065526.1, on the reverse strand, counting down.
CGGACCAAGCCCTGACCAAGGTGAGAGGAGCTCTGTGCCTTCAGTTTGTGATGTCTAAATATGCTGCATCATGTTATAAAAATGCAAATAGTTAATAACATTATCTGACAATTAGGATGATGATTCATGGGTTTGATGAATGACTTTAATTTGCTTGTGCAGTAGAAGTGATGATTAAATGTGAAGCTTTTGATGGATTATTATACTGCTTTATATTGCTGTTGTGGGATATGTGTCATTGAGAAAGTTTGCATGAAAAGACAAACTTTTCAGAGAATTCCTGATGCCCTCTGAATATTTGGGTTGCAATTTCTAACCAGGACAATGCAAAGGAGATTACAAATACCTTTATATATCAAATTAACCACTTAATACCCGTTATACCAGTTCAGTTTATGTCATTCAGCAGACAACCTTTTGAAGTCTCTTTCAGTTTTAAGGATGAGGAAGAGATGCTTTGATATTAATAAATATAAAGTGATGGACTGAAATTTAGATTTTTAGATTTTGTATGCTGTTTGTGATAGCTGTGCCTGGAGGCATGATGTTTTCAGTTTGTCTGTCAGTCCATCTGTGTGTCCCAGTCTTCTGAACGCAATATCTCAAGAACGCCAGAAGGGAATTTCTTCAAATTTAGCACAAATGTCCACCTGGACTCAATGATTAACTGATTAGATTTTAGTGGTCAAAAGTCAAGGTCACTGTAACCTTGTTTTGTCTCATTCTTATTAATGCAATATCTCAAGAAGGCCTCAAGGGAATTTCCTCAAATTTGGCACAAATGTCCACATGGACTCAAGAATAAACTGATTTGAAATTCTTGGTCGAAGATTAAAGTTCACTGTTTTTGGCCGTAACTCAATAATTTATTCGCTAATTATGACAACATTTCACACAAATGTCTAACAGGATTTAATGATGAAGTGGTGACATTTTATATCCAAAAGGTCAAAGGTAAGCTTCACTTTGACATCATAATACTCTGAATTGGTGACACTCATCTTGGGTGCCTTGAAACTGTGCTGATTGTATAGATCTTCTGTGCTGTCACAGGGAAGGTGTGTGTGAAGCATCCATGTTTTCACAGACATGGATGCAAATTGTAACTGAAACTTAACAGGTTCTTGGAGGCAAACAACCGTGAGGTAGTAATTCTAGTTCTTATGATTAATAGTACAAGTTTTACAACCTATATGACCACTGATTTATGTAACACACTTAGAACTGAAAGTGGATTGACAAAAATTAACCAGCAACCATCTTGATAATCTTGATTGATTGCTCATATAGGTCATTAGTCAAGCAAATATGCCAAACATAACCTTGAAATATTAGTTCAAATGTGAGTGTTTGCTGCTTTCATTTCTCCAGTGTCATGATAAATTGAATATCTGGGTTTTGGCCTTTGGTTAAGGGGAAAAAAACAAAAAAACAAAGGTATTGTTATAGGCAGTAGAAATACCTCCCCCAACAAAATGATCCTTTGTATATCAATTGCTCACCCTGTGTTACCTTGAATTTGTGAAGAAAACTTAATTTTTATGGTATGCCTCCATGGTGAATGATGAGTCCTATAACTGAGAAAAGTCTTGATGAATTGAAGTCTCATTAATCCAGTCATATGCTCAGTACTTCCCAAACACATGCATTTTCTCAAAAACCTTTCCATTCAAAACACAAGTTGTGTGAAAGTCTATAAACAGATAGTGTTGCTATTGTTAAATGCTCCCCCCTTTTGCTCCAGTTTATCAATATTTTTCCCGTTTTTGGATTCTTAGTTCACTGTAATGGCATGAGAGGAAAAAAAAGGTAATGGGGGGGGTGAAGAATTGATATACAAGTGATCATTTTGATGGTGAAGTATTCCTTTTTAGGTAGAAGTCGGCTTCATGTGGTTTTGTTATACCAGCTGTATGCTGGTCAGCGGACAACAGCAGACAACAATTTCCCCCTTTTTCAGTTTGATGTGCCACTGTTTGCTGTGCTGCATATCAACATCAGCCTCCTGTTGATTTTTTTTTTTTTTACCCAGTGCATCTGCAATTTAGATCTCGACTATTCAAACAAATAATCAAACTTTATTTATTTAGCACCTGTCAGACAAATCAGTGTACTGCAGAGTCCTTTACCGACAATTAACGAAAATATAGGATGTAAATAAACAAAAAACAAATGTTGGGTTTTGTTATACATATATCTGTATTTCTTGTGCTCTTTTCGTTGGATTATAAATGGTAAAGGTGGGTTGTGTGCTAATCAGGAAGGTGTATTTTGGAAAGTAATATCTCCATTGAAAATGTATTTATTATTGTTAAATATGGCATGAAATGATTTTTAGTATGGATACGTGTGTGAATATTATTGTTAATATCTCATCTATGTTGTGTGTGCTGTCTGTGTTATGTGTTGAATAAATAAAAAGTAAAAAAGAATAGTGCAATGTTATTAAAATTAAATAGAATAAAATAAATCATAATGATCAACAATAAAATATTGATAACACAGAGTAAACTAGTGATGATAATAGAATAAGCATATATAATTAAACCAATAAAAGCCAGATGAAAAAGATGAGTGTTTAGTTAATGTTTAAAAATATCAGTTTTATTAGCTCCTTTCAGATCCTCTGGAAGGCTGCTCCAGGAGCGCCACGGCTGAAAGCTTCATTGCCAGACGTTTTTGTTCTGCTTTGTGGTGAAAGCTAAGAGAGAGAGGGGCAGAGGGTCTGATAGGCCTTCCTTGTTCATAAACTAAAAGCATTTTTGAGAGGTAGACTGGTGTACAACGAAGTAGTGCCTTGTAAACTAATAAAATAAATTTAAGGTCAATACAAAAACTGACAGGTAACCAGTGTAAAGGCTTTAAAATATTCAACCGTTATGCGTTCTGTTACTTTAAAAACTCACACTGGAAGGTGATGGATCTTTTTTACTGCTATCATGCTGCTTTTTCCTTCCACACCACATGGATGTGTTGTGAATATTGATGTCCTCCGGTGTCAGTGCCCATTCACATTTTATTTTTTGATCACGGAGGCGCTCCGTCTGTTCATGTATGTGTCTACGTGCCGTTATCTGGCTATGTCATCCGAGATGTTCTCTTCATAAAGCCAATCAAAACATTCTATTTCAAGACACATTTGAATAAAGCAGTAAACTCCGCTTGTTGGCATGACAGTGACATTTACTGACAGCCAGACAGCAGCCTACGACAAAGACAAAAAAAGATGAGACAAAGACTGTGTATAGGCAGCAAATATTAGCTGCTTGGATGTAGTCTTTCTTTTTGACAGGATGCATATCTTATCTTGTACCATGGCTTGTTAAAATCCATAAATGAATATCCATAAGAGAAAGATGGACTCACTGGTGTGGTCATTTTTGTCAATACCACTGCTAACTAAATGCTGTTTGTCACTTGGCTTGTAAGCTGCAGTTAACAGAGCAAGTCTGTTTACATTGCACGTCACATTCCATTTCCCTGGAGGCTCAGCTGTCAGTCAGTCACACACCACATCTCGCCTCCCCAGAGGCATGGAGGTTAAAGGAGCATTTCTGATACATTTCCAGAAACATAAAAATAAAAACAATTTCAACTATATTTTCCCATCAGTTTGATATACTTTCTAACATCAGAAATAGAGATGCTGTGAAACCAGCCTCATGAAACATTTTCTGGTTCTTATCATAAGTGTGCATACCGAGTGTAAAAGCTTTTATTTGGGTTAGGGTCCTTGTTTGTTTGCATATTGTCTGTGAAGCTCCTAAGTCCTTGAAGAACCCTTGATTCCATCTTTCTTTACATAAGATGATTAAGCAGTGAACACTTCCACCTGCTGAGTCAAGAAAATAAATCAAAGGCATCCCGTTTATTTCTGGGGATCAGAACTCTCTCTCCAGTCTCCTTATTACCATGCAAATGGACTTGTCTCCTGTCTCCTGCACACTGTGCTTTGTAAACACCTGTCATCTCCACTCCTCTCTCTCCTTGTTTGTTTTCCTTGCGTGCGTGTGACAGATCCAGCGTGCCCTGCTTAGGAACAACCAGACTCAGCGTTTCTCTCAGAAACAGGCTCTCAGGCTGCACCAAGGCCTCGTCACCAGCACTGCCGAACAGGTGTGTGTCTCTGTTTGTGCACATGATGGTGAACAAGTCAAGAATTTTTTTTGTTGTGTATTTTATAGATTACACTCCATTACGTGTATTCATATAAGTATGTTTTGTTTGTGTTTTATGTCTGTGTAGGTGATGGAGCGTCTGTGCGTGCGGGTGCAGCAGCAGGTGTGTGTCCTGAAAGGCTGTGAGGAAGGAGAGGAGGTCCAGACGGCCAGACAAATCCTCAAAGAAGCCAGGGATTCAAGAGCTGTGAGAAGACTACCACTTTAGTTTGTGTTTGTGTGTGTGACATTTAAGCTGTAATAACTCATATAATGCCAAAGGATGTGTGATACACACACTAGAGTGAAGTGTATTACAGTATGTCTAGAAAGGAAAAGCTTTGATAAACCCACTGGATGCCAAGCATTAAATGGCAGACGGACAAATGTTGGCAACTAGCTGGAGAACATAGTGGAGCGTTTAGCAGATAAAGAGCCACATATATCACTCAAGAGCTGGGAGCGACCAAAATCTGAGCTAAAAGAAGAGTGATTATTGGACTTACATTCATCAGGTAGACAAAAACATGACTTTAAATTAAGGCTAATGTTGCTCTGTGCCTACTGGATGTATAAAAAAGGAAATGTTTGCTAACAAGCAACCACGTTTTTTTAAAAATATGATAAAACATTAGTGTTTTGGTGCCCCCAAGTGGCCAAAAAGAAATTTCTTAATGCAAGTTCCAGCACAATTTCAGCTACTACTTCTTTACTACTGTACATTTCAGAGGGGAATACTGTAGGCCAGTTATTTTGCAGGTTATGATTTCACGTTATACTAAGGCACCCTTCATAAAGAGTTAATATACTGTAACAAATTGCTTTATTAATGGTTTATCAAGCAGTTGCTAATACTTTATATATTATTTATGAGCAAACAGAACAACTTTTAGTTTGCCAGATTGTAAAAGATCTGTCAGTTGGTGGGTCTTTAATATTTAAGTTATAGATACATACTTTAATTAAGATTAATGAATAAGCAGTAAGGTAATAATGTTTAAGTTCCCAACAACAATGGACATGTTTACACACACACAAATGTTCCACTATTATTACAAATATGACAATATTCTGAATTTGATACAGGTCATGTAAACAGAATATTTTGTTTGGATCTTCTAAATTAGGCCTTTTTCCAAGTTCAGCATTTCTGATTGAGACGTGGGATATTCTGATATTATTCAGATCTTAATAGCATTATTTGTGCATGCATACAACACATTTGAAATAAGCTTCTGAACTGAGGTTTTAAGGCATTTTGCAACTTGTAGCCTCTTGCCTGTTTAGGATCAGCTCTGTGTTTTCACGGATGCGTTGATGTGTACAACTCACCGACGGCTTGCAAGGCTGGGGTAGAGATGAATGCCCAAAATGAAAGCCCACATTTCTCATCAGACGAAGAAGCCCATCTCTGACTGTTAAACAGTCGGAAAGACTTTGATAGGTTTTTGGATATGCACAAATATCGCAACACAGACCTCAAGAAGGTGGTTAAAGGTATGAAAGAGAGAAGCTGCGTTGCATGGTCAAACAAGTCCGCCACCTGTGTGAAACTTAAAAAATGATACAAAGAAGCAAAATAGCAGACATCAAAAACACAACTAAAATCATCACTGACTGTTATGGTTATCTCCAGGGGCCAGGGCGGTATGAATGTTTCAGTTAGATGTAATTAAAATCGAAGACAACTGTGCAAAATAAAAACCCACATGGCATAGGTTGCTATGGCAACACAGACTCATGGCGCAGTATAAAGGTACAGTAACAAACGACAGCCATTAACTGTATACTAGACCAGGATGAGCCCTCAACAACCAGAGCTGAAAACACTACAGGGAAGCTTCACCGAGTTCGATCCAACAAAACACCAAATGAAAAGTTTGTTTGTGCTCAGTACTGACAGAGCAGCAATACACCTGAGTATCAAAACAGAGACCCACTCAACAACCTCAGAACATAACAAAACTAGTTCCATGTTGCACTCTGTGTGTACTGGTGCGACAAAGAGAGTATTGTTGCATGTGTTCTCCAACAACTGAAACAGTAAAACGTGTGGACATAAATATATTTTGCTGCCATTTCAGTGTTAATGAGAAAAAATCTTACCTAGAAAATTGCTGAGCTTCACACAGTTCAAACAGGTACCACATCACGGCCTCCTGAACTAAACAGTTCACCTCTCAGTTTGTTTTATATCCACTTCTGTTTGAAATTGACAGTGCACAGGCATCCTCTTTTTCTTTGTCACTAGGAAGTCTTCTGTCAAAAGATCAATCCCCAAAATGTACATGTTTCACCTGTAACAGCCCTACACTGTCCAACACTTCACAGGAGCAGAGAACTCATCTCCTGTCAACTCTAATTAGGCTAATGTCAATCACACATCAAAGGAGACGCCCAGGTGGAGCCCTGCTCCCTTTTTGGAGCTGTTTTTTCTCTGTGATCAAACAGAGCCAAACAGAATTAAAATACAGCGTCTGAGCCACAAAATAAAGAAAATAAAATTAAGGCAAATAAACAAAAGCAATTGGTGACATTTCTAAGGGCTAATGGAGAGACAGCTTACATAATTAACACCTTTTGAAGCTAATAAGATTTAGTTGTGTGTACCTTCAAGTCATAATTATACAGTTTTCTCACTTTCTTATAAGCCAACAAGAAGAGTTCCTCAAGTCAAAGAGATTTTTCACAACCTGGCAACACAAACTTTTTAATGGCTTTTAGATAATAATAATAATAATAATAACACATGGATGAAAATCAGTTATTTGGTCCACAAATCAAATGATCAGCTTATAGAATATGATGATTTTTTTATGCAATGTTGTCAAAGTTAGCTCCACGTTTACCTGCTACTAGATTATAATACTACTTGCACCTCAATTGTAATAATCAGACAATATAATACATGTATTGATACAACTTTTAGAGAGGGGACATTCTGTTCAGTGCTTTCTTTTGTTACTCCACTGATTTGAACCTTTTCCCTCTCCTGCTGTGTGTGACTGTCTGTGTATCAGCTGTATCCCTCTCTGTGTGAGTTGGCCCATGTGTTGTCGGTGGACGGCCCCGTCAAACAACGACTGGACACTCTGGCTGGAGAGCTGGCCAAGGCTGCCGACAAAGAGCTGCAGGTAGGATGGAGGTGGAACTGCGACCGTAATCGCAGACAACAGCCATTCCCCCGATGCGTCTGTATTTTAAACAGAAGTTGAGCTCTGGACTAGTTGCATTTAAATTGCCCATTAATAGCGTGCGACTGTGTGTGCGGTGCAGGTATGCTGACTTCAAAAGAAATGTAGCATTTAAATTCACAGGGAGGAAACAGTTTAACTTTTTTTTTCTTTGGTTCAGCTCTGCTCCCATTGGGATTCAGCAGCAGTGGAGTGATAAAAAAGCAGCACACCCCGAGGAGGAATCTGGGATACTTTCTATTGAATTTGAAACTTACTTGAGCATAATTTACATTTCTGTTTGTGCTTTCTAATTTTGCAGTCATGCATACGGCTACATTTCTAATTTTCAAAGGTCAAGATCAGTTAAAAGGCAAGAATTCAGTTCATGCACAAATGCCCAACTTTGGTGTAAACTGATAAAGTTAGATCTAGAGGAGGATGGACAGATCATCTGAATTATTAGTGGTTGATTCATGGATGAATGGATTGCTGCAATGCACATAAATAAAAGATGACAACAAGTCTGAGTAAAGGAGCTGGATGAAAATCTAGCAGATAAAGAACCACTGTGCATGAATTATTAAATGCAATGGAAACATATGTGTATATTGAGAAAGTGTAAAAAATGTATGTGTGGTAATGCATGTCTTGGGTCAACTCTGTCCAGGTGGTGGTGGACTCTATGGTGTCTCTGTGCCGCGAGTTGTGTCCACTGTCCTGTTCAGCCGCAGAGAGACTCAGCCCACCTCTCTCGTCCATCTCCGAACAAGTTTCGATCCCTCGCTCCGCCATTCGCAATGCACTCATGGAGAGAGCAGCTGAGGATATCAACAGAGCCCTGGAGTAAGACGGAGAGCCGGACAAACAAGTCAAGCCAAAAACTTCAGCTAAGATACTGATTTAATTATTATTCTGTTTTCATTTGCTCTCCTCTTTTCAGGGAGGTGAAGTTGTCTGTGGTCTCCTATCTGACCAACTCAATTGTGGATCAGATTCTACAAGAGCTGTACACCACCCATAAAACCCTGGTACTGGTAATACCCCTTTTCTGCATGACTTCTTTGTAGAATGTAGAACAAAGTGTTTTCATGTTTAAAGCTGAAATCAGTAACTTCATAGCAAAGATCATTTTCGCTGGGCTCAGATTACAGGAGTTCTTGGGCTTTTTTTTTCCTGATTCACCTCTTCCAACAATCAGAGGAAAAATCTGGTCTGGGACTTTGGTAGGTGTCAATGTTCAGCCCAGATTATTTCGTACAGATCCAGTCTAGGGATGCACTGATTTATTGGCGGATCACTGATATCAGCCAACATTTGCCTTATTGACTGCCATCAGCCTATTGGCAGATAAAATGACATTCACTGATGGCAGTGGCCGATGTTTTTCTGTTGTATCGCCAATTTTGCACAGGCTAAAAAGCAGGGCTTCAGACTCACAGCCACAAACTAAAATTAATGAGCAGGTACAAGAAGAATACAGTGACTGTTTGGCAGATGGGCTCCTTGATCTCACTGTTGTGTGACAAGACGGCTAGCAAGTTAGGTAAGGGATAAGGTATAGTGAGCCGGTGACTGCGCGTCGGGGTTCCATTCCCCTGTCGGGAGTTATTTTTCAACAGTCACCGGCTCACTATACATTATCCCGCTTAGAACATGGCTTACTACTAAAACATTCAGTGATGGGACACAAAATTATGATTAAAGCACGTGTTATTGATTTCAAAATTCGCAAAAAGAAATGTGTCTGTACTCGGTATCCAAGTCTCCGTTGCTATGGCGTCCCTAGCAACGGAGCAACAGAGCAGCAGAGCAGCGGTGATACCTCAAGAAATAAACACCACAGAATTTTGTTGATTGACCAATCAGAATCAAGTATTTAAGAGTGCCATGTTCTAATAGGTGGTATTCCATGATCCCAGTGACAATAGAAAACGTGTTTGGGATAAACAGGGATCTTCTCCTGGACACTGTCGGGATCAAAGGACGCAGTAAATTCACTATCAATGTGTGAAGGCTTGAATTTCCCTGATAATGGTACATTTTGAATAACTGTGTTAAAATCGGCAGGAGGAGAGCTAGTAAACATTGGCTGTTAACTGCAGATAGATGTTACAACATGAAGCATTCAGGCTCTACTTAGTAAAAATGAGTATTATACAAAGGTAAAGTATAACGTTATCATGATGTGTTCAGTGCAATCTTGTAACATTTTTGCCGAGAAACTTAAATAAATACAGCTGTTTGAGGGAGGGACATTTTAATGTTTTGACAGCAATATAGAATAGATATTAGAGAGGGAATTATGGTGTTAAATTTGGTAGAAAGGCTTTTGAATCGGTTATATTTTTAACCAAGATGTTTTTCATATTCAAGGTTGTTTTTTAAATTTTATGATTGAATTTGTGCTCATTAAAGGTAGTGTAATTAAGGGGTTAATTACTTTTTAACAGTTCAGTTATTTTTTTTAAAGTGTAGATTTATTTGTTTCCCTGGCACACAAGAGGTGACAACAAAAACAAATTAAACAACAACATAAAAACATTGGTATCAATATTGGCCCAGAATTCTACAATCAGTGCATTCCTAGTTGGATAGGGATTTAAAATCTGGTTATGTCAGTACTTTCACAAGAGCCAAACAACGGTAATCTTTTTTTTTTTTACAAGGTCAGTTTGCTTTCTATTCCTTTCTTTTTTTCTTTCTTTCTTTCCTTTTTTTTGGTCAAAGTCATGACCGTCTTCATTGGTGCTCCAGCAGCATAAGCAGTCACTCACTTGGCTCTAGCTGCGTTTAGAGACAAATTCTAGTGCAGAGGCGGACTAAACCATGTTGCACCTTTAGGGGGTTGGAGGGGCCTTGGACACCTTCAGTTTAAAGAAAAAAAAAAAAAAAAGGTTCAGTCAGGCTTTTTGAGGGCCCCTCTCCCACTGGGGCCCTGGGTAATCAGTCCCGCTTTCCTCCGAAATACGACACCCCCAGTTCATACTACTGTGGACAGATATCAAAACTGGCAAAAATTTCACCCTCAGGTCCCACTGAAGAATAGACAGCCCTTGTTGACCACGTCTCCCCAACCATTTTCTCATCCCGTTAATCGTTAACATTACAGCAAGTTGTCAAACCATATCAGTCTCCTTTTTGTTTTATCCACTTTCCCATAAGATCTTGTGAGGTGGTGCATTTCTCTCTCTGTAGTGTGTGATGGGCCATTATTTTCAAATCTTGTGATGTGTACTGTATGTTTAAGATTAGAGAGAAGAACATCTGTGAAGTTTCTTCTTATCTGCGTGATGCAACTGGATTTCAAGATCAGATAGGATTTTAAAACTCCTTTAGTCTGAGCCTGGCTGTAGGATCTACAGTAGTTCATCAGATTAATGTTAAATTTAATGGTATTTTTTAAAAAAGTTTTACTTTTTAATTTTTTTTATTTTTTTTTTTACATAACATTACATTAATATATATTACATCATTAATCACAAAACATTACAGAGTTCAGCTTTAAATATAGAATTTTGAAATCATTTTAAAGGAATAGTTCAACCTTTTGGGAGGGACAGTGATTCACTTTTTTGCTGAGAGTTATATGAGAAGATAAGTTCCACTCTCAAGTCTGTCCACTAGTTACTATGTGAAGCTGAGCCAGGAGACGGTAGCTTAGCATACAGACTGAAAGCAGAGGGAAACAGCCAGTGCCACTGCCCGCAAAACTTACTAATGAACAAAACCAAAGTTAAAAAAAGTTGTGATTTGAGTTATGTAGCAGACTCTTTGTGGGGAGAAATGACTTCCTGGAGACTTTGCTGGTTACCTGGAAACCTCACAGCAACTGCATTTTACTGCACAGTAATGTTCCACTCTTATTCAGAATTTTACAATAATCGGACTTTAGTATGGGTCACGAAAGAGCATATTTTGTTGGGGTAGTCTTAATTGGGCCTGATTCTGAATGTAGCATTTTCCAAGGAAGACATGTAGGATATGCTGGTATTATTCAGGTTTTAGGAGGATTATTTGGGCATGAATATAGCACATTCAGAATATGCGTCTCAGTTGGGGTTTTTACCGCAGTCTGCGACACACAGCCTCTTACAGTACCTGTTAATTGTCAGCTCTGTGCATTGTCATGGATGCATTGTGCATAAACCAACTTGCCAACAGTTTGTAAGGCTGTGGTGGAGAAACACGCCTAGAAGAAAAGCCCACATTTTTGGTCGGAAGAAAAAGCACAGCTACTTTTAAACATTATGAAAGACTTGGATATCAGCAGGTTTTTGGATGTGGGCAAATATCCCAAAGCTGATCTTTTCAAGAAGGTGGTTGAAGAAATGAAAGAAGGAGGCTGTGTTCACACTGTCCAACAAGTCTGCCACGGGTAAGACACTTTGAAAAAATCCTATTTTAGTGCAAAGAAGCAAAATGGCATAAGTGACTCCAGCTGTTCCGATTTTCCATATTATGACGTGATAAACGACATGTTAGGTAAGTTAATCGGCATACGCACAGCTGCATGTGAACAGGAATAGTGATGACAAGACTCCATCAAATGCTCCACCTAAAAGCAAAGAATTGTTTTTCCCAAAATGTCTTTACTATTCCTTTGAGTTGTTCAACATAATTCTGCAATCTCAAAGTCATAATGGGAGGAAAGTGATCAAATCGGTTAAAATTTGAACAAGCTTGAAGAATTACGGCATTACGTAAGGCTCCACCCCCAGAAGTAGGTTAGAAGTGATTAAAAGAATGCAGGCATGCCCACTGCCTCAGAGTCTTTCTCATTGGTTGGATTGTTTTCCCCCTTTGAAAAAGTGTATCAGTGTTCTGACTAAGTTTCTTGCTGCTCACCAAAATTTTTTAATTGCTTTTAAACTAAGCACAGAAAGTAAGGAAATTTGTATTGTGGTAGATTCTTTCTTTGTTGTAACAATGCTTCTTGGCAATAAATCTTAAACCGTTGGAAAGCCTGTTTTGTTCCCTTTTAAATGGTACCCCATTTGTAAGGAACATGCATTTGTGGGATTAGCAGCAGAGCTGAGTCTGTGGGTTGCGCCCATGAAAAATTAGCCAAATCTATGCCAATGCCAAACAGCTTTCTTTTTTGGTGTTTACTCTTCTTTGGTGTTGCTTGGTGGATTAGATCATTGAAGTCTGAAGAAACAAGACATATTGGCAATTTAACAATTTATTCATTTAACAAACAGGATCCTCAGTAGCATGTGGAAGAACGATACACAGCCACAACAGCCTGGCTCCTCCTCATGCTGGTCACCAGCCTGGTCACACACTGCTGTGGGATGGCATCCCATTCTTCAACCAGCATTTGTTGCAAGTCCGCCAACCTGTTTGTGTTGGTCACAAACAGCACACCCAAACTGATCCCACAAGTGTTCAATAGGGTTGAGGTCAGAACTGCTGGCAGGCCATTCCATCCTCTCCACTCCCAAATTCTGGAGGTAGTCTCTAAAAAACCCCGCTCTGTGGGGGCGAGCACTGTCATCTTGGAGGATAGAGTTTGGTCCCAGACTGTGGAGATATGACTAGTTGCAGAATTTCATCTCGATATCTCTCTGCATTGAGATTGACTCCAATGATGACAAGCCTCATTTTTCCAGTGAGGGAGATGCCGCCCCACACCTTCACACTGCCTCCACCAAAAGATGTTACTCTATTGGTGCAGCAATCAGCAAAACGTTCTCCACGTCTTCTCCACACTTTGATCTGCCTTAGGCAGAATCTGGACTCATCGCTGAACATAACATTCCTCCACATGTTCAGGTTCCAGTGCACGTGTTGCTGACACCAGCGCAAACAGGCCTGATGGTGAAGGGAAGTCATGGCAGGCCTCCTGGCAGCCCTTTGAGACCGGAGATTGGCTGCGTGCAGTCTGTTCCGGCTTGTCTGGGCAGAGAGCCATCGGCCATATCATCCTGCAAACCTTGACTGCAAATCCGTAGGAGACTGCCTACGGTTCCTAAGTGCTGATAGGATGAGGAAACGGTCTTCTTGGGGTGCCGTCTTCTTGGGTCTCTGACATCCCCCGTTATATGGAACTTGGCCTTCAGTTTGCAGATGGTACGAGGGCTCACTCCAAATAATGCCGCAACATGGTTTTGCGAAACACCAGCTTGAAGTTTCCCTATTGCACGGGCCATATCCAGATCAGTCAAACGTGGCATGCTGATTCTTGGACAGACACCAACTGACCACTGTAGCAAGGCCCATGCTCACAGGTGCTGGAAACAGGGGCCTGATTGACACCTGATTGTCAGCACCTGGGGGTACCGGAAGCTCAAAACAAGAGTCAATAGCAACAGCAAAAAAAGCTGTTTGGCATTGGCAGAGAAGATTTTGCAAATTTTTCATGGGCGCAACCCACAAATGCATATTTCTTACAATTTGGGCACCATTTAAAAGGGAAATAAACAGGCTCTCCAATGGTATAAGATTTATTGCCAAGAAGCATTGTTACAACAAATCTACCAAACACAAATTTCCTTACTTTTTTTCATTAGTTTATATGAATAATAATCCATATAATAGAAACCTACTGCCACTTTAACAAAACCCATTCACCTCAGTGTACATTTACTGAATTGGGCAGGGTGTTTGTTAATGACATGATGATTCATTTCATTTTGTCAGTCAATTATTTTTAGTAAGAGGAGTCATGGTTTCATCTAAATACTTGAATATTTATAGTATGTTGTCTGCTGTGGAATACATTTGTGTCTTAAAAACTCTGTTTATTACAGATCACACACATCATTGATAAAATGTTGCCAAATAAGTACAACTCTGCCTCCGGGTTTATCAGTCTAGTGTGGAGATTTCCAACCAGAGTGCCGTAGAGTCGGCCCAGAAATGCCTCCAGATTACATTGAAATGTCAAATTCAACACTCAACAAAATGATAACATTTACTTTTAGATTCACTTTAGCAAGTTGAGGATCAGTAGTGGTGCAATTTGATGTGAAGTGCAGATTAAGATCATTATTTGTCTCTTATGAAAGACTTTCTGTAGCATGGAGGACCTCATTAAAATCTGATGTCTTGAATGTTTGTGATAGAAATCTCCCATGCTGTCAAAAAGGTTGTGTATCTTTAATGTTTAGTTTAATTGAAGTAGGCACTGCATTTGAGCTGCTGTGTGTTATTACCATATCAGGATGAAGGGTTATAAGTATAGAGCAGCTTTTCTAGGATAATATTGCACTCAGAAACAACATAACAACTAGATTTGAGTCTGTTAAGGACATGATTAGACCCTGCAGGTTCTCCTCTCCATAAAATTGAATTGTTTAAAATGAAGCCAGTGGAAAAGGAGGCAAAAATAGACTTCTGGCAATAAAACTGCCAGGACCTGCTCTGTTTTGCATTCCATTCACTGCCTCTACCGTTACATCTCATTTTCTCTCCTCTGTTTTGCTGCAGTGCCAGTTCGTCCTCTATCATTCCTCACTCTGCTTTGATAATCAAGAAATTGTATTTTATTCATATTCTTCATGGGCTTTGCAAACTATAGCAAAGTACCATTTGCTTTGTTTGTGGGCTCCTTGTGTACAAGGACGGACACACCTCTCCTCTGAGATTGTGTTGAAGGATATTGTTCAAGGTGCCATCACTGTGTATTTGTGTGTATGTGTTTGTGCATGTGTTCTTATGTGTATGTGTGTTGCATCAGCTGCGGCAGGTGTCTCAGGCGAAGCGTTGGGATGACGTCGGGACGGGCAGACGCACCGTCAGACAGTCCAGAATAGTTGAGTCTCTGGACTTTCCTGATGACGACTTTGGCGTCAACCTGGGAATAGTAAGTGTCTGAGGACATGCTGATAATATGTGTATGCTTAGTGAGTGAATAGTGACTTTCTTTTTTTCCAGAGGGACAGATGTGTATTATTTCTTAGTATTGAGCATTACATGATTTACATGATAAAAATCAATTAGCTGGTTTGATTATCTGTTGATAGTTTAAGTAATTTGAAGTGCTTCAGAAAAGCTTCTGAAATGTGCAAATTTGCTACTTTTCTTTCTTAGCAAGTCCTATAAATTGAATACTTCTAGATTTTGGGCTGGTGAAGAGACAACGTAAGCAATTTGAAAATATCCCCTTGTGCTCTAGGGAATTGAGATAGAGATATTTCACTGTTTTGTGACATTTTATAGATCTGTTGAATCAATTAATCAAAACAAAGATAAAAAAAAATGAAAATTATAATTTGTTGCAGGTCAACATCTGTTATTGTTGGATCATAATACATGGTTTACTGTAATTGTAAAAATAGATCATGGTAAAAAATATTGCCATCCTCTGTTCCACAGCAGTAGCTTCCCACTGCACTGATTTCCCTGCCCTCACCCTTTTGCTTTGTATTTCTTTAGGCTGCTCTCATTCACTGTTTGTACTTATATATATGAAAAGAAATGCACTATAATTCATATATAACCCATATAATTGTGAGCTAAGGGGCTGTCATGACTTAACATACGTGCTGCAGTCTGTCACCCATCATATGACAGGAGTAAAGGAGGAAGTCAGGTTACGTAGCATAGAGAGTTATCCGCATAGGAAGGAAGGTCAGGGGTGGATGGGTCAAACAAACACAGGACTTTGACCCATGAGACCAGCTACAAACTACATATGCAATGTCACATTGTTACATTACATTATCATGTTACATCACGTCATCACATTGCATTGCGTGACGATGCCTAACCACGATTCTTTTTGTGAACCGAACCTAACTGCTAGTAGCGCTAATCCACTAGGTATCATATGAAACGTGCAAAACTATTTGACAGATGTCATACGATCTGTTGTATGATGATACATTGATTTCTTCTTCATTTTATTAGAGATAATGAATATGTTGAAAATAATTTCCTCAGCAGCTTTTCTTTCCCTCCACCATGTCCCAAATTTCTGAAAGCTTTTGCTCCACTTTTTACAGAAAGAACAGTCCTGGCTTCCTGTTTCTTCTTGTAAAGCAACTGAACTGATTTCTTCTGAAATACAGCAAACACACAGCATTTTATTATTATTGTTGTTAAGGACAGTAATGCTTGTCGTTCAATTATTAATGATTAATAATAATTTATTAATGTTGAAATACAGCACATAACCCCATTGTTCTTTTTGTTATATTTGTGTGTTGTCACATCCATGTTAAGTTATGAGGATAATGTTTAAAATAAAGTCACTGCTCATTAAACATTTCTCTCCTTTGACAAAAGGACACAATGGCTATTAAAAAGCGAAGCTCCAGAACTAGAAGAATTCGTCCTGTCTCCACCAGACTGAGTGAGTTTTTGTGCTTTGAATTGCGGCTAATTGTCTTCAATTGCTCATGTAGCATGATATATTTACAGTAATAGTAGGGTCAGGGTCAACTGACTCTCCATAGGTAATAAAAGTACTAGTATCTCTTCAGCTTCACAAGTGGTGTGCACCCTATCATGATGAAATGAGTAATCGTGTCTTTCAATATTTAAGATGGCCTTAACTTTTCTCACCCATGCTAATGCTTATGCTAATAGATACTGTGTTATAAGCCAGTGTATTTAATATTGCATGTAATATCATAAAAATGAAGGACTAACCCTTTTTAGGTAATGGCATGGCCTTTTCTCTCATGCCGCCCTCGGGCCAAACTCCACACTTTTTGCCCTACTCATGGTCTAAGAATAGCAGAGCTGCCTCTCCATTTTCATCCATTTTCTGCCTCAAAGGGCAGCTGCAGTAGCATGGCTATGTAAATAAAGGCCGTAGAGAGTTATCATATTTGTCTTTTCATATTTTAGTTAAGTAAATGTGATGTCACAACTTTCATAGAGGCTGACCTTAAATCAGTGTATGCAGTGTAGTGTTGGCCATGATGTGACATGAATGTAATTTTTATTTTGTCTTGTCTTAGGTCTAGGTGATGAGCCCAGTCCCTCTCCTACCCCCTCTGCTCCCCCGCACTCTGCACCCCTTACCCATTCGGCATCATGGGAGTGTCTGTCCACCCTACCCACCAACGGCTCGCCATTGCGTCATGTGACCCACGTAAGGCCTCGCCCACCACGGAGACACAGAGCAGGACACCCTCCCCCAGAATCTGTAAGTTGATGAAAAATGGCGTAGCCGTGACCTCTGACTTTTTTCTGAGCTCCAGCTGGCATACATCACAAGTCGCTCTAGCCTCTTGTGATAAAAAAATCCATAAAGAGGAGTTTCTCCACCACAAACAAATCAATTAATCCAAATCATACAGCGAGTACATAAAACAATACAAATTTAAAAGGCAAGCAGAACAAATGTATGAGATTTGTATACTCACTTGCTTCTAACACAGCCAGCACTTTTTAAAATGACATCTGGATCTTTTTATGGCACCTAGAAGGTAAAGGAGTCTTTATTGCAATAGTGGCATCAGTGTATATGTTTAACTGCCTATTTTTTTTATCTCATGCTGCAGCATGAAGTTATGTGTTTCCACAAAAGAGCTCAGAAAGGTGTTGAGGTGCGAAGGTAAACCTGACATGTATTGTTTTCAGGGGTTTCTTTTATCTCTTGACTGCTTTGTGTGAACCTTTGTTATTTATCTTGTTTTTCATGCCAGTGGCACTTTCCAAAAATAAGTTCCTTTTAAAGTAGGAAGCTGTCGCATGTGTCTCTGTGACTCAAATGTTAATCATGCACAGCCATCTCCCAGGGGCTGCAGGGCAGCCTCTAACTTAGCAGTTTGTTTGTTTAGCGACTTTGTAAAAAGCTTTTTCTAAATCGGTACAAACTCAGTTAGGGCAGCGTGATGAGGAGTTGTTTTACAAACAGGCTTCTGTTGGCAGTGGATTTGGTTCTGCCAGCCAGCCATTTGAAATGATAATACCTTATTGTCAGCCTTTCAGCTTTTTGTCGACATGGCGGATTGATCATTGTTATCCTGTTATTCTATCTGTTTCCTGTTGTGTGTGTGTGTGTGTGTGTGTGTGTGTGTGCGCGTGTGTGTGTATGTGCACAGCATTGCTCGGAGAATGGAGGCGTCAATATGCTGGAGGATGGACTGCCTGATTTCTACAGCAAGAGAGTTCTACCCGACAGGTAGCTCACAGAATCAGTTTTATTTTTGTGCAATCATTAAAAAATGCAGTAGATATGTCTTTTCTACAGCGGCCCCTGAGGGCAACACACATACAAGAGTGAAAGCACAATCATTAAGAAAGCTGCCCTCCAAATCTTGGCAGATCAGTAAAACCTGATATTTTATTCTGTAACATCTGCTTGGAGCAGATCTAAACAGAAGTGCAAGAACTTAATCTTATAGTTATGTAAGACAAATTATCGTACAACTCTGTAGTCCCCTTCTGCTCTGTCGAACATTTTAGCATCTTTCGGCTCATTGTTTTGGTTTATTGACCCACAATTTAACTGTTTTGGTTCACTCTCAGCGCCCTCAGTACGTTCCAGCAGCAGTAGGCAGCTTTTTTTTAGTAAGTAATGCTAAATGTAACTTTCTTATTTACAAGAAAATGCCACAGGGCACCTATAAAGGTATGATATGCAGAATTATTGGTTCTTGTTTGGAAACACACTTGCCAGTGAAAGTAAAAGCCATTCCCAGATTCACTCTAGTTGGCATTTCGTCTCGTTATACATGTGTTTTTTTCAACTTGTGTCTCTTGTTAGCCTGCTGCTTATGGTCTGGCACCTGGTCACTACCTTTTTAGAAAGCCCCGACCTCACATGAGCACTGTGGGAGTACACACTTATAAACATCTTGACAACAGAAGATGAGAAAATACAAAGGACAGAGTCTTTACTTTTTAAAATCAAAATCCTGCATGTATATCTTTAACAGCCTAAATGCAAAATTAACGATTAGCTGGTAAACATAGTGGAGCATTTAGCAACTAAAAAGTGAGATGTTTTGTTCCTGAGTTGGTGGAAACTAAAACTAAAGCTAAAACTGGGTAAATATTAGACCTATAGTCACCAGGTGGCCACAAACACGTCTCAAAACAAATGTTATCACTGGTCAGTATCTGCTAGATGTGTATATAAGCAACAAGTTAGCCATGTCAAGTTAGAAGGTGACAATATACCCCCACTACTGCCCTCAAGCCAGTTAATGCAGGTTTAAGTAAATCATAATGTGTTCCTCACCTGAGTAGCTCCATTAACTTGAAGGAGCTCTATGTGAAATTCACAGGGTATGAGTTTTCTCAACATAGAGGTGTCTGAGCCAGTGGCTAGCAGCCAATGTTGCTAACTCCATAAATGGTGCTATACAATGGCAACTGTGTTGACAGAGCTTACAGTGTTAACCAGGGGGAACCAGAGGGTGGGAACAACACTTTGACAAAAGATATCAGCGGTAATTGCTGTATGAGTGCAGTGCAAAGCTGCGGCGAAGAGCTAGCCAGTGGGACACACACATGCACTACCATGCATGGACTGGCTTACCACAGCAAACTACAGAGAAGCTCAGATTACAACACACACAGATGTAGAGTTACTTCAATTTCTGCTCAGAACGCCATTACTCCATCATATCTTTTCATAGCAATTAGTGGTGTGCTGCTATATTAATGCTCTGAGTGTCGCATCAGAATGTTTGAAATTCCTGGAAAGTGTTGACACACGGTATGAATATTGCCATGAAGTCAGTGACTGAATCAGTGTCTCCCAAAGCCTCCAACTATGAAGGAAATAATGCATAAAGGCAGTGTCATCACAGTCTGTCTTCTCAAATGGTGACAGGTAATTTTTTATCATAATTATGGGATAGTCTTCTCATAATAATCGCATAAAGATTTCCTAGTTATGAAAAAGTTTCCCCATAATTACCAGATGCAAAGTTATAATCATGAGATGCAGGGTAATAATTATGAAAGAATGCTTTTTTTCCTCCCTTGGATGAATATGATGTGCTTCAGTGCTGTATCAGAATAGCTAAAATGGAAATGTTATCAGTGTTCCAACACATAGTTTTGAATTTAACATAATCAATTCAAACGTTTCATCCAGACAAGGCTGAAGTGAGTGATATCAATGCTGTGGCTGCTTACATATATCTAGATGTGCCAAATTAATAGTGTTTGAAGATGTGTTTGACAGCGGTTTTAGACTTCCTACTGGGCGAACCTGATCTGGACACAAAATATTAAAAAAAAAAAAACAATCAAGAAGCTGCACCAGAAATGGCAATATATTAGTATGCCCCTACATTAGACAAGTCGTCCTCCTGTATGCTTCATACAGTCCATATTACATGCATAACAACAGGACTATTAGATATCCTTCCCTATATTGCTTTGGTTCTTACATGCCATGCAGTGGTATCAATGATGAATGAACAGCATGTTCCCTAAAGCACTCGGGCACAGATGTAGTGGAGAGATTTCATTTGCACTGAATGGAGGCCTCATTTGTAGCTGTATTTGTTCAATAACTAGAACATATTCTGTTATATAAAATAAATCATCTTGTTTACTGTTATAGTCCAGCCTCCTGTTCACCAACTAATTTTCCCTCTGAAACTGCACAGTGGTCACACAAAATAGTTTCTGTGCTTTTGTTAGAGACAGAACTGACTGTCCACATGTACAGAATAGATCTTTGGCAAAGTAATTATATATTAAGGAAACACGACTATTTGCTTTGATTAAAACAACTACTTTAACAGTACTTATCCTTATTGGCACATAATGTTAAAGCATAGTGCAAAAATAATCAATAAAATACCAATAAAGCATTGAATTTGATAGTGCAGTAAAGTGATGATTTGATCCTTTTGAGTCACTCTAAAGCATTAATATTTTGGTATTACCAATAGACTACACGACTACTTTTATGTAAAAAAAAATGTCACTCGAAGTGATAAACCCACAGATAATCATCACTTGACTGAGGTCCCTCAGTTCCACGAAGCATTTTAGCATCTTTTAGCTGGTGGAGACCAAAAATGGAGCTAAAAAGTAGGTGAAAATTATTATTAGAAAATTAATCATTCTCAAGGTGGACAGAAACTAAATGCCAAAAATTGTTCCTCTAATGTACATGCTAGATCTATGAACAGTTGACTTATGTGAGAAGTTAAAAATACATATTTTCCAGCATAAGTGATAATGGTAAAAAAAAAAAAAAAATCTAGGCTAACATGAAAAACTACAACAGAGGTTTTGTCAACTACCAAAGCTCCTCCACCATCCGACTAGTGTTGCACTAGATAATTTAAAAAACTGTCACTCACAAAATATGTTTAAAAAAATGCTGTACCTTTTAAAGGGATAGTTCACCCCAACATCAAAAATACATATATTTCCTCTTACCTGTAGTGCTATTTATCAATCTAGATTATTTTGGTGTGAGTTGCCGAGTGTTGGAGATATCAGCCATAGAGATGTCTGCCCCTGTAGATGGAACTAGATGGCACTCAGCTTGTGCTAAAATGCCAGAAAAATACATACCAAATTACACCCATCAACCACATCACTGCACATCTACTGCTAGTTGTAGTAGTTTGGTAGAAACAAAATGGTTCCTGCATGAAACTGCCCACAACACAGTCTGTGGATTATCTTGAGGAACGGGGTCACATTCTTTGGAAAGAGACATTGCTGTCGAGTTTTTCAAAAGTACTTCTTTTTGGCACTTTGAGCACCACAAGCCGAGTGCAATCTAGTTCCATTAAATTGGAGAGAAGACAGACATCTCTACAGCCGGTATCTCTAACATTCTGTAAATCACACCAGAACTACATTGATAAATGGCAATACAGAGAGGAGGAAAAATGTGTATTTTTGATTTGGGGGTGAACTGTCCTTTGAGTTGGTGTAATGATGATTTTGACACTCTAAATGTCAGTTCTTAAGCTAGTCATATGGGAGCAACTTCAGATTACAAATATTGATTTACATTTTGAGATGATCATACATGGCTCAGACATTTGCACCTCAGAGAGCACCATGACTACCCAAACAGTTATAAGGCCACGTGATAGTGTGTGCTCAAAGTTCACCAGCAGTGCATGAAAAAGATTCATCGGGGCAGCATGAAATATGCCCTCTCTCAAATATATTAAACCATCTGTACAGGCCCACGCAGAATAAAAAGCTGTATTATTGTCTAATGGTTCATTAGCATAAGTAACACATAATGTAGTTGGCTGTTAACACTGGGATCTGCAAACCATTGACGACTTACAATTACTGGTCAATAACAGTTGATGACTAATTGCATTAATCGTACAGCATTTCCAAAATTACCTCTAAATCTGATCCTACTGTCTGTCTCCATCTGTTCTATGGCTCTGACATCTTTTCCAATAACCTCTCTCTCTCCTTCAGTCAGTTGTCATCCCTCCATCAGGGCCAGTCGCTGAGGAGAAAGAAAAGACGCAGCGTGTTGTCCATTTTCTCCGGCTTCCGCAAGAACCGCAACTCCACCATCTCAAACCAGGACTCAGAGTAAGTATGCAGCACATGGGCTGAGTGGAAGGAGGGGATGAAATTAACATTTAAGTGCACGGACCCAGAGAATGAGATGGCTGTTAAATTAATCCAGCGCTGGGCATTAACGTCACTTCATAGCTTCATAAATATTTTAATGGAAGAAAATGTTTTGCTGTCTCCAAATGTTTTCCTTTGCTTTGAATTTATGGCATTGCATACATTTAAGCTGCCGTTCCCTAACAGCTCCATAGTTAAAAAGTAGACAGTATTGCAAAGAGGAAAAAGCAGAAGGCAGAAAACTTATTTTAAAAGATTAATTATACTGATTAACAAGTTTGGGGAGAGAAATGCACTCAGTAGGTTTTCTTAACTTCATCTTTGAAAGGTGTGACACAAAATGGAGGACAAAAAGGCACTCAGTGAGAGCTGCGTATGTGTTTCAGCTGACAAAGGTGCTTATAAATTGAATTTGAAGGAATTGTGGCAATGCTGAAAACTGGTGTCGCAATGGCCTCTGCTGTTTAACAGCCATGCTGCGGCAAATGGATGCCAAGTTTTCCAGCAGGCTACAGTGGTCTGAAAGAGGTGAATAAAAGAACAGCTGACTCATCTTAAGAGTAGCTATAGATAGAAATTTCTTTTTAAAAACTGTTAACCGTGTTGTACAGTATAGTGTTTTACCTGCAGATTGTTGCTAAGCAATCAAAGAGATAGTTCATTGTTACATTCACTGGGCTGCTCTCTGTACCTGTTTCTTTGGTCTGTTTTACAACTGCACACAGTGTGTGGGAAGTGCAACAGCATCTGGGCCAAAAATCTGTTCATTAACTACATTTTCAAATTGTTGACACTGGAATAACAAGCTTGTATTGTAAGTTAATGTGTTTTTAAATTATTTTTTATAATGTTATTTTTTTAAAGATGTGACAACAAATAGTCAACTCTTAGACAACTCAATCTATGGAGACTGTCAACTTCTAAAAAACATAATTGCATTTGGGCTATATGGGGGTACTGACTGTCTGGATATACACAGAATTTCTTGGTTTCTTCTAATAAATCATGACATACAGCCCATTTTGGTATAGATTTGTTAATCAGAGCACATAAGAACTTAGCGCTTGCAGAGTGCTAAATATTTTTGAACTTTGGGGAGGTGCATACAAACAGTTGCTTCTCTCTTTCACTCCCTCTCTCGAAGAGAAAGTCGAAAGTTTTGTTTACAACCAGGGAGCACAAGCAGGAACCAAACTAGATTAAGTTTAGAGGGCTCTGCTCCATATCAGTACTTTGGACAGCACCACTGCAGCACCCACACACGCACTTAGACACACAACAAACAGTGCTGGACTCCCATTATAAAATAAACTCTTATACCAAGTCAGGAAGACAAATTGTTCAATCTGGTGTTTCAGCTGTTTTGTGTGGTTTGGAAAAAAAAATGGAAACTAATGTCACAAATTAGAACATGAATCAGAGAGATGGTACCAAGTCATTGTTTTTGCAAGTCACAAGTAAATCTTATGTCAAGACTGAAAAGTCCAAAGTTCTAAACTTAAAGTTTCGAGTCCTAAACAAGGCATAATGCACCCCTTAACAAATTTAATGCCAATATGAAATTTACAAAAATCAAAATTGCTTAAAATTTATATATTTTTGTTATTAAAAAGTTACGTAGCTGTCAGGCTAAGGCCAGCTAAGCATCAGCTTGCTAATTGTTAATATTAGCCTTGATTTACTGTTCTTTGTGCAACTTCAAATATCAAACGAAGTTGGAAGTTGCTGCATCTTCAGTTACAGTTTTCGAACCATAATACATACTTCAGTTTGTTTTTGTTGACCACCTCATAGTTTTGTGCTTGAACAAATTTATCTTTGGGATCATGTCTTCCAGCTGGCAGTCCGTAACTTAACATTAGTTCCTCATGGTTCTCTCCTGCAGTTTGATTGGATGCTGTCAGTTTGATTCAAACTAAGTGGATCTGGGGAATTAATTGTTGACTTGCTGCGAAAAATAAGGTTAACGTTAGTTGAGTCACAATATGAATTGATTTGTGGTACACTTTTAAATTACTTTTTAATCTTGAGGCTTAGGGGACTGTGTCAGTTATTTTCAAGTCAGAAGGCTCAAGTCCAAGTGAAGTCACGAGTCATTGGATGTTTTAAGCCAAGTGGAATTACAAGTCTTTTTTTACATATTTTTAAGTCGATTCTTAAGTCATCGAATTTTGGAAGTCAGGCGACTTGAGTCCACACCTCTGATATGGATCAATGAGAAAAAAACAAAAAACAAAACATGATTTGACTATCAGTCGATGACAGGCAACACTTTATGAATCTGATATGACTAATTTCTTAGCCAGAGACACCCCTAGTACAATATATTAAAAACATAGCAAGTAAGTCAATTCAAGGGCAGGTTAGATCACCTGCCACTTACTTACATCATCCCATGCCTCTCAGGTCAAACCATTAATATGATTCACTCACCAAAGTCTTGTGTTTTTCTGTCTGTCCGTTCCAGCAGCGCCTCGGAGAACGTCTACTCAATGATTCAGCACCCTAAGGAGGGTGGGAGGCCAGAGAGCACTGTTCCTGGAGCAAACGGGACCATGCCTTCACCTCGGCCCATGCAGGGTGTACCTGTGCATGGCATTAGGGCTGCCAGCCCCCCCTGCCTCATCCAAAGACAGGTACAGTGTCAGGTATAGTCACACTGCTTATGTTGTGACCACTGTTCAACAGAAATCCAGACACTCATTACAGTAAGCAGCTACTGACAGTGAATCCCAATCAGCTCCGAGAGTGCTGTGCTCTAGCTAACTGTAACCTTTGACTTTTGAAAGCAGAGTGACACTTTTTAAACTGGTATTTAATTTACAAATAGCCAAAATGTTTTGGCACACGTCGAATTATTCCTCTGTGGAATAGTGCGCCAATCTGGCACAGCGAACAGTTTAAGTAAATGCAAATGTGCAACTATTTCAATATCATTGCTTCTGTCCGCTTCCAATTTCACTGGTAAGTAGGAGTCCTAATTGCATCCTGCTCCATATTCCTATAGTTATACATGGCACAACACAGTGCACAGATGCATGCTGTGTCCGCCACCTGCTATTCTGTCTTTATCTGTGTCGTATGGGTGTAGCTTGCCAGAGGTGTGGAGGACTATATGGCCTATTTTAAATCTCTGCCCAAAGGCACGTGCGCACACACACACACACACACACACACACACACACACACACACAGAGTTGGAGTCTTTCAAATCCCTTTGGTTCTAAAAGTAGAGTCCATGGATCATCACTGAGCCTTGAGGGGATTTGAGGACATCCCCAGCAAAATGAGGGATAATTTAATTTTGGCATAATTAAATTCACTAGAATTACAAAATGTTAATCGCAGCCTTCACTCTCACCACTGTTCACACCAGACTAGACAGCTAAATGATTCTGTACATCATCGACAACAGGGAAATTTAGACAATATATACAGTAAGGTATGTCTAGTAAAGGTTTTCGAGACTCATATATGTGTTTTGTTTTTTCCAGTCCACAGACCTGGTTAGCATGGTGTACAGCTGCATCGGGGCAGAAATCGAGGATTCGGATGGGAGCAGCACCGGCGACATCAAAGAGACGGACCAAGATACTGATAGAACGACCACCATCTCAGACGTCCCAGCAGACACTCGGACTAATGGCCACGTGGTGTCCTCCAAACAACAGACGGACAGACAGATGGAGACGGGCAGGCAGGAGAGGATTGTACCCCTGACAGACTCAGGGACTGAGATGGAGGAGGACAGACAGAGCGGCGGTGGAAGCGTAGCCCCCTGTGGGCCTAGGCCAGAGCCTCCCCCACAGAGCACCAAGCCCAGTCTGTCTGTCATGAAGCAGAGACACCTGCAGGAGAGTTTAGGTACTGCAACTTAGACAGCAAGTGTTTTATAGTATTCTTTGATTCTCTGAGTTTCAGTGTGCAAGACTCTTCATACAAACAGCCAAAGTGACTTTTACCTTTAACCACACAGTGCAAAACACCAAACCGCATGATCCCCTGTTGCCAAAGTGTAAATTGTAGTTTAATTGTATATGCTTTCCAGCATTACTGCGTTAGTCAGGTCAAGTCAAACTGCATTTGAAGAGCACATTCAAAAACAACCACAGTTGACCAAAATGCTGTTTATTGTTATTGCTTATTCCAGCCTACTGTATTTTACAGCAGATGGTTAAACTTCCAAGTAATTAATATTTCTAAGGTTTGATTAAGAACGGAAACAGTAAACTGGTCTAGTGTCGTACAATCACAGTCATTATTTTGTGTCACATTAATGCAGGATTAATGTCCTGCAAAGTCAAACTCTTGACTACATTCTCTATATTTACCATAAACAGCATATTTTATACATAATGTAAGTTTTTCAAACATCATTCTTAATTTACATGTTTTTCAGATACTGACTTCAGCAGAAACTTTTTTTCATCTCATCGCTGTTCATAAAATCTTAATGAAATATTCTGTATTAAGAAGAGTTAGATACTGTTAGCAGCACTATTTGTTAAATACAATTTTATATCAAAATTAACTAATAATTTAAATTTAGAGCATCAGAAAGTTATGATAAATATAATGTTCTCAGATAAACTGTGACACCATGGTACAATTTGTGTAAAATGCTGAAGACAGCTGGCTGGCTCTGTGTAATTATAAGCTGTTTTTCAAAGTCCATTTGCTGATGTTAAAATGCAGCATATGGCACCTTTTTTGATAGTGCTGGGGCCCCAGTCGACGCTCTAGTCTCACACTAGTGAAAGCATTACGCTAATGATGAATTGACAGATCTACATGCAGTAATAAGAAATACATAGATGCCAGCTAATAATACTGGTTTGCAGTGAGGCATTTTGTATCACTGTTCTGTCTACAGCTAAACTCTGGGGGGAAAAACTTGAAGAAGTCATACAAAAAAATACTGTAGAAGAAAAATTAGATCAGCATCATTAAAAGAACATTTGTTCAAGACAAGTCTGTCAGAGTGAGTTTAATGAGAGATGCTGTATAAGTGGACAGAGAGTCCCAAAGGTACACTGTCCCAATCTATAGGGGCTTTGACAGAGAGAGGGCCTTTGTTAAGGGCTTTTGTTGGTTTCAAGTCTAGACTTTGTAATGAGCAAAACGTCCTCAGCTACAAAAGTAGCTATGGACTGCACTATGGCTCAAAGGGAATTACAAGATCAGTACAATAGCAAGAGGCCAGAACCGGTCATGTCATAAAATCAATGACAAAAATCTGCAGATTGACATTAGAAAATGGAGAAATGGTACAGAAAAGTCGACTTTTATCCTCTGATTGAAAACCCTGCTGCAATATGTGGATAATCACTACTGCTGTGTTTGTCCCTGTTAACAGGAGATGACATCAGTGACAACCCATCAGCATATAAACATGCGTATAAACATATGCACATGCATAATATGGTTATGATATTTTGTCTCTCTTGAAGTTGTAGAAAACACTAAACACAGAACTGTAAAGCATCCCCCTCCATAATTGTAGATGCCTCGCTGTTTGTTTTTTATGTTATACTTCTGATTTTTGTCTGTGTGATGCACAAATGTTGTGAAAGAGATTTCAATCCCAGTCTTAGTCAGGGTTTACCAATTACAGAACGCACATGAAATATGTGCACCTGCTACTCAGCATTTGTGCTCAAGGGATTTTAATTTTCAAGCAAAGCTCTGATGGATCACTTTTAGAATTGTGTTGACTGTGTTTTTGTCTCACCAGAAGAGGCAGGGAGGCTGCAAGGAGAAGAAGACCAGAATGAAAGAAAGCATGAAGAGAAGCAGAGAGCGCGAGGGCCAGAGGGACAGCGTCCTCTTCTACCCAATAAGGTACTTGTGCATTATATTGAACAGACAGAACAATGGAAACACACACATTTTGAAGTAACTTTCATGCAGCAAACCCCCATGCCTGACTAAATGCCGTGCTCCTTCCTCAGCCCGATCTCAACCTCCCAAGAGACAAGACCTCTCCAGAAAAGGTCATGACCTCCCCGAAAGCCTCACCCATCAGTCCAGGTGAAGAACTGGCCAACGAGCAGAGGACTTTGCCTCCTGCTCAGCCAGTCATTCCCGAGGAGGAGACTTCTGAGAGGGAAAGCCCACCAGCATCTGCCGAGCCTGGGACAGAAGCAGCAGATCCCGTCAATCAAGGTACAATGTGCACAGTAGACAGAAATTGTGATGTCATAGATCACTCATTATTAAACAGGGTGGCTGTTTTAACATAATTTTCTTGGATTTTTCATTTAAAAAGTTTCAGATTCTATAGACTGTATTAAAGAGGTGGACGTATGCTTGTAGACCATACTCGGACGAGAGGGGACTTTTAGAGGATACACAGTGATTGTCAACTGCCAACCTGCATGCCACATATGGGCCCGCCTAAGCTTCCCAGTTGGCCTGCAGAATATTGATCAATTCAGAAAATGTGAGGGAGAAGAAAATGAGTTATATTGTAAGGCAATCCTTAACACAGTTGAGATGGGAAAAAATGCATTACGAGTTATTTACGTGCATTCCAGCCGCGGTTTCTAAAGACGTGATAAATCTGTTAGTCAGCTTATTGTAGGTATGTAGTGATGTGTTAAAAAGTGAAAAATCAGCGTTCCGATTAATTTATTAATCGCCTATGTTACAAAAATATTGCATGCAATAGTCCACCTTTCACATTCTCTTTCCCTCCATCTGTTACAATTAATTAAATTATTTCTAGGGTAATTAGGTTTATATAATTTTTTGATGTCTGCTTAGAAAAATTCTGGCCCTTGAACAAATGTAGTTGATGACCCCTGCCCCAAAGCATCCTCTGCTTTATCATCTCTTTTCGTCTACATTGGATCATAGTTTAAAAAATGAACATCATGCCGAATTAAAGAAGACTTGAAACTAGCAATCCAGACCATAAACTCATATTCATCACTCAGGGTCATTTTCTTATAGACTTCTATATAATCGGACCTCTTGCAACCAGTAGAGTCGCCCCCTGCTGGCAATTAGAAAGAATGCAGGTTTAAAGCACATTTGCAATGGCTTCACTTTTCAGACCCGAAGGCTGCGTCCATTTATTTTATACAGTCTATAGTCAGTAAGGTCATGTGGACAGAATAAGTGCAAATGATGATGATGGTAATGATAATGATGATTATGACCATTCCACCAACCAGACGAGGAAGAAGGTCGTAATGGATTTCCAGCAACCTCACGTCACACCAGGAAGTCCAACTCATTTGACATAGGTACTGTATGTCTGACTGTGTGGTTGCAGCACCCCTGCTGTTGTACACATATGATACACACACAATATGCATGCTATTTAGTTCTACACATGGCTGCTAGAGACAAATGCACATCTTGCTGTTTTTGTTCATAATTCATAACGATGGCACGGTGCCTTTTGTTATTTTTTATGACATGAAAGCAGCGTGAGTCTCGTATTTGATGTGCTCCCAAGCCTGTAGAGCTTCCGGGCTGTGTACCGCATTTCTGCTTCATCCTACAACCCCTTTTCAGTTCCCACACCCCACTCTGTATGTGTGTGTGTGCGCGTGTGTGTGTGTGTGTGTGTCTCATGCCATCTCCCTTCAGGCATGGAACGGGACAGCCCCTACGATCTGGAGAGGTCTTCAGATCGCAGATTCCCTGTGAAAAAGCCCTGTTTCCCTCAGTACAGAAACAGATCTCTGGACTACCCTGCAGGGACTAGGTGTATGTATCTGTTTCACTTCCTGCAAATATGTGTGGTATGACAACCATGTAGTCGGAAAAGTTTGCACCCTTGAGATTTTGCACTGTTGATTGTAATACAATGATTCATGTCCAATATGGTACACATTTAACTTTACTAAAAGTAGTATGAAAGTCAGTTAATCTTTCTGAAGTTAATTAAAAGCAAAAAAAGTGTGTACAGCAACTTTTTGTACTTAACTTTTTGGAAAAACTTCTCTGTGTAGACTTTTTCTACATGGATGAGTCATACCCACATATTGAGTGCATGCTTGTTCTGGTATTTTATAAAAGGCTGACCAAAGAAAGAGATCAGAAGACATAATTTAAAGACATAATTTGGCTGTTTTCCAGAAACAACATGCAACAGCTGGCAGCCAGATCTGATAGTGCCTGGATAAGTGTGCTATTTAACAAGAAACTCACCATTTATTTAAACAAGGACAACCTTTTATCACTCCTGCTTTAATTGGAGCAGATTCCTTTTTTGATACTGTATTGTATTATTGAGATAATTGGCAGCCGTGCTCAGCCGACTTGTCATCAGTTTCTACTCTGAGCCATTTGGCATTGAAGACGAAAACAGAGGAATTCTAGGGGCACTAATGACATGACAAAAGCACTGCCAATTAGCTCTGTAATATAGAACTGTATGTACCTACTGCATGGGCCTCAGTTACCGTCACTGTGAGAATAATGAAAAGGTCCACCTGTCACAACTGATGGCATTAAATCCAGTTAAATAGAAGGTGTGAAACCTAACTGGACCTCTTTGGCCTGTATGATTACAGTTTAGATAAGGGGATGCATCAAACAAAGACTTCATCATCTGCACAATAGGCACATTGTCACATTACTTTGTCTGTACACAATGAAATCTGATTATTGAAAGTGTAGGATTGATTGATTTTTGTGGCCACTTTGGGGCAGCAGAACAAGCTGAAAACACACACCTGACATGCAGTTATTATCACCTTTTATAAAACTGTTATCGCAAACTTGTTAGTAATGTATTCACACATCCAGCAGACACAAAACATTAGCATTCATTTGGAGCTGTGTGTCCAGTCCTCTGATGAATGGGAATCTAATGTTTATTCTCCTTCTAGCATTTAGCAGCTAAATTTCTCACTTTGTTCATTAGCTAGTTGCCAGCTTTGTCTTTGTGCTGTTGGCTATGAAGCAGGTAGCGTTCAGGTGGTTAATTTATTTAGATGGCCTTTTTTTGTTTGTTTTGTTGTATTTGTCCGCTGTGGTTACTAAGGTTGTTGAAAGCTGAGTTGCGTGCACAAAAATCCAAATCAATACAATGATCCCAAATAAACCAAAAGGCTATGCAAAGCTTAGTTATTAGGGCTGGGTTTAAC
This sequence comes from Epinephelus moara, assembly GCF_006386435.1. Lineage (NCBI taxonomy): Eukaryota > Metazoa > Chordata > Actinopteri > Perciformes > Serranidae > Epinephelus > Epinephelus moara. The sequence continues at coordinate 31,973,152 of NC_065526.1, read as the reverse complement.
AAAAGAGGGTTTTCAGATTCAAATCGATCTTTATTTAAATGATCCGATATTGATTCATAAAATCCAGAGATCCATCTCTTAATATACGCCTTTTTTCTGTGGATGCGTCGAAGCTTTAAGCCATTAGTCTCGCACGGCAATGACACCGCCACATCCCCCAAACATCCCCACTCCACGTGCCCAAAAAATAACAGAGGCTGTCATGCAAGGATATACACCCATGCAGTATTGTTATAAAGCTGCAGCCACATTAATATACTAGTATTGTGCTATATTTGACCTTTTATTGACTTTAATGTAACTGCTTTGGCATCAATTCTTTATGTAAACATTAATATTTTTAATAATGCACCAATCAATTTGAGCAATCAATGGCGATACTAAACAGCAGTTATTAAACCTGTGGGTTTGGCACTACGGGTGACCCATTTTGCTTTTCCCATTTCATTTCGGGGGTCAACAAAAACCTTTTTTAAAGTTGCGAACATGTTACCAATACCTGTTGAAATCAAGCACATACGCTGTAACATTTGCATTCATTTGGAGTTCTGTTTATGTTCAGCTAATGGATGTAAGCCCAATATTCACTCTCCTTTTAGCTCTGCAGACTGCATGTTTGGGTGATGATTTATAATTTTGCTCGGTGACACCTTTCACATCACACATAATCACTTGATCCACTGCTGATGTAAAAAGTGCAGCTTTAAAGTCATGTATTGACGCTGTATCTGCTTGTTTAGGTTATGAGAGTCCCCAGCTTGGTAACAGAGACGCGTTATGACATTACCAGTGGACTAGGAGCAGTTTGCTGGGAAGAAAAGACTGGAACAAGGAGGACTGGAGAGAGACAAGCTTTTAAAACTGTGTGGACTCAAGTGACAAAGCTTCAACAGCTGCTTTTTCTTCCTTTTAATCCATGTCAACATTGTTTTGCTAAAAATGCATGTACTGTATGCTTTCTGTTTTTAACTGGTTGCACTTGCTATGATTTTCTCAGGCATAAGGGAAGCTCTGACCTGCAGTACATAAAGCACACACGGTAGTTAAATGTCTCTCCAGTAAGCTCATCATGAACTGTTTGGCATTTGTGCAAAATAATTTAATATTGAAGAAAACTGTCTTTTCATCCCCTTCCCTGTCTTTTACTGACAATCTGTGACTACTAAAAGTGAGTTTGTACTGTATTTATTCTAATGGAGGTGTACATACCGAATATAAATCTGCACTAACCATTGTGGTAACTCTACCAGTTAGCAATCATGTTTTTATTTGTGATAATATATCATTTGATAACTGTGTTTGTAAGTATGCTTTTTGGTGTATGCTGATGATGATGATTGAGAAATGTGTTATCATGCACTTAGCACCCCCATCTGTTTGAGTATTTAAGTCAGTCCGTGGATCACTTCCAGTTTTAATCTGATTTTGCAGGCCTGAAAATGAGTATATTTTCTAAAAATGCTTCTATGAATCAGAATAAATAAAATTGACTTTACACAAGGAATTGCTTTATTGAAAGTCATTTTTCTGCATATGTTTTGTTTAAATGTTATATGAGAGTAACAGGCATTTCCCAAAAAGAAAAATTTTACACATGAAGGTCAGTTTATTAGTCATGAGGCTTACTACTTACTACTTGGCCTAAACAGTAGTACAATGTCTTGTGTAGCTCAGTAAGAAAATGCCTTGATAATGTAATCGCCGTTCATTTGGCTTGGGCTTGATGACTGCAGTTTTTGTTTTGTTTTTTAGAGAAAGAGACATTTTGGGAATTGCACTCATTTGCTTTCTTGCAAAGAGTTGGTTGAGAAAATGGACACCATTCTTGTGAATATATACGCAGTTAAGTGTAGACCGAATCACTGTGTCGTCATGCTAACAATAACAGTCACCTCTGGGTAGACAGCTGGCAATTGATTATGATTGCAGTGATATGTGAAACTGGCAAGATCGTTTATTTCTGTTGTTATTCTCAGCCGTAACTGTAACATTTAAACATATAGTTAAACATGGTGGTCTGACTTATGTGACGTTTCTGCTGTGCTTATTCTATGTACTGTGCTTCTTGATAGCGTCTTTGCAACCTGTTCTCTCAAACTCATCAAATACTGCCACTCTGTCAGTGGACCTACACATGATGTGCTAGGTAGCCTCCTGTGCTGGCTTTGGATATTCAGGGACAGCGTCTCAATTGACACTTGTTACATGCATTGAGTCCTTTCAAAATACACTTCCGTTTTAACAGGAAACGAATAGTTTCTGCTCATTAGATGAGCTTTTTAAAATAAATTTACTACACATGTAAAACACTTTGTTTTTATGTATATTTCCTTAAGTTTAGGCCACAAATGCACATGGTTAAATTGAAAAAATAATGATGATAATAATCATGGTGTGGCTTAAAATAAGTCTGCTCTTACTAACGTAATGTCATGTCATGTAACATATGTTACTCCTGTAGCATGCTACACATACTAGCATACTTTGTTGTCATTAAAATAACTCCAATGACTTTTGATTTCACTTTGGTTTCACTCAACAGTGGGCCTTCAGATGAAAGTCAGGTGTTTGTACTGTATGATCCACCCATACAAACTGTCTCACTCTTTAAACCAGGGCACCGGCGGCCCGGTGCGTATCACACTGCAGCGTAAGGAGCCCCTGTATGTCAGTATCTGACGCCAAACACAGCGGCAGTATTTGACGGGTTGGGAGTGAGAACAGGCTGGTATGGAAGCTACAGGGACACAGCAAACCATACTTTAGCCACCTAAAAAATATCAATATCTGTAAGTGTACACTCTATTTGGAATATTTTCTTTCACCGATTTACCTTATACACCAACGAATCAAGGCGGCAGTAGACCAGTAATTCCCATATCCAAGTAAAATAACCGTTTTTGGCAATGGAGTCCGTGAGCTATAAGCTAACCGCTTTAATTTCCCATTAGAAAGGCCTGTTTGACAGCAAGGTAGAACACTGAAAATATTCTGAATATAGCGCACATTTAAACTGATATTTTAAACTTTTTAAACGCTTGACGCGGAGGTATTCTACCCAGAAGTTATTGTACAAATACTGTGATTCGGTCTATAGAGCTGCAGCCATGAGGTGGTGAGCTTTCTGCCGAGGTTAGCTCACTGGTCAAGAAATACTTCCAGCATCTTTCTCCCTGTAAAACCACAAGGTCAAATTTGTATATTTTGTTTTTTCTACTGATTAAACAAAAGAGATATAACAGTGAGGTTTAGAAATGCTGGCAGGCAGGATTAATTATTTTTCTACCTTGGGGCAAAGGCACGTTAGCTGCACAGACTGCATAAAAGAGGTGGATGTTGCCCCTGGGTCTGTTACGTGAAACCAATGTGGAAGTGCCTTAAACCTGCATTCTTTCTAATGGCCAGCAGGTGGCGACTTTGCTGATTGCAAATGGTCTGACTTTATAGAAGTCTATGAGACAAATGACCCTAATTGTCATTTGATATTTTATCTTGGTACACATTTTCCCGATGAGTCTCAGGCACTAGTTTTAGTACATCGTGATGTTCATTTAGAAAACTACGTCCCCAATTAGAGTAAAATAAAAGATAAAGCAGGGTACGCTTTTGGTGACCTGTCAGTCAGAATAGAATAGAAATAAGTGTTGCAATGTGTAACCTCCACAACTCAACCCTCTCATCCAAATTTGGTCACTTTTGGCTCCAAAACCAAGACGGAAACAGCAAAATTTGAAAAGTGAAAATGGTGGTCCACAAACCAACGGATGACATCACATGGGCTACATCCACTTCTAGCTGTAGCTTCATATTGAACAGACAGATACGGCAGTGGTATCAATCTCTCATTTAACTATCAGCAATAAAACAAATAAGGTCTTTACCAAATCACCAAACTGTCCCTTTAACAGAAACTTTTAAAGACATTTAGCATGAAGGGTCTAAGGAAAAGATGCTACTAGTTGCACAACATAAAATACAGTATCCAGCATTCCTGGAGCTTGACATATACCTGGAACAAGTCAAGATAGCTTAACCATGGATGTATTATGAACTTTATTCTTTGCTGCATCGATTCTCAGCATTTTTTTTTTTTTTAAAAACCTGCCTCCAGCTTCATGGAGGCGCATTGCTAAACTTGTAGAGCACTCCTTTAAATCGGAAACATTTTGCACATAAGGAGGGCGTGGGATGAAAAACAAAAAAAAGACACAACAATATTCTTGTCTTAGTAAAATGATCATGTGTAATAGGAAATGAAAAGTAAATAAAAATACTTAAAAATATTAAAAAGTAAGACTTATTATTTCTGGTGACTCCAGTTCCACCTTTGACTGACTCTTACTGTCTCTGAGCAGCAGATGGCAGCAGAGACTGAGCACTCTTCTCGCCTTAAACCGCCTGCTCACTGTTCCAGTGACATGTCTCTGCCAAGTCATCATGCCCTGTCATTAACATAAACATGGATCCCAGCGGCAGCCACTGTCGCTGCAGTAATGAAGGCAGAATATGCATGAGAATACAGCTGTTGTGATGTTGATTTTTTTTTTGCAGATTAGATCATTCGAACATCTAGAGGAGGCTTGCTAATGAGGGAGATCAGCACTTAACTGACAGTATAAACACACTCATTAATTACTCCTATCTTTGGCATTTAAAAAGCAGATTGGGCCCATTCAGCAGGCGCTCACTTTGTGTCGTGTGCTCTCTGTCATGCACGTCAAAGGCACGACAGGTGAGATCAGGCTTGGACGGTTTGTCAGCTTTTCCAGACAATGATAAGCCTGTTTGTCTTGTGAAAATGAGAAGCGTTTAATTCCCTCCATCAAGTCACCTGATCTGCCACACTGCCAGGAGAGATCACAGCCAGGGGTGTTGCATTCACATTCACTGGGTCACCGGATAAGCTCGGTTAATTCTCTCAGTCTTTCCATCCACACACCATATGCCCAGCTGAATGTTTCATTACAGTCTGTAAACCTGCAGGGCTCACACATGCATGTACACAATGTGTGTGTTTATGTGTGTGTGCGCACACTCCTATCCAGGGCTACTCCAGCTCATTCATCTTGGTGCGTATCAGATGCTGTGAGGTGTGCACTCAGTTATCTGCATGTTTCCGAGCTTGCTCATTCATCTGTGTCTACAGTATCTGTAGAGAAGTATGTATTCCCTTTGAATGTGTGTGTTGGTGTGAGTCACATGTGTTCAGCACCAGCAGATGGGTCAGCAGCGAGCCACTTGACTCGTTGTGTCAACAGTGGAAGGCTGGTAATGAGTTTGTATGAGCCAGTGTGCTGCACCGTGCACTCACTGAGCAGCAGGAAACCAGGTGACAAAACCCGGCACACGAGGGGATCCACTGTGTGTATGAGGTGAAGAAATGATTTTAGGAGGTGGTGGGCGTCTGTGTTAGGTAGTATAATAACCCCATTTAAAAAAGGATTTCAGCTTAGTGTCACCAAAATAATAAACGTAGTTCATTATGCGTAAAATCTCCTTCCAAACAGCTATGTCCTACATGGCAAACAAACAATCAGCTTATTTCACTTACCCCAGTCAGAGCTCATGAGGTTACGAACCAATGATCTCACCACATGTAGCTTTATTTACTTTAAAATAACCTAATCATTGCTGTGTCCCTTTCAAAAAGAAGAATGTGAAAACATGAATGCTTCGCACACATCTTCTCCCCAGCAGCACAGAGGATCCATACAATCAGCATAGTTTCAAGGTGGGCACCCAAGATTAGTGTCACCGATAATGGCAAGAAAAGTGTTTGTGCAGAACATTTTAATGTCACAGTGAAGTTGATCTTTGACATTTGGATATAAAATGTCATCACTTTGTCATGATTAGTGTCTGAGTTCTTGAGTTTTGGCTAAAAACATGTCACAGTGACCTTTGACCTTCGACCCCCAAATTCTAATCAGTTCAGATTAGTCCAAGTGGACAGTTGTGACAATTTTGAAAATAAATCCCTCAAGGCGTTCTTGAGAATGTGATGGATGAACATACATATGGATGGAGCGATGGACAACCCCAAAACATGATGCTTCCTCCGGCCATAAAAAAAATGTCCTTTTCTGTGTGGTTTTTCTGTTATTTCCTTTTTCCCTGAGCAAAATTATTTAATAGTGTCAATTTTGGCACCTGATTTTTATATAGATTTAGTCTGTAGATGAACATTTTTTGTCTCTGTTGTTCCTGCTCAGCTAACATTACTGTCCATCTTCCACATTATCATCACTTGTTATTTGTTGATGAAAAATGTATACATTTTGTCATAGTTGTCATTTTCAAACGCTACTTTTAATTTCTAGTCTTGTTTTCAGTCATAAAAAAAAATACGTCAGCGAATATTTGTCATTTTGTTGACAAAATTAACACTATTTTGGATAATTAACCTGCTTAATTTTGAATGTAATACATATTAATATTAACTTCAAATACAGAAGACAAATAAATACTCATTTAAATTTAATGTGTCACGTGTTGTAAGGTGCATTAGTGTTTTGTCCTTTTGGAAAAAGAAAACCTGTCCATTGGATTTACTGTCGTTTCCACCACACCGTACAGAATTAAATTTTTTTGGTAACACTTTACTTGAAGGTATCTACATAAGGGTGACATGACACTGTCATGAACTTGTCATAAACATCATGAACATGTCATAAACATTTTGACTGCTGTCATTTAGTGTCATTCGTTTTTTTGTAATGACAAGTTGACATTGTTTGGGTTGTCTTGATTATGACAACTTGACATTAATTAAAGTGACATTAACAGAAGAGGTCTTTGTCATGACAAGTTGACATGAAATTTGTTTGGGATGTCCTTATAATGACAACTTGACATTAACATAAAGACATCTTCTGGTAATGTCATCCTGGTTAATGTCAAGTTGTCATAATAAGGACATCCCAAACAAATTTAATGTCAACTTGTCATGACAAAGACAACTTCTGGTAGTGTCGCTTTGATTAATGTCAACTTGTCATAATCAAGACAACCCAAACAATGTCAACTTGTCATTACAAAAACCGAATGACACTTAATGACAGCAGTCATAAATGTTTATGACATGTATATAATGTTCACGACAGGTCATAGTTATGACAGTGTCATGTCACTCTTATGCAGATACCTTCAAGTAAAGTTCTTACCCTTTTTTTTTTTTTTTGGTTAGAGTGTGTACATCTGGTGACCACAGTAATCGTCATGTGAGAGGAGAGCACATGGCTGGAGGGCAGTCAGCTCCATGGAGGGAACTGAAATGAGAAAAAAGTCAAATTTTTGGTAAATCAAGAACATGTTTTTTGGCTGTTATTACCAAACAGCCCATATTTCCTTTATTGTACAAATAATGAGTAAAACATTTCATATTGTGTTGTTTGTGTATATTTAATGCTAACACTAAAATTGGCAGTAGCAAGTTATCATAAGATTTATTTTCATCGTCATTTTCATCACTTTGTTTATTGTGATGAAAAAGACATATATGGAAATAACTATGCCAGTGTTATATTACTGAACATATTGTATCAACACATTTCACTGATCATGTGTTTACAGATTTTCTAAAAACTTACAGACCAAAATGGACCACAGCTGAAGATTGAGCCATGTAAAGAGACAGAGTAGACTTACTGCACAATTTGTTGGCCTTATGTAAAGGCCCTCTGAATCTTAAGTCTGCCCTTGTTTACTTCATCAAAGTGTGGTTTAAGTATTAGGATGAGAAGGCTGGCTGGGTCTCTGCTAAACCTTCACGAGTTACAGATTGTTATTGTGATGCTGGTGGCATTTGGAGGCAGTGCTAATTTTGTGAGCAACAACGCCGGCTGCTCCAGATTCTTTTGATGAAAACAACAAAAGTTTAATTTTCTCCTTTTGTCGCTTGGGCAGCTTTGCTTTTTAATTTTCTCGTGTCAACTGGTGCTGAGGAAAAGAGAAAATAAGCTTGAAGTCAGGCGAGATAGTCTGCAGCTTGATTAAGGTTTGGGGAAGTGGACAGGACTCAAGAATGAGATGTTTTTTTATGCGTTAGTGGAGCTGAGTGTGTCATATAAATGCTCCCAGTGGCTGTAGTTAGACAATGCACTTGGGCAGTGGCAATGGCAAGCAGATAACAAATGATATCTTTTATTATCACATTTGGGTACAAGGTCAACAAAAAACAGACTGCACAGTAATACAAGGCACATCTGCCTTATATCTTTGCATAGCAAATGACTGTTTGCTGCTACATTAATGTACATATTTGTTTAAAAGTAATGTACATACATTTTAAAGTGGAAATAGACACGTTTTTTTGCTTTAACTTATCATCATGAAGTAAATGTTGATTGCACAATGTAATGGCTATAGAATAATGACATCATCAGCATTAAGACTAGTTCTCTACAACAATCAACAATCATTGTGCAACCGAAACAGAAGGAGGATAGCGCTTTTGTTTTCCGCAGCAGCTATTGGGAGCTATCCCCAGTTATCAAAGAGTGTCAGTAAACGTTCTTTGCTGTTACTATCTCCAGTAGTGGAAATAGTGGATAGTGGAACAGCAAAAGTAACTGTGGAAACTGTGTTAGTTCTGTTTGCACTTTAAATGTGTGAATCATTTATGTAAATTTATTCTACTATCTGTTACTGCACTCTACTGCTGCTGCTATATAGATTAGCATTACATTTGGTTAAGGGTCCATAGTGACTTGTCAAAAATGCAAAATACAGTTGAGACTTGAGAAACTTTAACAGTAACTTCTGTCCCACTCCTGAATTACTTTTACATTTATTTTTCAGATGCTAGAAGATAATAAAAAAAAGGTCATCATAAATTATCTTGTAACATCTTCAAATGGCATGATTTGATTTGTTCAACCAAAAAACTGTCACATTTTCAAAGCTGGAACCTGCATACATTCTGCATTTTGCTTGGTGAATGACTTACAATGTGTTGGAGATATCAGCCGTAGAGATGTCTGCCATCTCTCCAATATAAGTGAGCTAGATGGCACTCAGCTTGTGGTGCTCAGAACACCAAAAAAAAAAAAAAAAAAAATACACTGAAACTCAACAGCAATGTCTCTTTCTAGAAATCACAACCTAGTAACTCAAGATAATCCACAGACCTTGTTGTGATCAGTTTCATGTAGGAACTATTTTCTGTCTACCAAACTACATCCACCAACTGTATTACTGCGCAGAAGGAAGGGTGCGTCTACTCAAGGACGAGAGGCATGTGTTTGTGACAGCATGACATGTAAACATTAATGGCTTCCTCCTCAACTCAGCTGTGACATTAACTAGCTCAGTGGTGCTGGGTAAGCTAGCAGTACATGCACGCTTCCTTCTGCTCAGTGATATGGTTAGCAGGTGTGGTTTGGTGGAAAGAAAACAGTTCCTACATGAAACTGCTCACAACAAGGTCTGTGGATTATCTTGAGTCATGTTTTCTAGAAGGAGACATTGCTGATGAGTTTTTCAAAAGTATTTTTTTGGCACTGTGAGCACCACCAGCCGAGTGCCATCTAGTTCCATTAAAGTAGGGAGCAGGCAAACATCTCAGTAGCTGATATCACACATGGTGACTCACACCAAAGCAATCTAAACTGATAGATTCCTACAGATAAGAAGAAAAATATGTATTTTTGACTTTGGGGTGAACTGTCACTTTAAAATGCCAGTCAGCAGCACTGGTCAGCCATAGAGCTATAAAGGTCTAGCGATTAGTGTCTTGATGTGTTGGTTAAATGGCTGTCTACAGTATAAAATAGTAGAATAAATAGAAGGTTTGACCACTTTAGTAGAAATAAAATAAGGCTCCATCTCAGAAATAAAAAAAAAAACTGTCAAAGACAATCAGACTGCCATGACAACACAGACAAACCGAGTCTAGCTTTGAACCCCACTGTGCTGTAAATCATCTAAGAGGCAACAGAGCTTTTAAGTAAACCCATAAAATTTACAGCCTCCATTTTCCTGCCATAGCTCAGATTAACACCTTTATTCCTCCATTAAAAGAATGAATGTGACGCAACAGAGGGCCACTCTCTTGCATTCCTCTGGCTCCCTCCTGAACTCTCCACGACTCAGACATCTCCCACCGACGCAGCTGTCACTGTGTTTCTCCTCTCAGGTTCACAAAAGGCTTCTATTCAGTTTGCATCCATCTTTACGATCTGAGGAGGCGGGTTTGACACTTTCCACGCGGGCCTTAGTGAAAGCAGTCATTCATCCTCCCTCCTTCCTTCCTCATCTCATCAGCGCCTGCCTGGCTCCTAATGCTCTCTAGCCCTATTCCTCCCTCTGCTCTCTCTCCCTCTCATATATACCTGTTTGTTTTCCCTGAGAACAAGTGAGTCTCATAATACCCACTGCCAGCAATTAGTGGAGATTAAAGCTGTGTGTGCGTGTCTAGGCGTGCTTGCACTCGCGTAGGTGTTTCAATGTGTTTGCGTGCTCTTCTGTTGAGGTGCGTGTGAGTCAGTTTGTGTGAGTGAAAAGGAAAGTGATATTGAGGTCAGTGTTGGAGGAGCTGAGGCAGTGTTAGATTTAGTGGGAGTGAGATATTTTGTAGACAACAAATACCTAGAGGGGGAGAGGCTGACTGAGGTAACCCAGCCACAGAAGGGAGGGGGATGTTTAGACTTAAGCACCAAAGTTGTACACTGAAGATACACTCCATGACCAAAAGAATGTGGACATCTGAACAGAAAACACTGTATGCCAATAAAGCTGGTCTTCCAACACTTGGTCAAAACTGATATATCTCAACAACCAGTGGATGGTTTTCAATTAAATTTTTTAAAGACATTCATGTTTCCCAGGGGCTGAATCTCTAAGATGTCAGTGATGTAATGACTTTCCTTAATGCGCCTTTAGCAGGTCAAAGTATTCACTTAAAGTGAAATATCTTGGCATCTATCGAATGGATTGGCATAATAATTTCCACCAACATTCATGGTCACCAGAGGATGAATCCTAGTTCACATTTGTGTATTTGAGTGAAATGTCTCAACAAGTACTGGGTGGATTACCATGAAATTTGTTACAGACATTCATTACCTCCTCAGGATGGCTTGTGAAACATTTGGTGACCACCTGAGTTTCATTTTTTTTAAAAAAAAAATCAATTTGTCTAATACTTTAAATAACTGGAAACCAATTACACTTAGCCTCAGCTGTTGTAGTGAACAATAATTTACTAAATATCCGCATGTTGACACACAGGTAAACATGTTAGCACAGTTACTGTGAATGTGTTAGCATACTGATGTTAGCATTCAGCTCAAAGAACCAATGTGTCGAAGTACAGCCTCACAGATGTCTGTCCCGAGTACACAAAGTATGTGTCCACATACTTTTGGCAGCAAAGTGTGTATGGAGAAAAAAAAATTTCCCTCTCTTTCATCTCTTCATCTTCTCTTTCGTTTGCGTGTGTGGTGTGGCCAGAGGACAGCATGGGAAGTCAAGAGGAGGAGGGGATACAGAGAGGAACGCAGGTGTGTGCCCTCTCTTTCCCCTTTTTATACAGCACATCAGCTGATGGTGAGCGGAGGGCTTTTCCCCTGAGCAGGTTACTCTTCACAGTAAGTGAGGCACATATCTAACGTCTTTGTATCTCCCTGTGGCTCTGCCTGCATTTCAGACCTCTGCATTTCGCTTTTATCTTCTACCTTCTGTCCACGCCTGGGTCAGAGAGTTGCTGCAGAATTCCTGGCTTCTGTTTGAACCCACTTGAGGTTTGACTCTTTGTGTTGCTCTGTTACTGTTTTTTCAGTGGATCCTCTTGTGACCTACTGATTTAATGACAGTGTGACACATCTTTGAGTTATACTTTGGCACTTGTTCATATTAATGGCTGTCATTTAACTCTTGATTAGGATTCCCTGGTGCATATGAATGTGCTTAAGTTATTAAGATGTGACTAGTCATCTTGTTATTTTACATGCCTGAGAAACACTGGGGGCTGCTGTGTTCAAATGTTCCAATTAGGGCTAAGGGGGGTCTAACTCTAATATGCCACTTTTCTAATGCATTTAATTGATCTTTATACCCTGCATCTCCTCCAGTTAAGCTTTGTGGATGTGCCCACAACTACTCTTACAAGTTATTGCATTATCCAGTGTAGCTTAACTATATTTGCATTTCAATGACAACAGGGCTACCGTCTTAAAGGTGTGTCTTTAACTGCAGATGACATGTCTTAAGTGATGATGTTTAAAAGCGACAGGCTGATCCACGACTTAAGTCCCTTGTTATTTTGGTTGCATGTGCTTTTCCACAGCAGGGCAGTTAAAAGAAGCTTACCTGTCAGAGATGAGCTGTTTGCAGAGATGCATGAAGAGCAGCTGTTCATCAACATCTCACTGATCCCACTTTCCTCCCTGCTGTATTATTAGGCTTGCCTTTATGGAAGAAAAACTGCTAACAAAGTTCTGCTAATTCATTAATAACACATTTCGTTTCCTATAGATACTTAACAATTACAGGCACATGTTATTTTGTTGTTTGTAAAAACTTTTATTGCGAAGCACCAAAATAAGGAAATGTTGAGTTTTCAAGCAGCAACTTCACACAGCTTTTAATGCCGCTGATAGCAAACATAAAGCAGTAAAATAAAGTAGATATCTAAGGTAAAAACAGGACACAGGAGAGAAACTAAACTCCAAACCACAGGTCTCCTGCAGGCAGAGGTGATAAGAGTCTTGCAACACACACACTTTTTTGGGGGGAAGAACGGGGCTTGTTGGGCGTTGGCTGCAGTCGGCGAGACATCACTGCTACCCACTTGAGGGCGGCCGGCCAACCCTTGGACCTACTCTGGAGAAGGTCCATCTCCGGCACAGCTTGGCATGGCACAGTGCATCTAAACTGACAGTGGAAACAGAAATCGGCGCAGCATGGCTTAACTTGGCATGGCCAAGAGTGACAATGGAAAAAAGGGTTGGCTATAATTGTAGGCACAGCTGTGCTTTGAGCTAGATGCTTACATTAGCATGCTAACATGCTGATATCGATAATGCTGGAACTATCAGTACTGGTACTGAGGACTGTATAAAATAATGGAGGTAGCCGCAGTGGCTCAGCATTTTGGCCATTGCCATCTTGTTTTTTTGGAACCAGAAGTGACCATATTTGGATGAGATGGTGGAGCTGTGGATGAGCGAGGCTGTAAACATGTTTATCTTTGCTGTAAAGTTGGCCATTTTAACATGTGATTCTGAGGGATTGACTTCCTTCTGGAGCCAGCCTCAAGTGGCCATTCAAAGAACTGCAGTTTTTGGCACTTGCGCATCTGCTTTGTTTGTCTTATCTTAGTTTAGTATGTTATGATGCTAACATTTGCTAATAAGAACTGAACACAAAATACAGCTGAGGCCAATGGGAATGCCATTCACTTTGCCAGTATTCGGTCATAAACCAAAAAACTGGAGAAGTTTGACCTGCTTGTGGCACTAGTTAAAAAGTCAGGGGGTCACCAAAGTCATTAGGATTCATGATCTGGGGATCATGAATATCTATGCCAGTTTTCATGGCAATCCTTCCAGTAGTTATTGAGACTTACACTGGCATGGCTGAAAACCAGCATTGTTTTAGTATGGTGTTGAACCACAACAGCTGTCATAGTTTCAGCAAGTGTCTGGAACCTTATTGGGGGAATAAATATTCTCACAAAAGAGCTTCCCTTATGATTGATGATGGTGAGAGCACTGTCTAGCACGTTGCTCCAAAATATCCCCTTGCTGCTCAGTTAAGTGTAGATCAGATGACTGTAAATGATTAATAATATCTGTATGTCCATCACACCAATTAAGGACGCCTAGTGCCCTGTACGGAAGCATCCACTTTCCTCCACACATCTATTCAGATTTGTTTCTAATATGTCACCCATCTGTATTTCTGAATTCAACTGTGTGGTAAATCAATCAGGTTTTTCCCTTTACTTTCCACTGAAAACTACAGCCTGGGTTGATTGATTTTCATGCAACAGATGTATGTAAATCCATACTGTGGCTGAGGAGTGAGAGTGATGGGACTGAAAATAGCCTGGAGCCAGTCACAATGTCTAAATCAGTAAATCAGAACAGCTGGAGGTCAATGTGTTTAAAATTAAACACAATCGGTTTAGCCTTGTGTTGCTCACTTCATGTCTCTGTACTTCTCATCACTTCTGTGTTCTTGGCTTTCTCTCCTCATCTGTCATGTTACGTCTTTCCTTTTCAACCCATTCCCACTACTTCTGCTTTTCACTCCTCATTCAGTTGCAGCTGTATAATAAAACCAGAGTGACAAGAAAAATATAAACATTATAAAGCTCTGTCATCTGCTTCTGTGTTATTATGATGTGTGCAGTAAAATGAAGTGAAGCTGGAAACAGGCTGCAAATCTGCTATGTCCCCTCTAATCACCCTCATTTAAGGCCTGTATTTAAAATAGACAGTTAATAGTTAGTGATGACTCTTTGTTCAAAACACCAACTGAGCTGTCCCGCTGACCTTCTAGCTTTGCGTGTAAAGCGCACATAATCACCCAGCCCCCAAAGATGAAATTTGGACAGGGATGTTAAGCTTGAGTGAGATACTGCACGGAAGGGACAGATGGATGATGGAATGAACAAACGTTTGTTCATTTGTTTGTCCATCTGTCCCTCACACACAGTATCACAGACACATTTGATCAGAGTTTGAAAAAAGTGGGAGTAATGATGCATCCCACCACCACACTGGCATTTTGAAATTACATTCACAGTGTCACAATTAATGGATGAAAAGCACATCTATGGAAAATGACACTTTTCATAACGAGTCAGGACCAGGAAGTCACTATGCACATTTGTTCAAGTACTGTACTCAAGTACGGTTTTGAAGTTTGTGTACTTTACTGTATGCCTTTACCACATTTCAAAGAGAAATATTGCATGTTTTACTTCACTGCCCTTATGTAACCGCTGCAGTTACTACTTCTTAGATTAAGATCCCTGAAATTGAAAGATACTCATATGGTCACTTCATCAAACAATGCATCATTACTGATTAAATTACCCAAAAGTAATGAAATATTAAATAGTTCAAATTAGTTTCACCTCATCCAACTACTACATTAAGGTACCACTTACAAATTAACACATCAATATTAGAATGATCCAATAATATTATAACACTGAAAAGAGACGTTCTGCATGAACACTTTTACTTTTGATACTTAAAGTACATTTTTGTACTTTTACTTAAGAAGAATTTTGAAAGCAGGACTTTTATTTATAACAGAGTTTTATTGCTACGCTTACTTAAGTAAAGGATTTGAATACTACTTTCACCATTGATATAGCGCTTTTCTTCCTTACCAGACAAAACACTTTACAATTTGCCTCTTTTTTAATCATTCATACACAGATTCATACACAGATGGTGGCTGAGCTGCCCACTGGGAGCAACATGGGGCTCAGTGTCATGGGTCGAACTACCGAGCTTGTGATTAAAGCATAACCAGCCTAACTGTATTTTAAAATAGCCACCTAAACCCATGGGATTCACAGGAAAACAGTTTCACAGTGTGCTGCTTACTCTCTTCACACTGTGACAGAGCTGTGTTAAGTTACATCCTACTGCTGCTTCACATTATAAGTGTTCAACTGGCAAAACACACACTAATTATTGTGAAGCAGCCACAGGAAACGTTCCAGAAAACATGCTTATTTGCACCTTTCAGAGACTGAGATGTGAATATTAATATAAACCTCTTACGTCATTGCATTAAGTATAGAGCTGGAGTCAGGATTCAGTTAGCCTAGCTCAGCATAAAGACTGAAAGGTGGGGGAAACAGCTGCAGTAGCCAGGCTCTGAAATACACCAACCAATAATGCTGAAGCTCACTAATTAGCATGCTTGTTGTGTTTTACTTGCTGTAGCTATTTTTTGATTGGTAAGCACTTGTACCATAATTAGAAACTTCACAATGACGGCAAGAAAGACTCAGAAGAAATAGTATCAACGCTTTATTTTTTGAGAAAATCTGTATTTCTTAAATTACTGAGAGGGCTCCTGCTGTCAGCTCTTCTGTAATTTTACACTAATTATAGGCACAACTACAGACAGCTCAATTGATACACTTGCAACTCTTTTAATCCTATCACATGCTAAAATAGCATTGTTGTCTTTTAGTCAGAACACAGCAGGTCAGCTGTGTGCCAAAAAATGGCAATTTGAGCATGCAATTCAACATATATGTATATGAAAAATACATTTTCAACTATAAATGAATAATGAATTCATATTTGGTTTAAATGGAGCAGAATTTTGAGGAAACTCCTCTGTAAATCAAAAAACACCACTACTAGCTAACAGTCAAGAAACTTCACAAAACATAGGTCTCTCCAACACAGGACTTTCCCCCTGGAGGCTTGTGTTCAGAACTGCGTGAAACCAAGTGAACTTTGTGTGTTAAGGGATGATGTCACATTGCTTCTTTTACTGAACCTAACCTACATAACTTTACTTGCCTAAACCTACTGTAAAAATGCCCAACCATGTTTCTTTTTCCATAACCTATGTAACTGTAATGGTAGCATTTGTGGAGTGTTAATTCATTAGATATCATATGAACTGTTTGCATGTGCATTTTCGTAAGATATACAAACCTTGTGTGAATGAATTGTATGTATGAATCGGTTCCACATTAGATCATCCTATACAGGAAATTATAAAGATGTTTTTAGGAAGTAAGAGACACATGAAAGAAAGACCTTATCAGAACAGTGGCAACACCACCCCTAAAGGGAAACGTAAGTATTCTTTAACCTGGACTCTATTATCCTAATGATTTTGTGTGTGTGTGACCAATGGAGACAGACATTTTTTAAACTATCCCAGCGGTCCCAACGGACAATTGTGCACCTTCAATTTACATCCAATGAAAATGCTACTTTTTTCACTGACAGGCTCAGATTGTATTTAGAAGTGTTTGACAACATTCTTGTCTTGCTCAGGGAGAAGTCGTGTTCTGAGATCATGCGGACTTTTCCGTATTGTCGAAATCAGCAAAATATTCAACCGCGACATTTAACTCTTTTAGATAACACTATGCTTACTATACTCTAACACAACAAAGTCTCCCGGCATTCCTCTCTCCAACTCTCATAAACGTGTTCATTGTTGTTTTTCCTGCAATGAGTCACCTCTCATTAGCCTTAACAAGACTTCTGCAAACAGACCAGCAACAGCTACGAAGAAACATTCCATTTTGCTGCATTGTCTTTTCCGTGATGTTGTCAGACATTTGTAATGACAGTGTGAGCCTGTCAGTTGCAAAATCAAGCACTTTTAGTGAACTTAAATTAACAGTGAACAATTGCCCATAGAGATTACATTGCAGCCTGTATTGCTGCTGTGGCTGGAGCGCACTCTCTCAATACTGGACCAGTTTCAAAAATTGCTGTTTTCAGGAGTCACCTAGACACAAAGGCATTGGAAAACAGGATCCAGAGAGAAACAAATAATAATAATAGTTTGTCCCTTTAACCCATGAATTGCATTACGGCCTGTGTCCTTACTTTATGCTAAGCTAGGCTAACTCCAGCTGCATACATTAACATAGATTTTCATATCTCAAACTAAGAGAAAAAGCAAAAATGCATGATTAATGATAAGTAGTTGGTTTAACTTCACTATCACATGCCTCTGTCTAGCTACTGTCTCGGCTCATTTAATAATGTATGAGGTTTAAGAAAACGTGTCAAAGTAAAAATTGGATAATGTGAATGAGTCTAGACATTTGAAATGACTGCATGACTCAGTAGACAACTGCCAGGGTGCTTCACAGAGCCTTCAGTTTAATCCATCTTCAAAGCGCTGTGGTTTGTTTTGTTCAGGATGTTCCGAAGGGATGCAGCAAAGAGTATTTGAATCGATCCACAAAACCGTCCGTCACACTGCTGAAATTTAGGGCATATTCAGGGCAAATGTTGGACACTCTGCTCAGACATCAACGTTAAATCAGGTATTCAAAAAACCCTCCCAAATGTCAGTGTGTAGGCAGCCAAGTCATTTCTGTAACAGCAAATAAGTGGCTTGTTTACGTATAGGGATAAGTGGTTTGTTTACTTGCGGGGCTTCGCTCTGGTCAACTGCCTGCTCTTTAACCATAGACTGCATTTCTTCCTCTGCACAACTAGTCTATGTGTGTGTTGTTTATCCCCCTGGGAACAAACAAGCTCCCTTCCTCTGTCTGATTGGCACGCCTGCCTGTGCTATGTGCTCGCCGAGGTGAGTTGTCTTGTTTGTGTCGTGATGCAGTCGACTTGCTGATGTCACCGAGTGCTTGTTGCTGAAGTCTCTTGAGGGAGAAGAGAAGGGGGACTAGACCGTCGGGCCTGAATCATCAGGCTTGTCAGTCACAGGGAGGGCCTGATGAGCTGTGTATTGCAGGTGATTTGGGACCCATGGAGCTGCAGCTATTATAAGCATGAATAATACATGGGAGATGGCTGATTATCAACATGATTTTTCAGAATTATTATCACTCTGTGTCTCTCTAAACCCCTAATTTTGTCTGTCTTGCTCTCACAGTGGTTGGTAATTCTCATGACATCTAAATATCCATTTTCTCTATAACTCTGTTGCTTTCTCATCATCTCTCAAGTGCTCCTGTCTCATCTCATTTGTAATTTTTCACATTGTTTCTTGCATTCTCTCCTCTCGACCCCTGTATCACCTTCAGCACATTCATTCCCTTCATCTAGCCTTTCCCTTTTCATCCACAATCCTATTCTGTACAATTACTCAAATTTGTTTATTTGAGATCCTTATGCACCATCTTCTCTTTTTTCCCCCCATCTGCACAACTGTCTGTCATCCTAGTGATACCTTGTACTATCATACCCGCTAGAGCCTCGCCTTTACCATGCCCGCCATAGTCAACCTCCTTTTCAACGTCGTCTCCACCAACACCACCATCTCCTTCACCGTGGTTCTGCCCATGGTCAGCCTGGTCTCTCTTCTGGTGGGGGTTGGAGGTCACCTCCTGCTGTGGCTGGTGCTTCTGAGAAACCCTCGCAGTCGCTCCAAGCCGGGCTCCGTCCTGCTCCTCAACCTCAGCCTGGCAGACCTGGGTGCCCTGCTCACCTTGCCCTGCGTTCTTCTGAGCGCCAGTTTTCAGGACTGGCAGCTTGGCGGTGGGACCTGCGTCCTCCTGGGGTTCATGACTTCAGTGACAGTGGGAGTGGAAATCTTCAGCCTGGCGGCGTTGTCGGTACTGAGGTATCGCATTGTTGCGCCGCGGACGAGACCGCCTGCTAGCCTGACACAAGTGTGAGTATGTATGTCTCAACAGAATTTTTGTTATTGTCAACAAATCCCATAAAGCCCATTGATGTATAATCAAAACTGGACACAGCATTAGGGGGCGGCCCCTGTTCATTCCTACGTAAGATGCTCAGTGGCACATGAAGCCGAAAAAGCTTACCTGGATCTTATGGCCTGTGGGGCCCATAGAGCAAGCGCACTCGAGACTTACAGTGGCCAAGCGGCTAACTTCCACTAACTTAAATGGGGTTCGAAATGATTTAATCATGTGACTCTTCTAAACTTTGAAATGTTATTGGACCAAATGGATCAAATCCCGATACTGAAACGATTCTTTTCATGGGGGTTTCATTATATCCATTCTTTTACTGACGTCTCTTTCACAGTATAAGTCTAAGGGAAAAAGTCTTTATGGGCCCCGTGGCATCACGTGACGGACCCCGTCCGAAGTTGTAATTCCATGTTTTGCCACTATATAAAATTGGCTTCGAGCAGGAAGGCACTGTTCCTGAGCTTGGTGCTTGGTGCTGTTCCTGGGGGCTTGGTATTCACAGCAAAAAATCAAAAAGATTTTTTTTTTTTTTTTTTTTATGAAAGGTTTTTAATTGTACACATAATGGCTTTGACGGAGTAGTGTGTAGGATTTAATGACGACTTGCAGATTGCAACCAGCTGAAACTTCTCCCATGTGCCAACCGTGAAATCCCAGTTAGTATTTATTCAGTGTGAATTGTTCAGGCGGTTTTATAATGAGCCGAATTAGTCGCAGAGGTCTCATCCTCTCCAAATCAAATGGTCCAGGTAATTAACACTGGTAAAAAATACTAGACAAAGCAGTTTCACGTTACAAATCAGTGTTTCTCCGACACTGTTTGGCTCGCAGCAGATGGGGTGCCAGCTCAGCACCTGCTAATGTGTGCTCAACTTGTTTCTGATTCAGCCGCTCAGGAGGTCAGCAGAGGTCTGACAAAGACAAACGGACCAGACCAGTAGAAACACTAAACAAAGTAGTTTCACATTAAATATAAATGTTCCTCCAGTGCTGTTTGGCTAGTCGCAGAAGAGCTGCTAACTACAAAAATGACTCTGTCTAGAGTCGGTGCTTTGTTTGTCCATTCTGGGCTACTGTAAAAATCTGATGCAACATGGCGGACTCCATGGATGAGGACCCGCTCCCTATGTAGATATAAAAAGCTCATTCTAAGGTAACAAAAACACAACAATTCCTATTTTTAGGTGATTATGAATAAAACATACTTAAGATATTATATTATATTCCATTTCTGCCAATACATCCCCCTAAATTATACACACTGGACCTCTGAAGATTCTACAGATAGAGATGTGGTTGTGACACGGGAACAAGACAACTAAAGTGATCTTCTCATCTAAATTTATTAGTTGTTGGCATGCGTGGGAATAATAAGAGTCAGTTGCTTATTTACAACCTAGAGGCAATAAAACGGGGGTAAAATAAAATACACTAACAAAAAGCAGAACCATGAGCAATCCTATACATCGCAGGTCAATGCAGACGTATAGATCCATGTTATAACTAATTGTTGGTTAATCACATGAAATCAAACCGTCACTGACCTTCCCATCAGACCCAGGTCTATGTATTCTTGTCGTATATAAATGACCCAGCACATACATGATCTTCCTGCACAACAAATAAACCTAAGTCCTGTCCTCCTCTTCTACAGGTTATGCACTGTTGTGGCCATTTGGCTGGTCTCAGTAACCATGGCATTACCCAAGGTCACCTACATCAGCTTTGATGGGGGTTGCACGTGGGCAGTGGGCCGAGACGAGTGGCTGTCCTTCCTGGTTCCTGCTTTCCTGGTTTATTATGTGGCCCCCCTCCTCTGTATTGCTGTCAACTGTGGCCTCATCATCTCTCACCTCCATGGCTGCAGGGGCACTCTGGCCGCCAACAGGCGCAACAAGAAAGCTACCGCTCTGCTGATTGGTTCAACGCTGGTTTTTGCAATTAGCTGGTTGCCATATTATGCACTTGAGTTTGTTAATGTTATGTCCCCGTATGTTAGCTCTGCAGCTTCCCCCATAAGCAGGTATCGGCGTAGGCTTTCTTCAACTACATCATATTTGTCATCCACCTCTCCTGCGCCAAGTGAGGAAACAGAGACAAGGGTGTCCTTGCTGTGGGAGGTGGCGTCCCTGACGGCCATTTTTTTGGTGTGTCTGGCACCATGCTGGAACCCGCCACTCTACTTCCTGTTGTCACGTCCGGCTGTGCGCCAGCTCAGAGCTCTGCTGCCTTCCTTCTTTCATAAGCACCTGGGAAAAAACCCTGTGCAGCGCTGGCGAATTGCTCCTGCTCCTCCTCCACGCCTGCCACACCCTCAGCCTCCTGCACACTCGCTTACTCACCAAACTCTGACACACAGACTGACTCAGTAAAGTGAGTACACACACAGCTGTGCTCACTCACATGTCCGCATGATACTATTCATAAGTCCCATCACAAGAAACACTGCACATCCAAATCCATGTGCACAACATGCTTTATATGCTTTTGTGTTTGTTTAGATGCTTATGTGGTCATAGCCACATCTTTGCTTTTGCAACATTACAGTAAATGTATAAAAGGCTCTAGGCAACAGCCTCTCAGACTGTTGACAGTGCATCATAAACAGAATGCATTATGTGTCATAAAAACACAAGGTTTATACTCCTCATCACAATGCCAGAGTCACTAAGCAACTTACTGTCCAGGCAGGCTTCCAGAGGAGGAGAGCCTCCGATTTAAAACAACTGAAGAGAAAATTTTGTAACAAAATTACAAAGGACTTTCTGTTTATATCAAAGCACACATCACCATTTACAAATCCAGGTCACTGAACTTAAAGAGACGTCTCCCACGTGGGACTGAACCTGCAATCTTAACAGCCTTTTTCAGGGACTGAAGGACGTCCGCTGAGCACACATTGACTGACATAAACCATCCGAGCAAATGTAAATCAAGTTCCCCATGGAGCTTTTAAACATCCGTCCCTTCACTGCAATTAAAATGCATCTGATAAGTATGACATATAGCATGTGTGCGGAATGAAAAGAGTTTTAGTTGATTCAAGGATTCTCCGCAGGATGTCATTACATTGCATCTAGTAGATTACCACAAGCAATACAACCCTGTAACCCTATTACTAAGCTGTCTGTCAGAACAAAAACACTGGGGATACAGTGTGCCATGCCTGTCTCACTGTAAAGCTCTTGGTAGCAATATCTAAATTCAATGTCATCTCAATAACCTTGTGAAAAAAGGCCTCTTTGACTTAAGAGAAGCTTTAATAGAAGCTGCCTTGTTCTGAGCTTGAATGCGGAGAGGTGCTTATTAAATAGGGATTTGACACAAAGGATCACATCAGAAGAGGACTGCATGGGAAAATGACTTGTTAACAAGTGGAGCCCATCTGCATCCGGAGTGGTTTAATATCACAATCCAAAGGGTATGTCATGTTCTCTCTTTGTCTGACAAATTGGCTGAGGACAAGTAATTGGATTTTTTTTGCTGTCAGGCTCTTAATGCTGAGAGATGTGGAGCAGTGATTTAAATTTATTGGGAAGTTGGAATCACTTGAGCTGCCCTGAAATAATATATAATGGGTTTGTTTTGCAGTTACGAGGAAATTGCTTACATTTTAAATCCGTAACACACACACACACACACACACACACACACACACACATATGAAAAGCAGTAGTTTACATTTTGGGAAATAAGCTTGTTTGGTTGCTTACTGAAAGACGATGAGCAGCTCGTTAGCGTAGCTTAGCATGGAAACTGGAAGCAGTGGGAAATAGCAAGCCTGGCTCTATATTGCAGTTTTGAATGAATGACTAAATAAATACAATAAAATATTAATTGTAAAAATGACAGCTTGTGGTTTTACAGTGGGTTATGTGTCAGACTCATGGCTGTATAAAGAGAACTGGATACAGCCTTTTAGGTGGGGCCCTGTTTATTCCTACAAAGTTGCCCAGTGGCACATGTAGCCAAAAACATTCAACTGCCGCATATGAAATTACCTGGATAATTATCACTGCTTCCACATCATCAGGCCCATAGAGCAAAGTACCTGAGACTTCTGCCAGCCCTGACGGACACTTGGGTTTAGTGCTCCACTAACTGAAATTGGGATGAAATGACTTAATTGTGTAGTTATTCAAAACTTTTCAAATGTTACTGGACCAGAAGGATTCATTTTGCAGGGACTGTGAAGTTCAAGAAAATGTAAACGCTAACATACAGACATCTCTTTCCCAATCTAAGTGTATTGGATAATGTCTTTGAACCAAAGAGTATCACGTGACAGACTCTGAAATTGTATCTTCACTGCTTGGCTACTTTGTAAAATTGTCTTAAAAGCCCAGGGCACTTCCTGGGGGCCTTGCAAGACTATTGCTCTGTTAATACACATTTATTTGTGTATTGCAAAAAAGTTTGACAGGGTAGTGGTTTTTACGCACTTAATAGAAATCACTAAAAATTTGACAGCTGTTCTTCTGCTTGCTGAATTTAACTGGGCGGAGCATTATCGCCAACATTTGATGAACCATTGTCACTTGCTAAAATATATGCTTGCTTATCTGCTTGCTTGCTCACTTGTTTGACTTGTTTATTTATTTATTGTATTGAAAATAAACTTTAATGGCACGTTTCTATATCTTTTCTATATGTTCGGGGTCATCCCTATGTTCCCCGGGTTCTATGTTCCCCGCTTACACAAAAAAGGTTCTATGTTTCCCTCTTACTAAAAAAAGGTTCTATGTTTCCCGCTTATCCAAAAAAGGCAGGAAACATAGCAGTTGCATTAATATGTTGTTTTAACATCTCTAAACACACACACAACGGAACAGAATGGGGAGAAATTACAATCAGAAACTTACCCTTTGGGCGATCTATGGTGGGCAATCTGGGCAATTATATCCTTTACAGAAGGTTTTTTAATCCAGCCGTTAAATGCAGTGTTTCAGTCAGTGCAGATTTCTTCGAGCAGCCAAAGACCAGCTGGTAAGAAAAGAATAATTCTCATGGCCGAAATAAAGATAAATAAGCTGTTAAGTGCAGCGCTTTTTCGGGAACTCTGTTCAGTAATGTTAAGTGCAGCGCTTTTTCGGGAACTCTGTTCAGTAAATCCACCATGATTATTTATTAGTTTTGTGATAAAAATAAATGCGTCTATGTTGTTCATCACGGATGTTGAGATCACCTGTTCAGTTCGGTCCTTCGACCAATCAGATACTCAGATTTCTTCCTCTCTTGTTTTTATGACGGTAGCGTCAGGAGCAGCCAAAGACCACCTGGTGGCAAGATAATTATCTACCAGTGTTCGTAAACAAAAGAATATTGATCATGGCCGAAATAAAGATAAAGATAAATAATTATGTAGGCTACAGTTAATGCGTTTCCCCGTTTGCTTATGGGTACAGGGAAACATGCATGAAACACATAGTTTAGTTTATTTAAAGTAGAATTTTTTTTGAAAAAATAAACTTGGTCATTGAAATGAGTAAGGCATTTTTAAAAAAAATCTTTATATCTAATTATTCTTTTGTTTACGTTTACCAGGAAACATAGAACCTTTTTTGTGTAAGCGGGGCTGGCTCTATAAGCTGATCTTCTTGTAAAGCATGTTCCACAGTGAAGATGAGAATTTGACATGCATAAACACCAAAAGTATCAATGCCCACCAGTGATGTAAGGTAGTTTTAAGCATATATAGCCTATATTTACCAACAGTATGTCTTACTGCCACTTTTTTGTTATATCAGCTTGCAGATGTGCCCAACTTGTCAGTCTTGAGAGATTTTGCACCAAATTAGCTGTTTGAAACTATTGTACCATCTTGTTACATGATTAAAAAGAGACTTGATATTGGACATCAACATACATGTTACCCAGCAATCATCATTACATATCTGTATATTACAGAAACTACAAAAGAAAATAGGTATGGTTTAATTAAATAGTTTTTGTTATAGTTAAATAATAGTTTTATGTTGAATAAACATATAATTTATTATAGATTGATACTATTTTACAAAGACAGAAAACTATGATGGACATGGGTTCGCCTTTTTGAGGGCATATATAGAAAATTACACCATTTTTGATTTAACGTGAGTTCTTCTTTGAACACGGGCGTATTTCCAGGTAGCAATCGGGCCCCTTAACCTCAGCGGCCCCAGTGCAACTGCACTGCCTGTGCTGTACTAGACTTTATTTTATTTTAGCTTTTATTATAGCTTACACCACAACGCATGTAATGTCAATGCCTGACGATAAAATGTGCCACTGTTAGCCAGCCAGCAAGCTAACGTTAGCATTTGTGTTATCATTTCCAGTGCCAAACTATTATAGAATTAACTAAATAAACTGATGGTTTATATCCCACAACAGTATGGTGGTAATAAAAAAAATACACATGTATATTTGCACAATGCTTTAATGTGCACTGCAGTAGTTGGTGGATATTTTATATGTTTAAATTGGCACAACAGAGCTCTTACACTGACACCCAATTGTCCTGCAGCAGCCCTGACCAACTGTATGTAAGTAATAGTTGTCCAGGACAACTACACATGTACACAATCAATTTACAAATGCTCACAGCAGTCATCCTTCATTTACAACAGTTTTATGTCACTGGATGGCCCAAAGTAATTCACCTCCAGTTGTGTCATTACTGTGATCTGTGGATTGCAGTTATGTGACCATGACAAATGCATAACTCAATCTCCGACCTTGTCTTAGTACTGGGATGTTATTGACAGCCCATAAATTGTACCTCAGTTACCTCTTGACCCCCTGACATCTCCCAGACTGCACCTCTGCACATTCTAATAACAGACTGAAGTGTTTCCTGTGGGAACGAGCAGGCAGTTTTTCGCTGATACCGTCTTGGTTGCTAATGACAGCACTTATCTCTGTCATCTGTCTGCACTGTGATCCTCTCACACAGTGCAAGGCACAAGTGAGCTCTGATGTCCTGATGAGACTTAATTAAGTCTGCAGATTAGTGAGAGCTTAAAATATAAGTCATGCTCAGCAGGCCCATTGAGAGGATCCTTCCCATTTCCATTCAGTGTGTTTACTGAGCCCTTCACGTGTCTGGAGGCTTGTTGTGGTTTTTGAAAACACAGTGAGATCAGCCAGGAAAGAGCAGTGGTGGGCAAAATGGGCTGCAAAGTGATAGAGGAGAATATTTTCCAAAGCATTCAGGAGATGGTTATTGTAACTGAGGGGGCTCTCCATCATCTAGATCAGCATTTATTGATTGTTTGTGGTGTGACAGCAAGAATGAACACTTCATAGCCTTAAGATGATGTCAGGACATTCACTGTCATTGAACACTATTTAAATCCCAAAGGGAGGATCTGTTTAATACACTGAGCTGTGGAAGAGTAGTGATTTACAAATAAGCCTTTAGCAAGGCCAGAATGTTCACACAGCATGACTCTGTTCCTCTCAGCAATAGGCTTGCTACTGAATTAGTAAATTAGAAATAAGCAGGAGCACAAAGTTTATTCATATGCTTCCTTTCCTAAATTTTAAGAATGCATATTTAATATTCATCTATGTGGATGCATCTTTCTGATACTATTTTTTTTTGTCTTTTTCAGGAAGCAGTTTCACTTTGCTTAAAACAAATAAAAACATAATAATAATTAGCATTGTGTTTCTTTTATTTAGCTAGTTTTTGATTATGATCAAATGTGGCTTTGGTTAAAATGAGTTACAACACCTGATTCATGATAATTTCATGTTCTTTTCTTGGAGACAAAACTGTATGTATCTTTTCAGATGCACTAAGCTGTAATTATTACGTCACTTCCTGAGAGCCTCCTTGTCGGTTGGAGACATGAAACCATGGTAACCAGTGCCAACCTCAGCTCCACTGGCATCTGCAATATCTGAGAGCAACACCTGACAGAAATACCTGACAGCAAGCATGTTATTTATTAACGTCTGGAGTACTTCCAGTTCTTCGAGAATATGCGAACAGCAGGTGAACTCGTTGGGAATCTGGCAGGCATCTTTGTCACAAGATAATGCTTAAATTAACCATCGCAAGCGACAAAACCACAGATTTTCAATATGTAGCATCTAACTTATGTGAAATGTAATGTAATGTAATGTTAGTTTATTGAATATATACATGTATATCTATATGGTCTGTATACTGTATGGTGTGTAGCCTAGTGCAAGTACACAAGCTATTGTCTTAAAATATCATCCAGTGGTGGATCTGTAACAGAAGATAAGTGATACTACCACAGTGTAGAAATACTCTTAATAAATTTCTTAATTATGGGTTTTGTACCTTTTATGTGCTGTCTTGACATCTTAAAGTGGGTGTGCCGCATAGTTTTCCTCCATCACTGTGTTACCTCAAAGTCTAGTTAGCTCGTGATATATTTCAGGAGTTTTAAATTCTATGTTTTTACAAAAGGTGACAGAAAGTTAACCTAGAGATATATTCTGATATTATATTTTCCTTGTCCTGTCCTTGTTCCTTGTCTTGAACCTTTAACATGCTAAGTGGCTAATAACTGCTAGAGGCTATTTTGTCTCCTTATAAAGTTGTTATGGCAAATGTGTTATGAAGCAGTTGCCTATTTACACACCCAGAGGGTACAGAGTAGTATTATCATCTATTTGGAGTTTTGTTTCTGTCAACCTAATGAATGTAAGTTCAATATTCAGCTCTTTTAGCTCTGTTTTGGTCTCCACCAACACCAACTAGCTGCTAAATACGCCATTTTGTCTGTCTGCCATTTGTAACTGAGCAGCTAACATCCAACTGGTTTAAAAGACCCTCATTGTCATTTGATCAATTATTATGATTACGATTTTATGTTTCAGTGCTCTGCATGGGCCACAGCTATGGCTGGAGGCATTATGTTTTCGGGTTGTCCATCTGTCCGTCCACCCATCCGTCCCATTCTTGTGAGCATGATTTCTCAAGAACGCTTTGAGGGAATTTCTTCAAATTTTGCACAAACTACCACTTGAACTCAAGGATGAACTGACTAGATTTTGGTGGTTAAAGGTCAAGGCCAGTGTGACCTCACATCAGTCTCATTCTCGTGAACCTGTTCTCAAGAGGGCCTTGAGGGAATTTCCTCAAGTTTTGCACTTGTCTGGAATGTCAAAGGTCATCTTCACTGTGAAATAATGTTCCGCACAACACTTTTCTTGCTATTACTCAATGCCATAACTCAGAATCTGAAGGGGAGACATTTGGTCAGACACTGAATTGGTGACACTAGCCTTTGGTGTCCACCTTGAAACTGGAATGATTGTATAGCTCTTCTGTCCTGCTGAGTTGAAGATATGTGTGAAGCTTACATGTTTTAAATATGTAGATTCTTTGCAGTAACATCCATATTTGAAGCATTGTCAGCTGTCACGGCTACATATGAATCTGAGCAGGCATAGATGTAACTGCAACTTGCAGAGGCATAGAATCACAAGTCAGTAATTCTATTTTTGAGAGTTTTTATTTTTATGTATGTATTTTTTCCTATATATTACAGAACATTACCTTAAGCTGATGAAAGTGTTGATAATGCTGCTGCTTAAACATCATAAAACAAAGTTATGCTATTCAGCAGTGGAAAAAAAGATAGTTCTTCTTGCACTTGTCAGGAATGTTTAACATGCTAACTGGCTAATTACTGCCGAAGGCTGTTTGGTCTCCTTGTGTTTGAGTATGCAAATGTCTCAAAGCACATTTCCAGTAAGTTTCCTCACTCGTGATCATATCGGGCACCAATTGCCTTAGCATAGTGAGTTCTATAAAAGAAGACCTTGAGCAAACATATATGGTCAGCAAAGGTTGTTCTTAACCAATCGATTGATTTAATTTATTGATTTATCGATTCAGGTTACTGCCTATAGAAGGCATTACCCTACAAGGACATTAAATATTCACATTGCAACTCATTGAAAGTCTTCATAAAAAAGTCTAAGACAGGGAAACAGGCCTCTTAACATTAGTGGCAAGTAGCATTTTACTGCCCCAGGCTTGTTCTGTAAGTTGGGGAGGAAGTAGAGCAAGCTCATTCATGCTGGATTAGTTTCATATTAAAGATGGTGGATGTGAGCATTCTACTCCCCATCATTAGTCAGGTCAACTTACGTGGCACTGGGATAGGACACCAATGTCTATGATATACAGTACTGTGTCTTTAACCCAGTAAGTCAATGACTAACAATAGGTTTAGCAACATGCATTTGGAGGAATGACATACCATGAAAAAGGGATGTAAGACAAAAAGGATAAGACTTTGCAGAAGGCAACAGAAATTATTAAAATGTGATATTTAGTGCAGGCCTAACCTTGGCTCAAAGACTAACAACATTAAAAAAAGCACCACCATCGACAACAAGGACAAAGCTAAAAGCAACAGTAGCAAACATGCTTCATTGATAAAAAAGCTTTTGCATATTCTAAGAACCTTTTTCACATGTGCCAATCAGTCTGCAATATACAGTATAACTCTCAAAAACATGAAGGGGAAGATAATTATTTTCCCAATTTCAGAGTCCAGTCACTGCGAGCAGTAAACTGTAATGAGATATGACCAAAGAAGGTTTAAACTCTTCGACAGAATGTGACTTGATGTGTTTGTGGGAAGCCAATTTTATTTCCCACATATTTGACAGATTTAATCTAGGGCTGAGATGCTGTCAGCCCAAGAGGGGGTTTGTAAATGAATTGAACCAATGAATTTTCCACTGAGAGTGCCAGTTAGCTAATACACACAGTCACATGGGTGTAACATTGGCAGCACTTGTGATGGACGTGATAGCTGAGTGGCACAAATCATCAGGTCACTCAGAAACACTATTTCCTGCGAAGTGCTTGTGAAACTGTGATCATAGAGTGTATAATTCTAAACGAGCCACTGGACACACAGCTTGCACCATCTTACAGTGACCTAACACTGTCTGTCATCAACATTGGACAGTCTTTTAAAGAACAAACAAAATAAAGAGCACACATAAATATCATACAACCCAAGTCTACTTAAAGGTGCATGCAGGCTAATGATCACATGATGTTCATCAGCTTCTAATGATCTCAAATGTCTTTATATTTTGAGGGTTGTTTTGAAAGCTGGGGTTAACAGCTAAGCACTTTCATTCATTCATCCTTTCTTTCTTTCATTTTATTTCATTTCGTTTTCTTTTTTGGGCCATTTTGACTTCATTTGACAGGCAGACCGGAAATGAGGGAGAGAGAGAAAGAGACAGAGAGGAGAAATTGAGAATGACCAACTGGGAACATGCCCCAGTGCATAATAATTTTCAAATATGTGTCATCTAAGTCTAAAAATTATAAGCCACGACTGAGTCACACAGGACTTGAACTCTAGTCTTCTTGTAAAAGTCCTGTGCTTGACCCACTCCCCGCCTCCATGGACTGTGTCCCTCTTGATGCTACATCACCTGACTTTCTGGTAGTACATTTGTGGTTCTTTTAAATTTACTACTTTAATCTCAGAGAACATCTGAGATTGGCTAGCCCTGACCTCTTTGCCCTAACCTCTGACCACTTCCGACATTGACACATCAACGTGACAAGTACAAGCTAATCACAGCAGGCAGTGGGATCCATAATAATTCATGGTATGGATGGGTGTACAGAGTGCTGCAAGGTTTTCTCAACAAAAACGCGATGGTATTTTTCCACTGGATTTTGGATTATTGCAGAAAATAAATTCTGTGGCAAACAAAAGTTTTTGATACCTGCACATTTTCAGTGAGATAACTTTCACAAATGAGCACCACTTTTATGATTTTTGAAGCCTAAATGCGATCGCCAGAAGTAAAGGCTATACACAAACTACAGCGTGGTCACATGACTTAAACGTCACCACCACAATGAGGCTGCAAAGCCATGTTTGGTGTGATGATGTTTCATAGTCTCATTTAGCTACTTGTTAGCAACCTTCTATTTTTACTGACATATTATATGTCATAGAACAAAACATGAAAGTCTCTCAAGCTTGTTTTAACTACAGACCTAATTTCCGGCATCTAACCGAAAACCCATTAAAAAAACCCTTTGACTTTAAGACAACAACTGGTAGTGCTAAAATACTAACTAATTTCTGGGTTTCAGAACACATGGAGCTGAAAGATGATCATTTGTTTCTACTGATGCAGTGTATTTCTATAAACCTAATGCACTATAATAGGCTACAACCCATGTTCTCCTTTTAATTTGAATAACTGAAATTCTTGGTAGATATCTTGCATCAAGCTCCCAAAAACATCATGGATCCTACACTTCCCATAATGCAACATATTTTTACGGTCTATGAATGCAAACTCAATAGTTTTGTAACAAATGCTTCTCCTAAGCCCAGTTTCGCGACGAGACAAATCCAATGAACGTTAGAACGTTGCAGAGCAAAGTTGCAGCGGTGAGAACTGGCTGGTCTGAGCCGGCTTATCGTGTCACCTGTCAAATTGCTGGCGGCTGGTTTTAGAATGTAAAGCACGTCACCTGTTTCAACAGCCAATCGGCTTGTTGTGAAGTCCATTGGACAAGTCAAAATGACTGCAGATGGTGTGTTCGCTTGCTGTGGCAAGTGCTCTGTCCCTGCCAAGCCCTGTGTTTCTGTCCTCACAGTGTGCCGGTGTCGGACGGTTGGTCACTGCTGCTCGCTGTATGCACACACACACACACATTCTCATTGACTGATAAATTGGCGCTGGTTATTTATATTATTTTGGTTATTTATTTTATTATGAATACAGTCCATCTGATGCTTGTTTTGGCGGCACTGTAGAGTGGTGGTTAGCACTGTCGTCTCACAGCAAGAGGGTTTCTGGTTCGATCCGGGGTGCGGGAGCCCTTCTGTGCAGAGTTTACATGTTCTCCCCATGTCAGCTCGGGCTTTCTCCAGGTACTCTGGCTTCCCCCCACAGTCCAAAGACATGCAGATTGGGGATAGGTTAATTGGTGACTCTAAATTGTCCGTAGGTGTGAATGTGAGTGGTTGTCTGTCTCTATGTGTCAGCCCTGTGATAGTCTGGTGACCTGTCCAGGGTGTACCCCGCCTCTCACCCAATGTCAGCTGGGATAGGCCCCCTAAAGAGGATAAGCGGTTAGAAAATGGATGGATGGATGATGCTTGTTTTATGTTTTTCGCCATTTCATCACTACTACAATTGCAACTGTAGCCAGTATCTCACTATCACTATCCTCATTCATATTTTAAGAAGCTACAAATTATATTCAGCCTTAAAATAAGCCTGAAAGGCTGGAAATCAGAACGGAAGTACAGACAGTTGTTGCATAGAGATGATACATTGTCTCATCTGCTGCATTGGTGTGAACCCGTAGGTTTTTAGAACAGTACAGAATGGCGCATTGCAAGTAGTTTGAGCTGGGCATTAAAGGTCCACTGTGTAGGATTGAGGAGTATTATGGCAGAACATAACATCGCTACCTTAGAATGAGCCGTTTATATCTAAATAAGGAGCAGGTCCTCGTCTACCAAAATCACTATGTTTCTACAGAAGCTCAAAACATACAAACCAAACACTGGCTCCAGATAGGGCCTTTCAGATTTTCATGTCAGCCAGAGAGGTTAGAAGTTGATGAGAGTTTAAGCAAAAGACTGTTGTTTTTTTTTTAGGATGAAACGATTCATTCTTTTCACGAGTTTAAATCACCTGGTGCGTTTGTTTTATAAAGGAGGAGACCTCTACGGATAATTCCGCTCCTGGTAAAAACCTCCTGAACAATGAACACTGAAGGAATTCTAACCAGTGGGTGCCGCTATATCCCCCAAAATCTTACACACTGTTCCTTTAAAAATCTTAACACTCAAGCTCAATGCAATATAATCTAAACTGATGACATAATCAGGGTTTTTTTCATACTCCAGCTCTTCATGTCCCACTGTAGACATTATGCAACTATTTTAAGTAATAAACAGCGCTGCATGTGTAAACTGTGCCCCTTTAAATCCTTGATGAAAACTTATTCTGGTCATTTAAGGTAGTGGGGGAGCACAATATAACCTAATTTCTCTGTATAAACATCCACTTCTCCAAGAGGCGTCCCTCTGCCTCCCTCTGGCGGCCGCTTCACCTCACAGCGACAAATGCTGATTGTCGGCCGTGAAGCCTGGAGGAAACACACCGGGAGAAGCACAGACCGGTGTTTGACCAAAACACATATTTGAGGGAATCTGTGCACCTGAGCTGAAGTTTACACTGGATGAACGCAGCGTGGGGCACTGCTTCACCCTCATCGTCCATCCCTCCACCTCCACCCAAACCCATTGGAAGACCAGTGTGCACTCACTCAAGGACGCCCCCCACCCTTCCACCCCCTCAATACACACTTTGCAGGAGAGAGAGAAAGAGAGAGAGAGAGAGAGAGAGAGAGAGAGAGAGATGCAGGTATTAACTGGAGGTGGGGAGGGACGCGCAGTCGCTGCTGGCCGTTGGGACTCCAAAAGGACAGGAGGGGATGTGTTGTTGTGCCGATGGCTCTCTGTCTTCTTCCCATAAGAACTCGCTTCTTCTTCCAAACGGAGACGCAGGTGTAGCCTCTTTGTCCCCCCCACCCCTCCATTCTACTACTACCTACCCCAGCTTTCCATGCGCCGCACCTCTCCTTTCAAGTCACCAGAGGAGGATTTTACGCGCCGGATGGGAAGAATAATATCACGTTAAATGAAATGTGGCGCGTCTCTTTTGTGCGCCGTCTGTTACCGCCGCTGTGAATGTGATGCCGGGTCTGCACCCAGCACAGATGACTTGAACTGGGCGGCAGAGGCGGTTGCAACTCCAGCGCTTGTTCCTTAAAGAGAAGACTTATTGATAATCATGGCTGACCAGGTAAGGCGACATGTATTTGCTACCTTCCTTAAACCCACCTCGTGCGCTCTGCACAATAGCCTGGACTACACGCGCACACACCAGGTAGGCACACACACACACTCAAGTGTGTAGCCAATTTTTCAGAATAGCACGAGATGGAATCATTGTTTTCATGCAGCACACTTTCTCCCTGTCACACCATCTCTGTGTGGAGTTAAGAATTTGGAGCTTTTTTCATCTTGACTCAGAGGATATGATTTTTTAAATATTATTACAGAGACTTCCAGCGCGTCTGTGCCACTCAGCGGTGACTTACAGTAACATTTGTGAGTCTAGTAGTATTTTTACGCACTAGGTTATATGTTGTATTTTCTGTCTTAGTTATAAGGTGGTTCATTGATTTGCTGTGATGCGGTGTTTTTGTAATGGGTATCAGTTCTTCTTTCATCTGTCCCTCTCTCTTTGTGGACCATTTAAGATTCTTTCATAGATACTCTTAATTGAATTATAACGAGCAGTAGAGTAAGTGGTTTGAAAGAATCAGAGTACAGCAGATATAACCAGACTGCAGCTGGTAAAGAGGCAGCAGACGGTGTAATTGGGCTGTAACGACGGAAGAATAAAAACATTGCCTGTAGTATTAATTTTGTATTGCGCACTGTTGTTTGCCCCAGTTTCTCGACAGCCTGGCGAGAGGAGGAGATTAACCCTTGACACACTGCCTCAGCCCGCGGTCAGAGTTTCCTGTCTCTGCATGTACAGCTCCCCTGAGCGCCCCTGACAATAAAGGCCATGTTTAATTGATTAGCTCGTTCAATTAACCTAATTGAGCTACCCGAGTGAGCCTGTGTGAATGATGTATGGGCGTGTGTGTGACAGTCTGTGTGTGTAAGCAGCTACATAGCTGTGTCACAAACTGCCACACCTCAACTGGATGAAAAATAATTATAATACTGTAGAGTACCATACTATAATACTGTACTGTACTGTGTTATACAATACACATAACCACACCATACTATATTACTGCACATCACACACATTACACTATTGTCTACCTTACTATACTATACTATACTATACTACACTATAGCCTACTATGCACTATACTATATTGTGCCACAGTGTAGTATAGCACAACATACATACATACAAACTACATTTCCCTAGACAATACTTTACTATACTTTATCATACTATAAACTATACAATACTTTACTATATTATACAACACTACACTATACTGCATTCTACTAACTACCGTACTATACTATGCTACTCTACATTATAAAGTCCTATACCATACAATAATACTATACACATCCATACACTATATATTGCAGTACATCAAGTACACAACACTGTATACAACACGACACTATGCAATTTTCGACTGCGTTAAACTATACTCTATTACACTATACAACAAAATATTAATATATCACAATACAACACCATACAATATATTAGCTGACAATATTTATTACAATAGAATACTATACCATAGTATGCTATACTATGCTATACTATACTATACAGTACAGTACTACACTAAATCACATTATACTATATTCCAGAAAATGACATGTTATACGGTACTATACTGTACCAAACAATATCACCTTTCACTACACAATACCAAATTACATTACACTACACACCACACTGTACTGTACTACACTAGATTGCAGTAAATCACATACACAACATAAACACATAATAAAACACG
Source organism: Epinephelus moara (assembly GCF_006386435.1). Taxonomy (NCBI): domain Eukaryota; kingdom Metazoa; phylum Chordata; class Actinopteri; order Perciformes; family Serranidae; genus Epinephelus; species Epinephelus moara. Next base: position 31,937,240 of record NC_065526.1, on the reverse strand, counting down.
ACACTACACCATACAATATTTTACTATATGACACTATACTATACCACATTATACAACAATATATTACACAGTGCTGCAGTATACAATATATTACAGTACATACATTACAAAACAATACACTGTACTATACTATACTATACTTTACTACCCTGTACAGTACAATTCTACACTACATTACACCACACACTCTTCCAGTGCATCACATTCTATGCAGCACTAATACTGTACCATACAATACTATATTTCACTACACAATACTATCCTACATTACACAATACTTTACTGTACTATACTGCACTATACTATACTATACTATACTATACTACACTACACTACACTATACATATTTAAGCTAAATTTACTATACCCGACTCCACTATCTCATACTGCAATGTACTGTTCTACACAGCAAACTACATGCTACTGCATATATATTACAGTATATAACAGCACTAATGCTATACTAACATAATTATACAATGTTTAAAGGATGTTATAATGACAAACCAATAGCATGCTATGGCACTAAAGTAATCTGTTTATTAGGTACACCTGTACAAAGTAATAATTTAGTGCAATTCAGTACAACATACTTAAGATAAGATCTAACTTTGTGAAGCTCATAATCTCTAGCTTTTGTTGACACTGTGTCAGAGAGGTGTTGACTTAGCTCGCAGTAGTTTGTGAAACTTTCCTCTGTGGTGATGCAGAATTGGATCACATTATATTCTAATGTGTTCCTGTTATTGTGTCAATACCCTTTAATTTAATTTAAAGCGCCAATACTGTACTTAGCTTTGCCACAAGCAGACGCTGGGCCACAGAAGCCCAGGGATGCTGCTGGAGCTAGATTAATTGCTGTTTAAATATTGATGAGGGTCATCTATGGTTGACCTGCTGTGGCTGGAAACGCACACGCACTATTATGCACATGCACGAACATACTTATCCAACACACACACACTTTTCTAAGCCAAACTATTGTTGAGGAGAAAACTGCTGACAGCTTTCCTTTATCGAAATAGGTTGGGGACGGTGGAGCTAAAGACTTTTTCTTTATGTTTCTGACCCATTTTCATGTGAATTCATGCGGGGGTTACTATGTACACAGTGTACAATACAGAGCTACCTTATAGAGCACTTATCCCCTTATTACACACAGCTGCAGCCTCCTCTGCTCTGTCCCTCCCTTGTGTGTTCCTTTCTCCATGCCCCTCTTCCTCTTTCTGCCTCTCTCCTCTCTCTGTGTGTGTCCGTATCAACCTGCTGTCTTTTAGCATCCTCTTATCTTCTGTCATTCTTTCAGCAGACCGCCCCCCCTACCCCCCCCCCCCCCCTCCTCCTCTCATAGGTTTTCCTTTGACATGCTCCGCTTCTTCATCAGGATCTTTCTTTCACTCTGCCACTTACCTGACTCACCTCCACTTTTATCACCTACCTCCTCTTTACACACATACGCACACAGTGGAAACACCCTTCCCCCATTCTTCAGTGATAACATTTACCAAAACAGACAGTGTTACAGGTACATCTGCAGCCTGTTTGTACCTCTTGGGCTATTTTAAAGTTGGCAACAACACCATATGTTGTTGCCCAGTGGCTCCTTTCTACACTTACACGTGTCCTTTTGTTTTATCTCTCTCAATTTCATTCTAGTACAGTATGTTTCTCACCACGGCGGCCCCCCTCCGGCGTGGCAGCACACCCCTGCCTCTAAAACATCAGCTGCGAAGGGAAGAGGCCGTGTCTGACGAATGCGATTGGATCCCAGGCATTGAGGAGCCTGCCACGTTGCCTATCAGTGACACAGCGGTGCCTCGGGATGAATCCTTCAGCCAGTCAGCAGCCGCCCAGTCGGCTTACCACAGCCATGGCGGGGCATTGAGGATAGTGCTACTGGGACAGAATGGCGTTGGCAAGTCGTCGCTAGCCTTATCCCTGGCTGGGCAGTCGGACAGATCCCTCTCTATAGACTCTGAGACACAAGCATGTGGTAAAGACATGGATAGGGATTGGTTGAGTGTGTTTTTGTGTGAATGTGCACCTGTGTTGGGACTGATGAACCTATTTAAATCTGTCTTAATGGTTAACTTTATAAAAGCTTCATTTAGACACATAGTGTGGGGTTAAAACAATATATAAAGATGGACGACATGTGTCCACTGCCTCTCACTAGACAAAAATGAAGCCAAATTATCCTGGGTACAGCTGTTGCCATCTTGGAGCCAGAGTCTGTGCAGCAGCAATCTCAGCCATACTGAGTTCCTGCCCATACACCCATCCGACCAATTACAAGCAGTGCCATTTATTTCAAGCACACAGGTTCGCACACATAGCTGTCAAACATGATGCTTTTTATAGCATCAAATGTCTAATTACACGAAAACTAACAGAAAACAAACACTCTATCAAACATCAGTGTGCTTAAAACTACAGACTCCCCATTCCCTGATTGGTAGGTGGATTTTTTTCCCACCCTTTTCCAGTCTTTATGCTTTGCTAAGCTAACCAGCTGCTAGCTGTAGCATCTTTAACAAATATATAAGAGAGCATCAATCTCTCATCTAACTTTAGCAAGACAGCAAATAAAGCATTTTCCCTCTCCACATAATTCTCTTTAAAAACCTGTCAGTCACTAGGCCTGTCTGTCATACAGCTCACTGCAACACTGAGGATAATGAGCCCCTGTCTTCAACCAGCCAATCGATAACTCAGTGTCACTAAGAGGCGACTGCTCTCTCTTATGCATAAAGCTGACTTGCCCCTGACTCATGCCATACAGTATTCATCACTGCTCATGTAGTACACTTGGATTCATGCATCATAAATGGACAGAGAGAGCATTTCCAGCCAAAGAGCTTGTACACTTTTCTATGATGGCGCTCTCATTCTCTTCTGAATTTTAACAATGTGCTAAATTATTCCATAGGCAACACATCAAAATTGCAAAGTAAAAAAACTCCACTAATCAACACCTATTTAATTAACATTTTTTAATAGTTTTGACCAGATGCTCTAGCACCATATCAGCTCTGTGATTGGGTTAACACCTCACCAATCAATGTGTCCTCGCTAAGTAATTACCAGTGGAAGACAGCAAGACCTGATTAACACCAGGAGATTTGGTGTGCTTTTACCTTAAGATAGACATGTCAATCATCATAGTGGGTTTTCCGATCTATTTCAGGTTGCTTTGGGTTAATTTGTATTTTAAAACCTGCCATGCAATTATAGGTAGTGCATTTTCTCAGAGTGTATAGCTACAATCAAGCAGTCAAGATGCAAGTTCAGTTTTACCTTTTTTGTTTAGTAATGATAGATTTTCTTTGATATTCCAGTAAAATGCAGCTAATACAAGCATTTTCCAAGTTATGTTTTATTATTCTGAACGAATCCCATGAAAAGCCACAACCAGAAACAAACTGATCCAAGTGCTGTCTTTGTGGTCAAAGCCTGATGCGGCACAAAACATGTCACTGAGCCACACCATTGTACTGGGTGATGGTTACCTTCACTGAGATGAGTATGTGTGCTGAAGACTATTTTTGCTCAATCCCACATAGACCCTCCTGCTGCCTTGAAAAGTCAATAGTGTACTAAATGTGTATTAATCCGCCGCTGAAAATAGTCCCCAACAAATACACTGTTTACTCCTACTTGAGTAACCTTTGCTTAAAACTACAGTGCCCAGGTTTTTTTTAAGGAAGTACTGAGTATTTCTGAATGACAAAACTCTGTATCTGTGCCCTCCAACCCCCTTTAAAAGGTTGACATGTTGAAAAGGAAAAGGAACAAACAGACTCTAAGCTGAGTGCCACAGATAGGGATGGGAGTTTGGAAGTGTTCCAGTGTGAAGGCTAAAATGTTGGTTTTGCTTTTCATTTTCTTTTGGGATTTGTTAAAAAGAACACAAAAAAAAAAGAATTTCACCAGGCTTACCCTTTAAAGTCTGATAAATGTCTGCATAAGAATGACCTATAAAGTTAAGGAGCAGATGTCTAAAATGGGTTGCAGTAACACTTTCCAAACAGCAGGCCACATAACCCAATTTGAACATCTTCACAAGACTGATTTTAGGTGCCTTGAGTAGGTCAAGAACATTGACCTACTCAAGTCCTAGATTAATTTATCAACATTTTCAGCAATCACTTTGGTTAATGTTGCAACTCAATTTGACTCCACAATGCATATTTTTGTATTTCAGTTCATAGTGCCCCAACTGTTTTATGGTAGAGAGGTGTTTATCATCAGACTGTGTGTACTAATATGTGTGACATGGCTATTTGCTTGCAGGTGAGGGCTACGAGTGCTCAGTGACAGTGGACGACGAGGACAGCAAAGTCATAATTTTCGACAACTGGAAACAGGTGAGTTTCTGACTGTCTGCTTCACACCTCAGTCACTCTGTCTTGTTCATCTTGCACGATTTAGAATGACTGCCTGTCTTTTTGTGCTCTGGTGACCTCTTCCTCTCTAAGCCACTTCTTCTGGTTTTACATTCATTGCCTGTTCATGAAAAAAATGGAAAAAGCCATTTGTTCAATTTCTCTGATGGGCAAATTATTTGTGTGTATTCGAGTGTAAAGAGAGTGTGTACATACTGTAGCTTTTATGTGCATAAGTGTGTGTGTCTGTGTGCAGGGAATCCTGCAGGAGCAGCTGTGCTCACTGTACTCGAGCTTTTTGAAGTTCTCTCATTCGGAAAAGTGGAAATCGGTTTCTTGTTAACCTTACTTGTTTCAATTCAAATCAACAGTTAACAAGAACATTTTGACGAGGGCTAAAATTGCTGTGGCTATGCATCATCAACCTTTTGAGCTTAACAGTGTGAGTGAGTTAATGTGACCCTTGGCAATGGTTTTTGAGCAGGAAAAAGCAGGCAGCGGCAGGGAGCAATAACAGCTCGTCAAACCAGCTCCACATCACACTGATGACATTGTGCGAAATTAAAAAGCATGCAGTCATTAATGCCTATTATTAATGTGATGGAACGGTCGGGCACTCTAATTAGTGTGTAGGGTGGATCATCTCTAATGCATCTTATTCCAGATGTCCACTCGGCCTTCAGGGGCTCTCCCCTTAAGGTTAAATTATTCACATGCAGCTACATTTAGCTCTGGGGAACTCCTCTGAGAGCTAGATCATTTCTTCATTTCCTCACTGTTTCTGTGAGCTCTCTCCTCCCCTTCTCACCCCCAGTTTTGTTGCCCTTTTTTCCTGCTCCTGTCATCATCTTCAAATCTCCATGTCCATTCACTCTCTTTGTTGCTTTTTTTGTGGCGCTTGCTCGCTTTTCTCCACTGGCCCTTTTCTGCCATGGTTTAATCTCTCGGAGAGTTAATTACATTTGTTATTCTGTGCGTGTTAATACGAGGCAGGGCATTAAGGCTGAAGCAACAGACCCAGGCCAGCGGGGAGCTTGGAATAACTCCAGGGCCGTCTGCAGTGGGGGGAGGCAAAGAGGACTGGACAGCGTCCCAAATCATCCGCCAATTCATGCTCATGTTTTTGTACTTTTTCTATGGTAGTGCCCATGGATGAAATACACATACATACACATACAGATACAAACTTGCACACACGGAGTCAGATGTGCAGACAGATGTTGTCCAGCTTCCTAACACATGTTGTGGCCCTAAGCTGGCCCAGCATTAACTGCCGGTCCCAAGCGTCATGGCTGCAAGTGTTCTCCATGGGGGACCCCAACCTACACCGAAGTTACCATAGCAACATGCAAAGACACACACATACACTATCACGTACGCACATACAGAGCTGGCTTAATCACTCACGCATAAGATCATGCTAGAACAGTCAGCATCCAACACTGTTGGCTGTGGGGCTTCTTATGTTCTCTGGCCAGGCCGAACAGCGCCTCATCATTCCCCTGCAATACAAACTGCCAAAAGAGATGAAAAACTGTTACATTCACACTCAGTGATTGTTCCTTCAAGTGCTTTCTTGGCTTGACTCACAGCTGATTGACACATGAAGGTCTGAAGGCTGGAGCTGTAATTTTCCCAACTGCAGTGCAGGGAGCGGCACACAACAAACTGCAGGTAGAGTTTAGTGTGAGTGTGCATATATATTGACTCTACTGAGAGACTGGTGTGTGTATGTGCACACGCTGTACCAGCATGGTCAAATGTGTAAAACACACACCAACATACACATACACAGAAGGCTGAGAGTCTGCTCAGCCAGACGCTGGGACGTTGTGAGTGTTGTTGACGTCACAGCGGTTGCATGGTTTAAATAAGTCATTGGTGTGCCTAAAATAGAAACGCTGGCATACTTGGCATTGACCTCGCCGGCCCATGCTGCCCTTCGCTTTTAGACTGACATTGGTTGTGTAATGTATCTCTTAAACAGCCAACTGGGTTCTGTATGTAGGGAGCCAAGTGGGGGATTTAGGTCACTAAGGACCAGAGGGGCCCTCTCACCCTTAATCTGTAATGTGTGTTTATCTGTCTCGATGTCTGTGTGTGTCCATGCATGTGTGTGAATTTATTCTGAGACAGTGTCAGTCTTGGAGTTTCCCATTATTATTTGATATTTTGAAATTAAAATATTTATCAAACACAACTAAAAGGTGCAGCCTGAGGCCTGTAAAAATGTAGGCCAATGACGTATATGTGTGTATTTATCAGCATGCAGTGAGGAGAATTTGCTGCTGCACACAGAGGACAGGGTCGTTTATTATGTTAAAGCAAATTAGAGAAAAAGTCCAGGATGTAATTTGGAAGCGGGTAATTGCTGCTTGACCACATTCTTTTGCCCGATTAAGAGGGAGGAAAAACATCATTACACTATCCAGTTCTTGGAACAGAGACAGATTTTGGCATTGTCTGCAGGGCAGGTTTCTTCCTGGACATCTTTCCCTGTCTTGTTTTGCTTTGTTGCAGCCTTACGAGAGCCATTCTGACAATTAACAGTTTATCAATGCTTGCCTTAGTCCACATAAGCTATTATAGCCTACCTTAACAGTTTTGTTTGTTTTAGTGTCCTCTGGGAGTCACTGCTTAATTTAATTGTGTGGAATAATCTGCGAACAAAAATCGAGAAATGGAAAAGGTACATGTTGCATGGTATTTAAGGGACAAATAACAAAGTCCTACTAAAATAAACTGAGTTTTGTATTATCAGGTAGATTGCATCTGCTTTGTTTTAAGATGTTATAGGAACAGACACCAATTTAGCAACATGTTTTAAGTTTAAGATTTTCACTGACAACACAGCTAGTCCATAAAGTTTCATCAATAATGCAATTCACAAAATGCAAATCACTGGAAAGGTCTGAGTTCTGAATGTATGTCTATCATCATGTTATGTCTACTGTAGTACACAAGTTATAAACAGACTCAAACCGAGTAGGGAGCACAGTAAAGTTCACGCTAGAGTAACTCTGTCTGCTAACTAGCCTCATTGCTAGACAGCTGAATTCATCTAACATCGCTGCATGCTCCTTTGTTTTGGTTTTTTTCGTTTTGTTTTGTTTTGTTTTTTGCTTTAATAACTATTATCTCGAAAGTAGCCAGTGTAACTTAATAATAATCAAATTAATTCTTGCTAACAATCATTAGCATGAGCTAAAATTGACATTAATGAGCTAACTATCTTCATGGTAGCTAATGCTAAAGCTTTTCAGACACACTGTGTGACTGTGTCAATACCCATACTACCACACTACTTAGCATGCCAGAAAAATATTAAGTATATCCCATTACACACTATGTCTAATACAGTATGCCAAAAATACCAGGATGTTCTTACTCATAAACTGTACAAATAATGGATGTAGCTACCATGACATCACCCATTGGTTTGTGAACTCCCATTTTGAAGCCTTTAGTTTGGCATTATGGCCATCGCCATCTTGGTTTATTGGTGCCAGGTGACCATGTTTGGACAAAAGGGTGGTACTGTGAACGAGCGAAGGGTGGATCTGACTGAGAAGCCAAGGACACTATTGGCAGACAACCTATCACTTAAAATGGCCTTCCCCTAATTAGGCATAACTGTAGGCCTTAATAAAATTGAAACAGGTGAGTAATATACATAAAAAAAAATCTACCCACTGTACACTTGTCATGAAGAGCTAAATTAACTATAGAGACCAAAACCATTTTTTGAAGCAGGCTGTTTATTTCTACATGGATGTCTATGGGGATTAACTGGCTTCTGGAGCCAGCCTCAAGTGGCCGTTCAAAGAACTACAGTTTTTGGAGCTTCCATGTTGGCTTAATTTTTCAGCCTCAGAGGTTGCTGCTTGATCCCACTGCATCTGGTTGCATTTTGCAGTATGCAAAACCAGTATAATTCTCAGGCTATTCTGACCCACAATCTTCTGCACAACAGAAAACATCACATCAACTGGGCTGCAGACAGATGACAGCTTGAAAGCTTGTTGACAGCTGTCAGAAGCTGCAATAACAGACGGCAGTCAATTCAAGAGACTGATGACCATAAACAGTATGAAGATGGACAACGTGACAAATTTCCCAAAGTGAAGCCAAAAGATCTCGATTGCCCTCTAGTGGCTGGCTGCATATAGGTCATAAACCCCGCCCCCCTCTGTGTTAGCAGATGGGACATGGGCCAAACTAAAAAATCAAACTACACCTCAAATTTTTTTTTTTTCCCCAGAGACGGTTTCTGTCATTTTAGGTAGTTTTTTATCACGCTGCTGTATGTTCATTAGTTTGACATTATGATTAACAGCTTTGTGTGCCAGTGGTGCTGCTTGTGATTGATGTTTGGGCAGGAACTTGACACTGCAAAGATTACTACTTAATGATGTCACCAGCGCAAAATCGCAGCGGCTTTGGCTTCACTTTTTTAAAAGTGGTGATGCACTGTCTATCTTTATATATAATATATGCTAATGACCAGTCAGATAGTAAACAGAGGAATACTTATTGTTTATGTGAACAAAATAATCATAAACTTAAACATTACCCACCACAAAAAGACAAAACTACAAAAATGACTGACAGAGATATGCCTATATTATTTTACTGTAGCGAACATAGTCTGTCAAAATCTACAATGTATGCAGTATTACTTAAAATGGAAAACTACATGGACTGCAAAGTAAGAACCGCCTCTGTCTCTGATGAGCTCAGTGAATGGCATTTTGTTTTATCTCCAAGGTATGAGCAAGAGGGTCAAGTGTCTCCTAAAAGTAAAAAATCAAAGTATGTGATTTGGACTGCATCGACAGTTGGTCCCTCTGTCCCACCAGATGCTTTAGGACTGTCTCTCCTTTCCCCATCACCTGACTGCCTGCCCATCTACTCACTGGTTCCCAATTCCCTCATCAGCCCTCCAAATATTTACCCAGCCCATTTTTGTTCACCCCTTGTCAGCTTTGTTGGTTTCTTATTTGTGCTTTTGTGTTTGAGCATCTGTTATCTCAACAATTAACTGGAGCTGTACCTCGCTGCCTGTTACCTGTGTACCTGTCTGCTTGCCAACCAGCCTGCCCATCAGTCTACCTGTACCTGCCTGTGAGCTGTTTTCATCAGTAAATCATTGAATTCATGCTGCTTCCTTATTGGTCTGGGTGCAGGTCCTGTCCCTGTTGCCCCGCATGAGCAGCCGGGAATTTATCATCATGTTCAAACAAGATTTTTTTTTTTTTTTTTTTAAAGTGACCCTCAGTTCAGTGTCATTTTTAACTGTCTTAGTGTCATGACATTTATTCTTGCCACTAAATGTTAGTGTGTGCTGTACAATCAACATTCATAAGCTAGCTATTTTGCATGCAAGCTAATGGTAGAAATCAGCCAGTTCAAATGAGATAAAAAATGTCTCTCAACTTAATTCTTTTCTGTATGGCCCCAATCCCACAGAAACATGTCACTACGGGTGCGACTGCTTCGAAAATGTCTTGACAAAGCGCGTCAGGGGACAGAGCGAGTATTTGATTAATGGGGTGACCTTCATCATAATTAAATACCCCTAAAGTCAACCCTCTGTCTCTAGCTACCGTTGTCCCACTGTTCCTACCTCATTTACTGGCATCAAAACAGTAGTAGGCCTACCTCTTGCTGGATTTGATTGGCTGCCTGGGCCAAGTGTGTCTTTGGCAACTTTGCCTCTTGCACTGAAATGGTGGCAATATTTTTGAATCACGGCAGGCAGCCAAAGGAAAACAATGGTTTTGCTGGTGACACATTTCTAGCATTGCATTCTCGATAGATCATAGCCTAAAAGGGTCACTCACATAACTTATGATTGCGCATCATTTCATAATTCATTCATCTTGTTACGCCTCAGTCACAGAGCAGGGAGGCAACAGGCAGGAGGAGGCAGAACCTGATAGGTCCTCCTGTGTATTTCAAAGCACTGATTGGCAGGACGAACCTTATAGAACCAAAATAGTTACTTTTTAGGTTGGGTTTTTTTTTTTTTCAAATTATAAGGACATTACTGCATAAAGACACAAAAGTACCGTAAACCTATACAAAATGTTAATAACGTAATGCATTACATGTGTCCTGGAGGGCAATCCTCGTTTATCCTCCCTCCATAGGGGAGGTCAGAGGTCAACTGCAGAACAGCATCCCTGAAACTGGTAGGGATTCTGGGATTTACTAATGAACACTTCAGCGGAGAGAGGAGGCTCCGCGTGCTGCAGCCTGAATCTGGGTCATACAGGGACACTCGCTACACCACCCTCCTGCGTGTGTGTGTGTATGTGCGTCTTAAGTGGCTGGTGGTCATGGCACGCAGTAGTCTGCATGTTGCACTAAATCTGTGCTGGGATATCAGCCACATTTTTTGATGATGTGGTCATTCGTTGTCATTGGTTCTCGGGTTACGCATGTATGTACGCATGTGCATGTATGTGTGTGTGTGTGTGCCGCCTAGCCAGTACAGGCCAGATGGCCTCTGTAATATATTTCCTTAGGGAAGCGTTGTCTCTGCGCAGCAGAAAGTCTGTGCAAGAAAAATAACAAACCCACTAACTCAGCATTCCATGCGCACTAAGCTTCGTCATCCTATTATCAGATTTTGACTTAGCTACCAGAGTAAGGTGCTCCTCCGTCCCCTCCCTCCTTTTTCCTGTCTTTCTTTCATCCCTTCATTCATCACCCCTGCATCTTTATTGATCTGGCTGCTCTTTCATTTTGCTCTGACAGGCAGTCAGACAGATAGCATACAAGTCAAAGACGCAGACATGCGCAAAGGAGGTGTTTGCTTTTGATCAAAATGGTAGCATTGGGGTCTATGTATTTATGGATGTTTGTGTGAGCAGGTGGGGGTGTGTTTGACCTTTTGTTTCCATGTAAAGGCCGTAAGCTGCTTTGCTCATGTATCTTGTTCTGCAAAGCAAATTACTTGGGAGCCAATGGATTGCAGTAGTTCAGGTTCAGTGTTCCAGGAAGTGGGGAGAATGTTGTATAATGAGGGATGCAAACACACACAGACACAGACACACATACAAGCTCAGGCACTCTCAAAATGTAGCCAAATGCTGCGTTTTCTGCCTTGTTTCACAAATGGGAGAAATGTTGGTTAGAGTGCTTGCAGAGCCACAGCATGCTATGCAAATGATGCCCGATAAGTGATTCATTGTCCTCGCTGTTAATGGTTACTGATGTAGTGCCTGGCTTTAGCAAGTTGGTGTGTGAGTGCATTTTTTGAGTGCATGTTAATGTATGCGTTTATAGTTTCTTTGTGTATAAAAAGCTTGTGAAACATGAAAATCTCAGTTTAGTGGTTTGTTAAATTCAACCACATCTCCACTGATAGCTCTGAGAAACTCTCCTGCAGCTCCTCACCAGACATACGCCTGCACAAACCATGATGAATCTCCCTTTCAGAAAGAAAAATCATGTCTGTATGTTGCACTGATAGAAGCGGGGTTGGAAACCATGCTTTCTGTCGGGTTTCACTGAATGTTTTTCTTATCTACATCTGCGCCAGAAACAGGAAGTAGTGGAAAATTGATTCTAAGAAAGCCTGGTTTGTAACCCTTTTTAATGGTGGAACGGATAGGCCCATCTGTCTATTTATCATGGTGTTTTAAGGCCTGAATGATTGCCCTAGAGAACTGTGTTGCAGCAGAGTGGTAGGAGGAGCTCCACCAATATTTGCACATGATATATCATCAGCTGATTATAGCTGATCACAGATACCTCTGTATGGGCGTATATTTCAGACAGTAAGTAACAGAAAATGAAGTACACAAGTGATGAATATTTATGATAATTTATAAAGAGTATTGTTGTCATCCTGCTCAGTACATATTGTTAGAATACTTCAATGATCAACTTTAGGCAACCCTTGTTAAATGTTAAAAGTTTATGTTTTGTGTTTATGTTATGGCCTCAACAATTCAGCATGAGTGGTAGTTTCATGAAACTAAAGCTATTAGTAAGATGAATAGTAATACACAGTCATAAATGATGGGCAACGGCGTGAGGCACTTGGCAGAGACATTCCAGGATGTAGCCCAAAGCAACAGTCGCCCACCATTATTTATTCATAATTTCAATATAGAGCCAACATTATACGTGTAGCTTTGAATACAAATCAGTTGTTAACTTACAGCTGTGTAATTATCAAAGTGTGAGGAGTTCAGCTTCAGCATTTGGAAAAATGAAATGTGTTCATATATGCTGAAGTATTAGTGCACTCGATGGGCAAAGGTATGTGGACACCCAAATGTTATGACCATATGTAACTGCTGAGCTTATTACTTAATAATTTTAAGCATTAACCTTCAGCTATAACAGCCTGCACTCTTCTCTTTCCACCAGATTTCTGAACATTGCTGTTGACATTTGCTCCCATTTCGACACAGAAGTGATTAGTGAGGTTGGGCACTTATGTTAGATGCTGTTTTCATGCACTGTTCGTACATATTCCTATGAAAAGTAATGCGCCACAATTTGTATATATCCCACATAATCATAAGGCAGTTATTTGTGTAAACCCATGAAAGCAGGAAGGCTGCAGTCACATGAACAAAGTGCTGGCAGAAATAAAGAAGGGAGTAGTCAATTTAAGGTTACAGGTTGGGATTGTGGATGGGTCACAAAACACAGGACTTTCCCCCAGGAGACCGGTGTTTGGAACCATGTGAAACCAAGTGAACTTAAGTGAACACCATGTTTCTTTTCCTAAACCTAATCTATGTAACTTTATTTGCATAAACCTAATCTTTGTAACTTTACTGGCCTAAACCTAACCTGTATAACTTTATTTGCGTAACCTAACCTACGTACCTTAATTTGGCTTAACCTAAGACTGCCCAACCACGTTCCTTTTCCTAAAGCTAACCTATGTAACTTTATTTGGCTAACCCTACCCTTTGTTACTTTACTTGCCTAAACCTAACCTACATAACTTTATTTGCCTAACCTAACCTACGTACCTTAACTTGACTTAACCTAAGGCTGCCCAACCATTTTTCTTTTCCTAAAGCTAACCTATGTAACTTTATTTGCCTAACCTAACCTACGTACCTTAACTTGACTTAACCTAAGGCTGCCCAACCATGTTTCTTTTCCTAAAGCTAACCTATGTAACTTTATTTGGCTAACCCTACCCTTCATAACTGTACTTGGCTTAACCTATGGCCGCCCAGCCATGTCTCTTTTCCTAAACTTCACCTACTTATCTTTACGTTAAGTGTGTATATTTACTCTAAGTACATCATTCATGGGACGCTAATTCGCTTGCTATCATATGAACTGTTGTACATGTTTTTTTTTTAAGATATCATGAGGATATGTTGTATAAGGAGACGTTGGCCTGATAATGGCTGGCATTCACACTTGGCATTCTAACTGTCATCCCACTGACTGAAATATTGCTATATCCTGATTGGTGTCAGAAAGTGGTGCATGGATTGGTGCCCCACGAATGACGTTTCATACCTAACGTATGTAAGTTATGTACGTGACTTAAAGTTATTAGGTTTAGGAAAACAAACATAGCTAGGTGTCTCTAGGTTTAGGCAAGTGAAGTTATGTAGGTTAGGTTTAGGAAAAGAAACATGGTGACAGTTTCATTCAAAGTTTAGATGGTTCCGAACAGCAATCTTTGTGACCCATTCAACGCCCCATCTGTGCATTGATCATGTGATCACAGCCTTCCCAAATAAATGAGTTAAACACAAATTACTGGCTCATGATTATATGGAATATGTACGAATTGGGTTCATTACTTTTCTGAGGAAACATGAGAACAGCCTGACTGAGACCCAGTATGTGTCCACACACTTTTGGCCATGTAGTGTAGTAAGGTGTGGAGTGTACAGGAAGATGCCAATCAAGTGAAACCTCACAAAGCATCCATTTTACAGGAAAAGTGGCCTGGTCATGCACATGAGTTCTTTGTTACTGAGATGATTTAATTGGTATTTTCCTGAATGCTCACTGATCTGCGTGTATTTGCATATAATTTGAATACTACTCTGTGTGGGTTTGGCTTTTGTTTTTGTGTGTTAGTCCATGTGAGTGTGTGTGTGAGGGGAGTAGGTATTGACAGATGGCCTGCTCCCTGTGAACAGAGAGGAGCTGCTTAATCGAGAGAAAGAAAGAGAGGGAGAGGGAGGGAGGGGAGTTGGCACTGTCCTGAGTTTCTCTGCCTCCGTTTGATAGAGAGGTGTATTTACTTGGTCACAGTTTTTCCTCCTGAAGCGCTCCATCACACTCCTAATCGATGTCCACTCACTGTTTGTACTCCTTTGCTTACAAAGATTAGTGCAGTCTCCCTCGTTTTCACTCTCTTTCTCTGTCTTGTTGTTTCCATTCTTCCTCCTCATCCCTAAATCAGACAGTGACAGGTGGCGCAGCCGCCTTTCACGCCAATGGCTCCCTGCCCTCCTACTTTCTCTGCTCCCTGTCTTTTCCTGTGCTCTGTCAAACAGACAAGAGTGCCAAGGCACTCCCCACGAATTTCCTGCTCCAGGGTCTGATCCGATACTACTTGGCTGCTCTGAGACAGTGTGAATTTTTCAGGCGTCTGAAACTCTCTGGAGGGCTGGAATTTACCTTCAGGGTGGTGGATGTAGGGCAAGGGCATCCACATACTCACACATACACACAGAAAATGTGCAGTCCAAAGCCAGCGGGCAGATTGGGTTATCTGGTGGGAATAACATGCTTTCATATTGATTTAGTCACCATGTGTTATGGCTTCAGAGGCCTGTTTCCAGTTGAAATACACTTTGATTGTGTTTGCAGTTCTGTAGGTCAGATTTTTTTCTGTGCTTAGAAATAACAAAATGGAAGGTTATAGATTAAAGCCTCAAATAGAATTTTACCAATTCCCTCTGAGCATGCTGATAGTTAAGTCAAGTAAAAGCGTCTGACCTCCAGACTGTAATATCAGCTTTATTTTCTGGTACTGTCTCATAAACAGTGAACAGAGTAACTTTGTTGACACAAATTGCATTTGAAGACTTTCCTCTAATTCTATACTGGGTTTTGATTTCATTAATAGAGAACTGGACTTTGACTGGCAGACTGGAGTCTGGTTTCATGTTTCTGTCTTTGGGGAAAAAACGGTTTGTATTGATTGTGCTTGTCCAGTTTGAGAAAAAAATATGTTTTTTTATCCTCTTCAACCCCACAGATGTGTAGTAGCACTGGTTATCCCATAGAGCCTAAAAACTTTAAGTGTAGTGAAGATGCCAAGGCTTTCAAAACTCTCAAAAATATCATGATATGAAAGGTAAATTGTCTAATGTTTTCCATCCATCAATATTTTAGACATAAAAAACACAAATCCTTGAGACTCTGGATCAAGTAGATACAAATGTGGCATTGTCAACCAGAATATTCCTGTATCAAACTTTGGAGTTACTTTAGGTGAATTTTTAAAGC
Organism: Epinephelus moara; assembly: GCF_006386435.1. NCBI lineage: Eukaryota > Metazoa > Chordata > Actinopteri > Perciformes > Serranidae > Epinephelus > Epinephelus moara. The sequence continues at coordinate 31,921,395 of NC_065526.1, read as the reverse complement.
AGCATTAATAGATTTTTTGGTAGTAGAATATGCTGTAAACCCAGCATTTACATGTTAGCAAACAGTTGCCTATTTACACATTCAGCAGACATACCAGTATGTGTTTGTAGTCATGTTTCTTGCCACCTGCCAAATGTAAGTCAAATATTCAATAAAATGGTAAACCTAATTTATTGTACCTCCTTTTTGGTCTCCTCCATCTTCAGAGGGACATATCCTGCTCTTCAGCAGCTACTGTAAATGCTCTTGCTAACTAGCTAGTTACTAACAGCATCAGTTTGTCACAGAAAGCAGCTATCTAGTACAGGGTTAGTGAGGGCAAAAAAATTTAACCAAAAAGTAACATTTAAGGCCATGAAAACAGAACAGTAGGTGTATAGAGCCTCTTTATGCCTGGTATTAACATGCATCTTGGGTGGTCTGATCAAAAGAGGACAGCGCTAAATACAAGTGTAAACAACCACCAAGACGCATTGTGATCAGATTACTGAAACCACTTGACAAGGTGGTCTGAGGTGCATCGCTGACTACATCATCAATGCAGGATATGGTGGTTGTTTTGGTGCCAGGCCCTCTATAATTGCCCATTTTGTGACAAGTTGGACGAAGTGTTGCATGACAGTCCGTCATTTTGCCCCATGAAAGGAGACATGTTGAATTTTGCTGACAGCGATATCTCCAGCTGCACCGACACAACGACTAATGCGACTAGCGAGCAGCTATATGTGTGTGGATGTAATAACTCCAAGTGGGGCCCTTTGACCTTCTAGTGTAAGTGACGTAGGCAGTAACGAAATCTGATCCTCTGATCTGATCTGGTCATTTTGAGACACCTGATAGACACATATTTAAACGTCAATGTGTCTCGGCTGTCTACGCATGTTAATACCAGATGTAAACTGGCTCATAGATGATAAAAAGCTCCATGGAGCTGAGGGATCTGTAAGGTTTGGTGGTGATTTTCTGAGGGTACGTCACTGTGATTGACATCTTTGATATTAAACGTAATCATTTGACCTATTGTTCGTGTAAAGATGATTATTAGTGCTGCTTTACGGGGAAAAAAGGGAACTGGTAAAGTGGTAAAAGTGATGTTCTTCCGTTATACTCTCAACAAAGACGGTGATTCACATGAAAAGCTATAATGCTGTGTGACACAAATGGTGCATACATAATCCGCATGACAAAATTGGACTGCATTTTACTCCCCAGTTCACAGTCACAGGGAATTCGTTTCACTAAACCCTGAACCATATGGCAAACTCCCTTTATTTAATAGCACTCACCCAATCAGCAGACCTTTGACAAAGTATTCATACTTGCTGATAAATAATTAGGTCAACCAATGATCAGCAGGGAGGGATTTGGACACTCCCTGGATTTGATGACTTAAAGTTGAGATTTTGTTCAAGTTACACCCATGAACCACCTTTAGTTCAATGTAAATGCTGCTGACAGAATCAGGAGAGAAAGCGAGGAGAGGACAAAGATGGTCTCAGGCAGTCCCAAGCTGCTGTTTCTGCTAGAGCCACTCGGCCTAATTGAGCCTCTGTGACAGGAAGCCCCGATGGGATGTTTTTGTTCACTGTCAAAAGGGTCAGGAGATTCAAAGTGAAGCATGTCGTGTGTACAGTCAAGTTGGGCAAAGCCTCCTCTGTGTCTTCTCATGGGATGGTGATAAAAACTTTGAGTGCCGCCTGCCTGGTATTGGCACTGATGTCCTTTCAGTGGCTAAGCTCCAGTGAAACAAAACAGGGACTTGTGGAGGAATCTGAGTTTAAATGTGTTGTTCAAGGACAAATTGTTAATTTGTTGATGGCAAGAGATGGATCAAGCATTATGTGTAGCTACCTGACATCCCACACCTATTGAGCTGTCATCAGACCTCTCCATGATGTATGCAGTACTAATCAGCTCCACTGAGGTGTTGTTTTATTAATGTGCATGTGTGTTTTTGTATCCCCAGGACCTCTCCACTCTACAGTGTGATGTGTGTATCCTGGTCTTCTCAGTGACTGACAGGCGAAGTTTCCACCGCACCGCCCAACTCCGCCTCCTCCTCAGGGAGTCCCAGCCACACACACCAATCATCCTGGTGGGCAACAAGAGCGACCTTGTCCGCTCCCGTGAAATCAGCTCAGAGGGTAAGTAGAGTGTCTGTAATGTAAACCTGTCATTCATGCACACAACTGGCCGTTTGACAACCCCCTCCCCTGAACAACGATTGTCCAATCATAGCTTAGCAACCATATCAAGGCAGGGCAGGTCTGTCAGGCTATGGATTACATAGTAGAAACCTAACCAGATGTTACTTCCATGGCCAAAATAAGCACTTTATGGGGTTACAGGCTATGTGCCTGTTCACAACAGCATGTTCACTGTGAAGCATTTCCCTACCGTGGAAGCTGATCCTGGATGCTATATTAGCAGCCCTGCCTGCTTGTAATTGGAACTCGGGGAGTTAACACTTAAGCAACCCCAGCCAAAATCATTGTCTGCGACAGCATTGTGTTCACCAAACACATTGGTTAGCCCTAAAATAGCCCTTAAATAGTTTTCCTTTCTAACAGTAGAAGTGAAACAAACTGTTTGATTATAAAAAATAATAAAGCATAATCTCTCTCTTATGTAAATTATGTAAGCGTAACAGCAGGAATTATGTTAGAAAAAAATACTTGTTTGGTCTCATATTTTTCCTTATCATACTTTTAATACAAGGACTATCTAGTTCTACACTGCATCCTAAAACAATGTAAATTTTATTCAGTTTTTTCCACATGGATAATTACTGGTGAGAATTTTTGGTTTTAATGCTTTACTGATTCATGGACAATGCAAGGAGGGTATCATGGCCCATAGTGGGAAGGTACACAACACCAAGAGAGAGAATGTCTTTTTTTATTCTAACATTATCAACAGCATTTACAAAGCCAGAATCATGACATCATGTCAGGGCAGCCTCTGGTCCACCAGCTTCTGTAATTTGAAGCAATCTCTCATTCAGTGTTCTTTTATCAGTCTTTCTGAAGAAAAATGGGAACGGGAACATGCTCCATTAAGCAGACAAATCAACAGCAATTACTCCACTTGCCATTAGAAATGGAAACCTTTGTGTTCTTATCATAATTAAACAATTTTGTGAGTGCAGAAAAAAATTACAGCTCGGTTAAAAATTTCCAGGCATGGCAAATTGGTTCCATCCATAACAGGGCTGCAAGACAGATACACAAAAAATGATATTGCAATTATTTTGACAGATATTGCAATGGTGATATGAGTTAGTGGGTCTTGTAATTTTTGCATTTCATTTTCACTGAAAAAAATATATAAAAATGATGACTATGGGATTTTTGCTGGAGTCTGTATACCAAACAAGCGTGTCATCTGGAATATGATTTGTAGGCCGGGCATCTCTGTAGCACAACAATGTTTTTTTTTTTTTTATTTTAATAATTGTATGTATTGACACATTTTACCTTTATCAAAAAATTGCCACTGAGATTTGGATATTGCCATATTTGATTACAGCCCTTGTCAATATCCATAAAACTCACCAGTACTGAGTGAATGGCAGCCCCTTGACTCACCCATGGACTCGCCTCTTTTTTTGAGCTGTGGTGTGTAGCCTGTGAACATCTAGGGTTTATGGGAAGTGGTGTTTTTTAAAGGCAGCTAAAAACAGTAACATTGAGAAAACAATATTAAATTATTTTTCAAGACACTCCCTTCCTAATGAGAAATTTATCTAAGGCTGGATTTGTAGTCATTTTCCATCCATTTTCATCCACCTATCTAGGGCTGGGTTGTGGGGGCAACAGGCTGAGCAAGGTACTCCTGATCAGACTCCAGACCCCAGACTCCCTTTCCTAGCAATATTTTCCAGCTAATCCTGGGGGATCCCGAGGGGTTTCCAGGGCAGATGATATACATAACCAATCCCACCAGTGTGTTCTGGGGCTACTCTGGGGCCTCCTACCAGATTGTAGTTGTTGGCATTGTTAATAATAGAGTCCGCCAGGGATGATGTTTTTCTGTAGGCTGACATGGAAGTTAGCATCACCCTGATTCCCTTGTCAAAAAGCCAACAGGATTTTTCCACCGGATTATAGATTTTTTTCTGAAAAAAAAGATCTACTCACACTTTTTGTTCAGCAAGATAATCTTTACAAATGAATACCACCTCCATGATTATTTAAGTCTGAATGCACTCACCAGAGAAAGCTAATGTTAGGCTATAAATGAATCACACTTTGGTCACATGACGTAACGTCACCACCATAACAAGACTGTAAAGCTGTGTTTGACCAAATTTTCAACTACGTCATGGAGATAACATTAGCTTAATAAGCTAGTTAGCGAAAGCCAATAAAATCTGTGAATGACGGTCGTCATTTTCAGCTGATAAAATTGACGGTCGGCAACTACCAGTAAGAATCTCACATATGCCTACCTCAAAGGACTCATTGTTTAAAAAATGACTAATAATTTCTAGTTGTAAAGCCGCCACCGTTGTCATCATAAACTTTATATTGTATGTGCCATGTGAGAACTAAATACTTAAAAGGAAAACAGAGGTAACTGAGGAGGACTGGGAGCTTCAAAAACACTTAGTTTCCATCTTCCCAGACACAAGCGATGATGTACAAATGCCAGACTGCTGTGTGATGCAAGAAAAGAAATGCACAAGAAAGATTTGAAATGCACTCTTTTGTTCGCTTCTTTATTGTGCATTTCAAGCAGCTCTCCAAATGAAACATCTGAAATGGAAAATTTCTTGTAATTACAGTGATTGACTAGATATTGATGCTTTTTTCTGCTGGTTATAATGGATGTGTGGATATATATGTGTATTAAGGCACACGCACACATACAGACACATTTTCCCCAGGAGAACAATGGTAGTGTTCTTTGTGCAGTTACTCATCCATCCCTTTCATTTATCCTCTTTTCTCTCTTTCTCTGTCTTGGCTCAGCTCTCTCTCTCTCTGCCCTGGTATTCTACCATAAATCTTTCTCCAAGCCGACATCAGTCTCCATTAGAAAGACTCTTGGGGGATCTATCTTTGATGAGCAAAATCAATTTCTTCACTGTTTACAATATCCAGGGATAAACGCTCTGTTGGTAAACTCCTTGTGGGAAGAAAAATCTATGATCTATTATTCTTTTAAAGGGTTGGAAATATTAAATAAAATCAATTTATCCCCATGGCTTTTGTAATGTTGTATTGTTTACCACACAGAGTTTGCTTAGTGTTAATCAGCTTTTTGACAATGATGTCAAAACTCTCTTTATGTATCACTTTGTCATATGTATTGCTGTAAGTTTATTATGTTGATGTGATCTGTACGACATCTATTGCACGTCTGTCCATCCTGGAACAGGGATCCCTACTCAGTTGCTCTTCCTGAGATTAAAGGAGGGATGCTGCCCCCTGAGGCAAATGATTTTTGATATTGGGCTTTATAAATAAATTGAATTGAATTGAACAGAAAGACAAATCTACAAATTGAACTTGTGAACAATAAAACACAAAATATTTGATTACTCCAGTTTAAGCTGTGCAGATATTTATGGCTAAAACACAGAAAAGTCAAGGTATCAACATGCATTGACGCCTATTGAAAAAAAATAGCTGGCCAATCCCTCCATGAAACAAAAGAGGATGGTATTTTTAGCCATACTAGAATTGGGGCTGCTATTCAGTTAGCCCGTCAGTCCACCAGTTTGGTCACTGATGGACTCAGTGAAAATGAGAGGATGTGCCCTATCAGCTGCCCTCTTGAATGCTGAAAATGAGCGGATGTGCCCTTTTGGCTGCCCTTGAGTGATCAAAACAAGACGATGTGCACTATTGGATGAAAAGGAGCGGATGTGCCCTTTTGGCTGCCCTCTTCTCCCCATGTCATTCAGTAGGTGCCCTTTTTTCCTTTTCGCCCCTGCCCTCAAACATCCTGAGTCCGTCACTGAGTTTGGTCCAGACTGAAATATCTCAACACATTTCCAGTTGCCTTTCTGCCAGCTCCAGTAAATTTGGGCTAAATGTTAGTATTGTTAGTTTTGGTGTTGATTTTTGTGGTTGGCTTTAGATGACGGTGGCGTGTGGCTGTGAGTAACTCATCAGGATTAGGACATCAACTCACCAGTTTGTAAAATCTCTTCCTGCTCACTTCTGCTAGTCAGCCAGGTTGAGGTTGTCAAATGTAAACATCAGTAAATACGAAGAGAAGCTGGGCACCAGCTTAGCTAGCATCCTGCTAGCCACTGGCTTTCGAAATAAACTGGAAGGCCTCCGTAATGCATCAGTTACCGGTGGGACATCAGGAACTGCAATATCCTTTGATTCACCAGCAGGTTAATATGGTTTTGAATGTCCAAACATCTGTTTGATGGATTGTCATATTTGGTCTTGACATTTCCCCAAGCGGATGAAATGTTATTAAATTTGGTCATCTTTTGGTCATCTAAAGCCATCATCAGATAAAAATGTTCATTTGACCAAGACTTAAGTTATAACCAAATAATTATAATCCCTTCAGCCTCAGCAGCACTTTGCGCAAATAAGCAGATGTTAGCAAGCTAACACTCTATTAGGTGTTCTTACATGGACCCTAATATTCCACTAATTATCAGAATAATAGCCCAATCAGAATAAAAATAATTCATGTAACCACACAAATCAGAGGAGACTTGCCCGCTCCAGCCTGATTGGAAAGAATTCTCAATCAGGTTGAGAGAGGTAGTCCATTCAATGGGAAACTATTCATGACTAATAACCATTTAAAGGTTTAATCTGATTGTTTCTTTCTCTGGTTAGAATAAATATATTCTTTCTGCACATGTTTGGCCCATGTGGAGGTAATGTTAGGTGATGTAGATGGTGCTTGCGCTGTCATGCTGCAACAGCTGTGTCTACGAGCCTCCCTCTGCTGATTTTGACAGAGAATCATTCGTGAATTAAAAAAATATTTAGCGCTCTGCTAGTGCTATGTTCTTATGTGAATGCTCTTTGATTTTGAAACAGTAGCCTCACTTAACATTGCTGTTATGGGCTGAATTGTGGAGTTGTTGGACATAATTGTCTATCAGGACCTCATGGCCAGTGGCAGTATCCTGCTTGTGAGACATTTTAGGGACATCTGTAAATTCTAGTGTCTACCAATAATCTGCATGTGAGATGTTTAAAAAGGGACATCTGTAATTTGAAGCTGCAGTTAAATAACCTGGGTTACACTTAAATTACTCACTACTTAATCTGCACTTTATGTAACGAATTGAATTTTCTCAGTAAAGTTGGGGACAAAAACACAGTGGGCTGAACCACTTTGCGCAAAATCAGAAAAGTCATATTCTAATATTGTCCATGCAACCACAGCAAGTGGGTGAAAACATTTACTCAAAACAACACCTGCTAACCATCAGCATGTTAACGTAGGTCATGATGAGTGTGCCGACATTAGCATTTAGGCTAGCTGTGTTTCACCTGCAAATTTCTGCATGTAGGGTTACTATGACAAACATAAATCATCCAGTTGTGGTAATAAAGTAAATTATGTGAGTAATCCAAGTGAGCCACATAATTCCAGGTTAAATATACCTGTATTTTTAAAGATAAAATTAGACGTTATTTCAGGTAAGAATGGCATCATGACAACATTTCGAACAAATCCACCATGAGATTACTGAATAGCTCACAATCATAAATGGGTATAAACAAAAGAGTGCCTGGGGTGCAAAGTAGAAACAAGATGATCCACATTCAGTAGACTAAAGGCTGCAACTGCTGCCAAAGTTGCCCTTATTAAGTATTGATGGAGATGAATAATTAATGCAGTTGATTATTTTGTGCTTTGTATTTGTATTCAGTTTAGGTACACATGCGTGAGGTTTGTTTTTTTGTGTGGGAAGTGTGTTTTTCTGTTGATCACTGTCAAGAAATTCTAATTCCATCCACTGTGGTTCAATGTAACAACAGAAAACAAACATGAAAAAGTCCATGGGGATGAATATTTTTATAGGCATGTGTAAGTGTTGTTTTGATTCACAATTCCCTCTGCAAAATGAATAAATCCTGTGAATCGAAAAGCTCACTTTACTCTGGTAGATATCACTGTTGAGCAGCGAGCTTCACTTTTATATATTTTGGCATGCAACACTGAAGCAGGTCTTGGCAAAGTAAATTCACTGAAGAAGAAACACAGTGCTGTACTGAACCCAGATAGTGGTGAAAATCCACTGAACAGAGATCAAACCACAGGCAGGTTATGCTTCTGCTGGACTTAATGGGCGATTTTTATTTATTTTTTTGTAGCACTGGCAGGCTGTCCCATTGTCTGAATTTCATTAATGTTTCAAATGGGTGTGGAGTGACTGCAGTTGAGAGGGAGGAAAGACCTTGACATGAACTTGCATTCACAGTTTATATGGTATACAAATTCAAAACTTTACAGTCATCTCTGCAGTTTGCTGCAAATCATTAATGTATCCACTGTCACATCATCAAATATAAAGACGCATCTTTTGCATATGTTGCAAACATTACACTATACCTCCCTGTCTATTCCTCTGGAGGGGCTCCATCTCTCTGTGTCCCTTGAGCGTCTTTTTGTCTTGTTTTGTTTTTTCCAGATGGCACATCTCTGTTGGGATTATCTCCCTCTTACAGGACGCCACCGCTCTTACTATCTTTATGTATATTTGTACTCGACATACGTGCTCAACTGCCTGCTTGTATACAGACGCAGCGAACGCACAAACAAGCAGACGCTTCATCTCTCTCAATCTTCTCTCTGCCTGATGTCTGTGAGGCTGTTTCGTGGCAAGGGCTGTGATAAGAGGGACGAGAGGAGAAGTGATAGAGGGAAGAGCGAATGGATGAGAATGGTGTGCGTATGAACGGGAGTCTTGGTTCAAAGAGATGTGTGGAACGCGTTGTGTGAGTGTGTGGTTGTGTGTTGGGGGAGAGTCTAGCTTGTTTTGCTGTCCTTGAAAGAACCACTTTGAGTTTTCCGACCTTCAGAATGAGGATATTTTACAAAGGGAGTCTGTATAGCTGGTGTTAACATCAATGCATTGGTTTTTCCACACATCATTTGGGTTGTGTTGGAATATATTTCCTTGCCAGTACAAAAGAGGTTATTCTGTAGCTCTTTTATTAAAGACAATCCTGGCCTGCCCATTTCGTCAAATTCTGCCCTTTATAGTTGCCATTTAGAATTGCTAAATTACCCCTCTTAAACCTTTGCTGCTGGTCCTGGGAGGCTTTAAAGGTAAATTGTCTCATCTGTAATTTGCAGAAATTGTCAGTGACCAGAGGTGAACTCAACTTTCAGATACAATACAAGTTTGAATAATGAATCCTCACAAGAATCCAGATAGCAATGTCATGTTAGCCTCCATTTGACTCAGCTTTTAGTGTTTAACCATTTTTGATGTCAAATGACTCCCTGTAATTTGAAAAGATTGCTAGTCAACCCGCTGAGAACCCACACTCATCCCTGTAGCTCTACCATGCTTTTACTTTTGGCTCTTTTTTTTTTTACATGTTACTTTAAGCTATTCCCTCTTGTTTTCCCAGTGTATGTAGACATAGGTTGTATGAGTGCGACCCACTGTCCCCACAAAACCCCCATATACAAACACAGTAAAGTAGATGGGCTAGCCAAGTCCCTGATATTTTCCTCACGAGTTGGTGGAGGCTGAAGCAAAGGGCCTCAAATATAATGCTAATACTCTATGTGTGCTAGGTGTATAGTAATTTGCTAACCCATTTGCCTCAAGCAACCCATTTGCCTCAAGCGCCAAATACAGGGCTGAAAAATAGGGCCAATGCCGAAGTGCCAAAAACTGCAGTTCCGTGAATGGCCACTTGAGGCTGGCTTTAAAAGTGAGTCAATACCCGTAGATCCCCATGTTAAAATGTTCAACTTTACAGCAGACATAAACACATTAACAGCCTGGTACAAAAAACTGTTTTGGTCTTAGCTAATTTTCCCTTCATGACAGTTAAGGGTTGACTTTAAGTTATGCATAATTAAGGGCGGGCCACTCTGAATGACAGGCTGCGAGGCAATACCGCAATCTGAGTTTGATCCACCCATCACTTTGACATAGCTCCACCCTCTCATCCAAATTTGGTCACTTCTAGCTCCAAAAAACCAAGATGGTGTGGGACAAAATACCAAAACAACCATGTAAGCTAGTGATGGGCAGATGAAGCTTGTTTCACACCTGTGAAACACACTGTTTCAATACATTGTGTCGGAGCTTGTGTGTGTCTTATTTTAAATAACATATATACTAGAAAAATTTGTATCTTTAGTGTTTTGGTATACTTCTACAAAGAGTCTGGTTAAGTTTAGGATTATGATTAGAGTTATAACAACATTAAGGTTTCATTAATGATATTATTTAAGTTTAAGCTATTGTTTAGGACAAGTTAAGCTGTGGATTTGGGGTTAACTTCATGCATATAGCAATGAGGGTAAAGACTGAGAAAAAGCGTACAGTCAGTGGAAGGTTCTAACAAGGACACAAGAATAGAGAAGTCTGTGTGTGTGACTTTATTGCGTGGAATTGTAGAAACCACACTCTGAGGTCAAATCCTGTTTGGTTTGCTTTGTTGTACGACTTAAACAGAGGCAGCAAGTGTAAAATGTGTGCGCATCGGTGCTTGAACATTGGTGTCGACTCAAGTTCGGTCACTGCTTTGGTGTATTCTTAATGACACGAGTGGAAGGAGAAGGGAGGGAGGCGAGGAATGAATAATGAGAGATGCCTATACTCAGCATATTCTGTCTACATAAAAAAAAAACAACAACAACCCAGGAGCAGCGATGTGGTCAGCGATATGGAAATGCTCCCTCTCTATTCCCGAGGCACCTGACAAGGATGTTCTTATGTTCTCTCTGGACAGACCACATGTATTTTTTCTGATATGTGAGCCTGACGGAGGAAGCTGACCCGGCCTGCCCGGCTAACTAACATCCTCTTTAAAGAACCTGGGGCCTGGTGGAGAGTGCTGAAGTCATAAAGTCTATTTATGGCATATACAGTGACACTTTTATTCTCCTATCTCTCACCTTCCCCCCTTTGCTACATATCTCTCCCTAGCATTAACACACACAGTGACACATACACTGTCACACTGGAACATATTTATCATTTGCTTAATATGGCTGTGGTGTGGCCCTGCTCCTCAGGGCTTTGATTAATGTGCACTCTGGCTCTGTTTGCTTAGTCTGCATTCTTTCTGTCTCTCTCCTCTGTCCGTCTGTCTCCTTCTGTCTCCTTCCTCTCCTACTGTTTGTTCATTTCATCTGCAATCTTGCCTGTCATCTCCTTTCAGCGTCTCCTTCCTTCCTCTGTCCCTGTGACTCACATCTTTCTTCCTTTTCGTCTCACTGTAACTCTCACTTTATTCTCTGTCTGTCTCTTTGTCTTTGTCAGCACACAGGTAGAAACTTTTGGGTGGCCCTCTGCCTCCTCACCTTGTTTCCTCTCCCCTACTCTCCCTCCTTTTGTTTCCTAGCCTCTCCTGTCCTTTTGTTTACTCTCTTCATTTCTTCTCCTCTTGTTTCCTCCTCTGTTCTTCTTATTCATTCGCCTTGTAATTTACTCTCCTCGTTTACTCTCCTCTCCTCTTGTCTCTTCTCCTCTTGTCTTGTCTCCTTCCTTGTTTCCTCCTCTACCCTCTTCTCCCCGCCTTGTTTCCTAGCCTCTCCTTTTCTCATGCTTCTCCTCTGCTTCTCTCATTTCCGTCCCTGTTCTCCTCATATTCTCTCCTCTCCTCTCTTAGTCTCCTCTGTACTCTCATTTCCTATATTGTCCATTTGTCCTCATCTCCTCTCCTATCTTGTTTCCTCCTCTACCCTACTTGTTTCCTTTCCTTGTTCCCTCCTCTTGTTTCATCTCCTATCTCCCATCCTCACTTCTTGCTTCCTTATTTCCTCTCCACACATGGTTTCATCTCATTTTCTTGTTTCCTGTCCTCCACTGCCCTTCCCTTCCCTTGTGTCCTCTCATTGCCTCCTCTCCTCTCTTCCTGCTCCTCATTTCCTCTGCTCTCCTCGTTTCATTTCATTTCCTGTTTCCTCTCATCAGCTGTCCTTCCCCTCCTTTGTGTCCTCTCGTTACCTTTCCTCTTGTGCTCTTATCTCCTCTCCTCATTTTGTTTCCTCTCCTCTTATTTTGTCATTTTCTCTCCTCTCCTCCCCTCATCTCCCTGACTCCTCTCTTGTCTTCTCATGCTTCCTACTCTTTTGTCCTTTCCTAATTTCCTCTCCTTTCCCTACTCCCCTGCTCTCCATTTTTCTTTCCTTGTTTCCTCTTTTCTCCTCTCTTGTTTCCTCCTCTCCTTGTCTCCCCTGTTCTCCTCTGTTCACCTCTCCTCTCTTCCCTGTGTTTCCCCTCCTCTCCAATTCAATTTCCCAAACACTCTTTTAACAGGTTATAAAGATTTAGTTCGATTCAATCAGCTGTCATAGGTATTAGGATAAGCCCCGTTGACCCGGTTTGGGATTTGTCTCTTTTCCTCCCGCTCTTACCTCACAGACTATTATGTGACACTGCTGTGAGTCGACAGCTGCTGTGCGGCTGGATTATTACGCCCAGATCAAATCTAGTTTTGTTTTTTTGTAATACCTGTTCAGTATGTGTTCATGCCATGTAAATGCAGCCACACAAAAAACAGATTTACATGTGAAATTGCAATGACCATAGTTCAGAATATTAACAAGGTTTTAATTAGATTTAATGGGGTATAAGTGTTTCGTAAATCATCTTCAAGTTCAGCTTATGAACTGCTTACTTTTTTCCTGTAACTACAGTTTGCTCAGTCCCATGTCAACAGATCTGTCTCCATGACCACCGAGCAAACTCTATGGACGGATAAAAAAATATGCGGCTAAATGCACCAGAAAAAGTTAATAAGAGGTGCAGGAACATTTTGTTTTACAACCTGCAGATTTGTCAGGGAAAATCATGACTTGGCATGACAACATGAAATTCGTCTATGGCAGCAAAATCTTCCTGCTGCCAACACTTTGCAGTCATTTTGAGTTCATGCAGTGTAAGTTTTATACAGTTATTATGAATCCCAATAATAAACCCTCAAAAGCCTTTTCTGCGCACAGCTGCTCAAGAGTGCTCGGATACTGGCTCTGAGAGAGCAGAGCAGAGGCAATCAAAAAAAAAAAAGCTGAAGTATAGTTGAAAAAAAATGCTATTTGAGCTGACAGTGAAGCCCGTTTGTTGCAGAATGATCTGTATCTGTCAGCTTTCCTTATCATCCAGGCGTGTTTGAGCAGGGACAAACAGCAGCGTTTAGCCGAGATACTGAGCCTTGTTTAGTGTCCTTATCCAGGAGAGTCACATTGAGATGGAAACGATTTTTTTATTTGAGCTGCAGCAAAGAGATTTGAGCTTATACAACTCAGCTAGGTGGCAACATTAACCCCATCCTGCCATCACTGTCTCTCTTTCCGGCTCTTTGCAAACATTACAATGCAACAAAGGCTAATTAGTTGAATTGGAAAAGATGATTATTTAATGTAAAACTAAAAAATTGTATGAAAAAAGATGTTAGTCATAAAGCCAGATGATTTCTCATTTTAACATTACTATTTACAGCTCTTTGTTGTATCTTTTTAATTTTGGGTTTAACCATTTTTTGCTTTGTAACTTTTAATATCAACTTCCTCCTTTTCTCTAACTGAATATGGTCTGAGCAGCGGTCTTTGCCGGAGGACTTCTGAACTACAGTTGCCACTGTCAGTCCACCAATCTTCTTTTAAAAATCAGCACATTTTTCACATATTTCTGGACATTGTTCAAAATCCCTAAAAAAAATCCAACTCAAGGTCCACTTATTAGCTTTTCTAAAAGCTAATAATCACACAGTCTTCATCAGCAGATGGAGTTGCTCAGTTGGAAATTAATATGATGCCATGTGAGCTGTTATGTTATGATTTCATCTGCACATTTTTTTTTTTTTACCTTGGAAATTTGACAACAACAATCCAAACTCAAGGTTCAGTCACTGGCTTTATTTGTTGTTCTTGCTTTCAACTGTATTACACAGTCCTTATCAGCAGATAGAGGTTGCTCAGTCACATGTAAACTCATCTATCTCCACGGCAACCAGTATTGGGGTCGTTAATCCAAAAAAGTAATATACATTACACGTTCCTTTACATAAAAGTAATGCATGACTTAACTTAATTATTTAGTTACACTATTCATTACTCTTATTTGTGTTATATTGTCACAAAGCTAATTGCAAGTTAATAATACTATTATAACGTTAAACTTTCCATATGTCCACATATCAGCACAAAACAAGGCTCAGGAGAATCATGGCGGCACTGCAGTGGGCTATAACTGCCTCAATATAAAACTATATCCATATAAAACAATATATAAGAGGTTGGCCTTCCTAACACTGTCTGTTACAAATATTGTTTTAAAATAATATATCAGTAGGGCTAAATACAATAATATCAGCCTTCCTAACATCATTCGATGATGACAGACTTGAAAGGAAAAAAATGTGTTGAACACGCTCACTCAATAAATCATGTGCATTACTAAAGCAGTGGTTATGCCCTAATAAGGAGGAGTCTCTCAAATCTTTTGTCGGATAACCTGTTCCTCCTCAGACTCAGCACAAGATTACCCAGACTGAAGAGCCTCTCCATGGGTGCACTGGACAGTGCTGCTGATTGAAATACTTATGCAACGCCAGCACGACATAGTTGTTTGATTGGTAAATGTGATTAAGGTACCCCAACACTGATGACAACTGAGCTGAACTGAACTCCATCTTTTAAATAAGATTGTACCATGGTTGAAATCTCAGGGGGGAAAAAAGCGCGTAAGTGGACCTTGGGTTGGGATTGTTTTGGTTGTGTTTTGCATTTCCAAGGTCAAGAATGGACTTTCATGCCTATCTTAAATGTGATATCAGTCATACCGTCGGCCTATATGAAATACTTGATAATTTTATGGATGGAAAAATGCCTTTTTTGTAGTATAAAAATATTTTTTTATATTATAATAAATCACAATCCCCTCAAAAAACATTCACCCTTTATCACTATTTTACTTTCACTATCATGGCTATCAGACGAGATTTCACGGGCACACTGCACAGAGAGGGATTTCCCTTCCCCACGATGTGACTGACTCTATTTGTAACAATTTGGAACATAAGAAGCAACAAATTAACACTTAAGACCCTAATGGAGTCTTCCTAACGGCAGTGAGCTGTTGATCCGGAGGTATTATGTTGTGGTGATACTCATCACACAGCAGCAGGGTTGTTAAAAGGTTGTCGATGGTTTGCTGGTTCCATGATCCAATGTCCTTAAATCTCAAACTGCTGCCTCTAATTGCCACTTGCAGCTGCCAGTGTGTGAAGCCTCGATTATATATAATGTGTGCCATAAAAAAGCTTCCTCTCTCTCACCAGAGGCCCAATCCAGCGCCCTAATGTTCGATTGCCTCTACATGGAGCTCTCAGCCTCCCTGGACCACGGTACCAATGAGCTGTTGGAGGCGGCAGTTCGGACCGCGAGGGGTGACTGCGTGGGTCCTGGCTGGACTGATGGCGACCCAGGGGCGGGCCGCAGGGAGAGCCTGACCAGCCGGGCCAAGCGCTTCCTGTCAGGGCTGGTACCACGCTCGTACGGGCGAGACCGGGACCGGGATCGGGGGCGCTACAGAGAGATGAGCCGCCACAGGGGCAGCAAGATCCTCCGTCAGAAGTCTCGCTCCTGCCACGACCTCAGTGCACTGTGACACACACACATACATGCATACACACAGGCAAAAGAGACACACTCCTGCACACGTACACACATGAACCAGAGTGAAGGATACGGGGGAGGGGGAGGTGTAAAACAAGGAGGAGGAGGAGAAGAGAATCAAATGGAAGACACGATGGAGAAGAGGAGCAAATTTATAGGGGTGGAAGTAGAAGCAATGGCAGAGAAATGTCATGGAAGGAGACAAAGTGGTAGAAAAAGTTAGATAGATAAAACTGAAATCATCCTGGATCTCAGCACTGAACATTTATCTTCTCCCTATCAGTGAAACCAATTTTTAGAGGGAAAGAGGCCAGGTAGGGGAGAAAAACAGAGAAACAGATAAGAAGGCAAGCCTGATTTGCTGCTCCAGCTCGAATCAGCAAGCAGTCATTACCTGAAGAGAGCAGGAGAGAGAAAATTAGTGACAGTGGAGAGAGTCACATTAAGATGCTGATTGGACATTTAGAGTGGTAAAATGAGCGGAAGGGGGGTCACAAATAAACACACACCCAAGTAGCACGCACTGATTACGTAGAGACTGATAGCAATCTAATATATACCTATTGTGAACCCTGTTTTATAGCATGCCGAGTAGACGATCTAAGTCAAGACCCTGTAGGTTTTACAGTTACATGATACTGGATTGACTGTACCTCAGTGGCCAATAGCTAATGCACAATCCAGCTAGTGTCTCTAGCAATGCCATCTCAAAGGCAAGACCCTTTATTTGTATTTAAAAAATGCTCCTTGCATTTTTTTTAAGCCACAATCTTCACACCGCATTCACCTTTTGTGTCCCGTACCGATTTTGAAGTGTTTGATGATACCACCAGTGGCATCTGTGATTTTTATACAAGGCGCTCAAGCCATATTTCCGCTGAATGCATCATGGGCGATCAGCACAAAGAACCCTTTACCGAAGGATGTGGGGCGAAAGGAAAAAAAAAAAAGGTCAAAGTGGCTATAAGCAGTAAGACGTAAGCAGGGATGACCAGACTGAACTTTTCTTCAACAGACGCTGAGTCACAGGACACTGCGATGTTCTTGAAGCACAGGAGGACAAACAAGAGAAAACCTAATCTACCTGTGGCTGTTTGATGTTTTTCATTTTTTTTCTCTTTATACCCACTGGCATTAGTATGTGTGTTGAGACTGAATTCTGTGGGGGCTGGCCACACAGGTGACCCATAACAGAACGTTCTGGAAACGTTGTTTGGATATCTCGTCAAGCGTGGCCTCGTCACCGACACACGCTCACTTGTTTGTCACAGTCTACTAAGCACTCCTGTCTTTCCACTGAGAATAAATTAATTTTTGTTTGACATCCTGAATGAGTGTCTTGTCCTTCTTTTAAACAACGTTATGAAATGAATGTCTCATTACAGCCGTTACAAGGTTGGCATGACAGGTCATCAGATGACTCACGGGTCCTCTAGACAGACTGTGAGACAGCCTCTTAGGATAGCTGTTCCATTGCAGCAAAAACATGCAATGTCACGCAATGTGTATATACATGTATATATATATATATATATATATATATATACAATGTGAGACAACAACATGGCAACTTTAGGGATGAAACTACAGAGAATTATCACTTGAATCTGCAGCTCCTCTCGCAGCTTTATAGCTTGTTGCAGCTCATTGTTAAGCTGTCGGCCCACAACTTTACTGTTCTGGTTCGCTCTCATTGCTTTTATAGGGTTGTTTTCGGCTGCAGCAGGCGGCTTCTTTTCAGAGAAATAGCTCTAAAAACCCACAGTACACTATCTGATCAACCCCAAACAGCAGACAGGCACAGTTAGTGAGTACCTAGTAAACATAGTGGAGCCTTTAGCAGCTGAAGAGCAAGATATTTCCCTCAGGAGTTGGTAGAGACCAACACAAGTAAGAGAGGGTGAATACTGGAGTTACATAAATCAGGTGGCCACAAACATGACTCCAAACTCATGATGATGCTGCTCCATGCTGGGTAAGATAAGATAAGAGATAAGATACACCTTTATTGATCCCACAATTGAGAAAGCCATTGTTTGCTAAAAATGACATGTCCCTGTTTGTTCACAACTAGTTCCTGTTGCCCCCACGTGGCCAAAAACAAACAAACAAACAAAAAAAACAACAACAGTTTTTGCAAGTTTTAAACTACCACACCATGGATCCAACACTTCGGCTATTTCAACCATGTATCCATTGCTAACTATTTGTACTTTATTTGTCATTTAACAACTGTGTTTATCCATTACTATTAGCTAACTATTTCAACCATTTATCTAAAGCTAAATTATTACAAGCATATATTACTTTTTGCTAACTATTTAAACAGTTATATGTTACTTTTAACTGTTTCAGCTTCTCTGCTGACTAGTTTTCTAACTAGTTTTCACACTCAATCTAAACATGTGGTCTTTAGTTTCTGATTCAATATGTGGATATATATAATATTTCAATCAAAAAATACTTTTTTTAATCTTTGATTTTTATTGTTTTTATGTAAATGAGCTACTTTCAATGTCCCTTGGCAACTGCAGAGGTACCCTCTGGGGTACAATTATGTACTGGTTGGGAATCACTGCTTGGTTAAGTAGCCCCTTTTCACAGCAGATGTTTTGACTTATCTAAAACAAATGACTTCAGTAGAAAGTAGAACCAGTAGTCCAAAGTTAACAGTGAGCTCTGTAGATTTTCAGTGACAAGAACATGTTCTCATATAAGGGATATTGCCCTGGAATTTCTTTAAATGATTAAATGATTTAAATGATATACCTTCCAATGATTTGAAGGAACCTTCTGTTTACCTCCATTGTACTGAGATACAAAAAAAAAAATATCTCAAAATTTGGCCAAGTAAAAGCAAAACTATCTCCTTGGCTTAACATCACTGAAAGAAAGGGAGGGAATGTTTCTTTGCAATACGGATGAACTGACTTTATAACATCATCTGTCAAGCAACTGTATGCAAATAACAAATTTCCTAAAGTTGAATGGATGCCATATGTTTCTGGCACAGTTTTACCTCATATTTGTTTGACAAAATTGCCATGTTTTCCATGCAGTCTGGTCTGAAAACAAAACACCGAGTTTCCGATATTACTCTCCCTCCCTCCAAAGGAAGTTAAGGGGGAGGGTGGCATAGGATATGGTCTACAGCTAAAAATAACCATGCAGCGGCTGGTTACCTGACATTGCTCCAAAAACAAAGTTAGTTACATCAGTTACATGGGTTATTTCTGGAATGACAGTCCGTCAAAAGCAACACTTTTAGATAGACTCAAAAATTGGATACAGTTTAGTCATCATGGTGTGTAAAATGTTAGCATAGAGTACCAGAGCTGATGATCTACAAGGAATTTGGGTTTGATTTCACATGACTAAACAGGTAAGTTCACAAACAGTTGTCTCATCTATTCCTTTAACACAATGCACCAAAGACACATTCTAGTTCACTGGCTGGAGTCTCCAAAAATACTGGCACAAGAAAACATCTCTGTCAGCCTCCCTTCTCTCTGCTCCACCCTAGTTTTAGCAGGTGTAGAGAAGCGCCTTGGGCTAAAAATGCAAGAACACAGTTCCATCCAGCCAATCACATGAGATCACATCAGTTAGCTGTGGTTTTCAGCTTCTGATGCTGGTACAGTAAGTATCTGGAGTGGATACATGGGAGGACTCTTGAAAGGAAGGCAAAACTGGCAAAGAGACAGAGGGGTTGAAGAGAGAGAGAGAGAGTCAGAGAGGGAGAGAGAGAGAGAGACAGGGCTGGAGAAATGCTTTGAGGAGTAATGGTTGCTTGGAGACTGTTGTCAAGGAGACGATGAGTCCTAGAGTCCTTTGGCATCTTAAATGTCCTATATTTATGTTGATTTTCCAAAAGAGGAGGTTTTTGTTTATTTTGACTTCTCACCCCCAGCAGGTGAATGAGACAGATGGCGATAAGCACAATGAAAAGGTGAACCCTTTCAACGGAGACAGGCTGGGTTTTACACAACATGTCTGGCAGAATAGAAAATGACACATTAGGCATTTTATCAGCCTTAAACAGGTCAGATAACTGTCAGATAATAGCATACATTTGACAGCTGCACAGACGCCCGCAGGAAACCGAGAGAAAGAGGACAATATGATACAATTTGTTTTTGTGACACCCTATCACTCTCTCACATCGTGACAGAAATCCTCCCTCTCTCTGTCTTTCTGTCGCTGACTCATTCTGTGGGCATTGACTGTGATTTTCGGGCAAAAGAATACTTCTCGAGAGCAGGGAAGACAGAGGGAGCTTAACAGCCGAAAAACCACCTACTGTGTGCCAGTGAAAGCCTGTCGAACTTACTGCTCACTTTGCACCAAAGAAAGACTATTTTCAGTGAGCACTGTGCATAACTAATGAGATGCATATTTTCCTGAGGTGTGGGTGTAGACATGTTAGTTAGGAGGTAATACTGGTCTGTGTAGTGGATCTGGCAAAAGACCGGGGCATGTGGAGGCTGCAGTGATGGACAGCGCTGGTGTGGCCGGACATTGAGCGGCATTAAAGGAAGCCTTGCTGAAATCCCCGGGGAATCCATGTGATTTGTTTTCAAGGAGTAATGGCTCATTGTACCCCAAAGGTCATTGTTCCTCTGCTTTGTCTACTGAGTGCACACAGCTGATTATACATGCACAGAGCTATAATAACCAAACAATACAAGGGAGTGAGCATGAGCCAGATCAGTCTCGCTTCAATAGCACGCTCAGGATGAACCACATGTTACCAAAACTGGTTTAGTCAGAGTAAGAAGCCCAAAGTGAAAGCTAAGGCTAAGTGGTTGTTATAGCAGGTCGAAGACAAAGGCACAAATCATTATGGGCCGAATGCCTCCTGCAATGCTCCCCACATCTCCAGTAATGTGGATTAATAGCAGGTCAAAAGGTGAGAGCAAAACGTGTTCTGCAAAACATGGCAAACTATAACTAGATCCCATCACATGGTTAGTATTGATCTTGACATTAGCTCATATGATGGATGAATGTGCTGGATGCAGTGCAATGCATCAAGTTAATCCTGTGTAAAAGGTCTAAAAACTGCAAAAACATGAGTGCACCTCACAAACACTCTAAGCCACATTCTTCAAAGGAATATTTGGACAGTCTGGGAAATATGCTTAATGGCTGTCTTGCCAAGATGCAGGGGAAACGATGGACATCAATCATACATCTGTTAAATGCTAAACTGGAGCCAGAAGATGTTAGCTCAGTTAAGAATCTTTTCTACAAATATATGACAAAAGGAAATTGTGTGACTTTCAATGCACCCGAAAAGGGTGAAATGCACTCCTAACTGCACTGCCAAGCAAATAGCCTTTTGATGCACCTGTGCTATTTTCATATATCTAAATGAGGTAATATGCATACATCTGGTGCCTAATTGGCCCCTTTCTCTGCAAATGAGCCTCACTGCAAAGACTGTCCAATGCACAAAAATCTGCTCTAATAGCTACATACAGTGAAACTGTTTGTGTCTTTAGAGAGTTGGTGTCAAGTGAAGCACATTGATAAACATAGATGGATTAGCTACTGAACAAACAGATTGTCAGGGGCCCTCCTGGCCTTATCTGCAAAATGTCCCTCAAAAAAGGACAGGACAGGAAGATAGCCTACTCAAAGTGATTACAAAGAGATGTCGGGGAATGGCAAAGAGACACAAAATAACTACAAATAGGGGAAAAACGACCTCAAAGATACAAAAAATGACTACAAAGAGACACAAAACCACAACAAGATGCATAATGACGACAAAGAGAAGCAAAACAATGACAAAAAAAGAGGCAAAACCACCACAAAGTCTATTAGTTTGGCTCCTATGTAGGAAAGGTGGTGGGGCCTTTTACATATCTGTGCCCAGGGACCCACTGTCTCATATTCCACCCATGTTCATAATATGTATAATGCCTAGACTTTTCAGACTACCTGAAATTTTCAGGAATGCCTCTGCACCTCGTCAGTCACGACCTGTAGCACACAGTCTGAAAATCTGAGTTTGCTTTGCCTCCCTGTCATTGTTCTGCCTATGTATTCTTGGTGCAGAGGCAATATTTATACTTAACCACATGAGTAATCACAATCAGGCAAAAAAAGAACAAATTGTTCTCAGCTGCAAATCTTTATGGATGTAGTTGCACTGTAATATCATTAGTGCAGTATCTTTTGTGACTCGAACCTTGAGATGGGACAGATAGTGGCTGCAAGTGACATAAACTTCATGGTGCTATGAAATTGTTAAAGTGGTGGGAAAACTGGCCTGGATCTGGAGAAAGGTAACAATATCTGCCTGTAAAGCTTGATAATTGACATTACATCTTGTTTCTTTAATCACTACAAAAATTGAGGTGTAAAAACTAGCTCTGATTTTACCTGTGTTTATTGTGACATTATATTTCTTAGCTGGGAGCAGTTACTTCACTCTGTTATTACTATATAGTGAGCTAAATTTACTGTCTACTTTATGTGAGTCCCTTAATCTTGAGTATAACATTTTGCACTATATAGTGTCCTCAAAAATCCCCACAATGGAGGTGTCAGTGGCATGTACTTAACTGTCTGTTATCCCACAATGAAATTTGTCTGATTTTCTAGATGCAGATTTTTTCATGATCTCTAAAATACTGCACACTATAGACTATCAAGTGTCTAATACACTACATTGGTGGTGACTGAGTGAAAAGTAGGGCTCATTGTGCCTGGTCAAGATTTCATCTGGCACATAACCC
This sequence comes from Epinephelus moara, assembly GCF_006386435.1. Lineage (NCBI taxonomy): Eukaryota > Metazoa > Chordata > Actinopteri > Perciformes > Serranidae > Epinephelus > Epinephelus moara. Next base: position 31,898,845 of record NC_065526.1, on the reverse strand, counting down.
ATAATAAAACTCTGATGTGTTGTTTTAATAAGCTTTCGAGGTGCTTGTAGGTAAATTCTGTTACCTTTCGACAGAGCCAGGCTAACTGTTTCCCCCTGCTTTCAGTCTTTATGCTAAGCTAGGCTAACTGTCTCCTTGCTCCATCTTAGTATTTACAGAGAGATATGCAAGGAGTATCATTCTTCTAGTGTAACTCTTAAACCCTCTGGAACTCAACGTATTTTAACATACACTGGCTAGCTATTTGCAACAACACAAACACAGCACATGCAGATTGAGTAACTACATGGGTGAGGTGCATATAAATCGATGCCTAATCGTAATAGCTTAGAGCATGAGTAGATGCACGCTTCCTCCTACTCAGTTATATGGTTGACAGGTGTAGTTCAGTAGAAAGAAAATTGTTCCCATATGAAACTGCTCAAAACATGGTCTTTGGATTATCTTGAGTAACTGGGTCATGTTTTGTGGAAAGAGACATTGCTCTTGAGTTTTTCAAATGTATGTCTTTGCCGCTCTGAGCACCACAAGCTGAGTGCCATATAGTTCAAGTATATTGGAGAACAGGCAGACATCTCTATGGCTGATATGTCCAACACTCAGCAACTGAACAGCACTACAGGTAAGAGGGAAAATATTTGTTTTTGATTTGGGGGTGAACTGTCCCTTTAACCCCTGCATTCACAGTAATTTAAATAAGACTAAAAATATACCCAGTCATTTGTCTCTAAAGGTCTAGATGTTATACCCATTACAAAAATATTTGATGTAATAAATGTCATACTGTTAATTCTTTTTTTTCTAAGGTAGCATGTTAGCAGAATGTGGGGACAGAAATGTAAGGTTTGTTCTCAATATAGAGGGAGGGCAATGGCTTCAGTAAAATCAAACCAAAAGTATGCAAAGAGTAAAGGGAAAAAGGGCAAATCAAAGAGATTTAGACACAAACTGAAAGTACTGAGATCTGAAAACATCAGGATATTTAAAAACGGAGCCTTTCCTCTAGTCGCCTGCAGAACCACAGGTAATACGCCAAGTAGTTCAGCCTAAGACCCAGATTGGTTTGAGAACAGACTGTCACTTTTTGGTCCTGCTGCTAAGCAATATCATGGGACAGTGTCGCTACATCCCCTTGATGTGAGACGACCATTAAAACTCAGCTGATCGAGGCTTGGTATGCAATGGCGCAGCTAAAGCATGCTGTATCAAACTGTGGCCAAATCTCTTTGTGGGCATTAATATGCTCAGACTATGAAATATCTGACAACACTACAAAGCACCTATTGAGTAATGCATAACTAGTGTATCAGTCATGGTGATGTAATGCTTGAATTGAAGCATTATGTATGTATCATAAATCATGCATTCCCGTTGCTCTCTATTAAAAAATGGTCGAGTCACTGTGAGTTTATGTGATTAGTTCAAGCTTAATAGATCATCATGTAATGATTTGTAATTCATTGTTACTGCAAACATGAATTTATATGCCAGCAAATGAACAACATCAAGCAGGTGTCAGCTCACAGATCAGGGGAGAACTGGCTGACATGTTAAAGTACATATCAACAGCTCAGATTGTAATGAGGTGAGACAGGAAAACTGGGTATTAATGTTGTGTTGGAAATCTGATTAGACTTAAATAAGCACAATATTTGTACAGTCACTGTTCTGCTTTCAGAGAGTAACTGAGTTAACACTCATTAATTGATCCATAAGTGTTAATTAATTACATAAACTCATATTGGCTTGATCATGTGTCAGTGGTGAGCAATGGGAATTCATGACACATGCTGCAGTACTTCATGCATTAAATCATCAAAGAATCCTTATCTTGAATCCTTTTTTAAGTTAAGTTTTTTTTGCATAGTTGACACTTTGGCGTTGTATTCTGCAAGAGGCAAAGTCCAAAAACATTAAGATTCATCCTGTGGAGACCAGAGACCCCCATAATAACCAGGATAGTGTTTCAGGACAGACGCTTTGATGTTGAGTTTTCAAAGGTATATTCATGGTTACTTGCTTTGATCACTGCAAAGCAACTTTCATTCAGCTTAATTGTAGTGAGGTGTTGGCATATCTCAGAGCCTCACTATAAAAAACAAAACTATCTCATACTTCAATGCTTCTACAGAAATGGGAAGGAACCGAATCCACAACTGCTCAACGTACCCGTCTATGGGCAGCCCCCCCACCTTTACATCTCTCCATTTAATGCATGTACAGGTCCTGCTTGTACATGTGTGTATTTCGGGCCTGTGTGTATATAACAACAGAGTGGAAAAAAATTGAATTTTCCCTTGGGGATATCCTCTTTTTCTTCTTGGCTACGTCTTGGCTAGTAATGTTAGCTGTAACATTAGCCTCTTGGCTATCGTTCGCCTCTTCACACTGGCTGGGAGTAACTTTCTGAGTTGACTGAAATAGGTTAGTCATCACATTATAATTTAGGGTTTTAAGCCCTTTCCAACTCCCTCATATCATTTTCCTTTGTTTTCTGGCATCCTGATTTATGTGCAGGTCCCAACATAGTAAGGAAACATTAACAGTAGCTAATTGTTGAGATCAGTAAACTTAGGCGATGTGGCCAGCTAGCCACTGTGTTTATTTTCAACAGTTGCATACCATCGAGGACTTTGTGGCCTGGAGCAACCACAACCATCTCCTGCTCAATGCCTCCAAAACCAAGGAGGTCGTGGTGGACTTCAGGAGAAGAAGGGCCCCACCAGCGCCGATTATCATCCAGGGCACTGTGGCGGAGAGGGTCCCCAACCACAAGTATTTGGGAGTGCTGGTGGATGACAGACTGGACTGGAGTGGTCACATGGAGGTGGTGCACAAGAGGGGTCAGAGGCGACTTAACTTTCTGAGAAGGCTTAGATCGTTTAACATCTGCCGACCCCTGTTGTGCACCGTCTACCATACAGTGATGGCCAGCGCACGCTTTTTCGCTGTGGCGTGCTGGGGAGAAGGTGCCTATATGTCAGACAAAAATAAACTGGACAAAAAGATCAGGAAAGCCAGCTCCATTACTGGAGCTGAGCTGGATACAGTGCAGCGGGTTGGAGAGAAACGCTCTCTCAAAAAATTGAGAGCGATCATCTCCAACCCCTCACACCCCCTTCATGCCCTGGGGGTTATTAATCAGAGCACCTTCTCCCACAGGCTGATGGCGCCGAGGTGCAGGACCGAGCGCTACAGGAGGTCCTTCATTCCAGCTGCCATCAGACTTTTTAATGCACTGTAATGTACTGTAATTTAGTTATTTATTTATTTATCACCTGGTATGTCTGTGGCTTTAAGATATTTGATCATCAATTACTTTTAACTACCATGCCTGGTATTTTAGTATTTTAGTATTTTCTGAGTGATTTTTTCTGTGGTGCTTTGAACAAGTATTGTGTTGTCTTTTTGGTTGCATGTTGTTGTGACTGTTGTGTCATTGCTGCAGAAACAAATCAATTCCCTGGAAAGGATCAATAAAGTTGATTTGATTTGATTTGATACGCAAAAAAAGAAGAAGAAGAAGAAGAAGAAGTAAAAATAGTCAAACCATCTTTAGAGGAGGTGGTTTTCATTATGAAACAGGCCACATTTTACTAAAGCAATAATAAATATTGTACAATGTTTATTTTTGTCGTTTTAATAAGCAACAAACATTTTGGCTCAAAACAAAATTTGGTTATTATTGCTTATATTGGGAGTGCTCCCCCTTGTTCCCCCTTTATGAGCAGCCCTGCCCAATTTGAATAAATAAATCCCTCTATACATTCTTTAATGGCAAATGCTGTTTGAAACCAAAACACTTTTATGACGTAATCCTAAACAATGCAGAACCTGGATCAAATAATTGATTTTCTTTGCCGAGACTTTCTCGTCAGGTGTTTAGGGCATTCTTTTTTGAAACTGTTCTTTGGTGGCAGTGTATTATACTGCACTGTGCTGAGAGATGCTTCTAATATTTTTTCCTCTTAATTCACAAATGTGGAAGCGCAGAAATATCAGAAACGTCCTTCAATAAAATACACGACAAAAGAGCAACCCAACACAACCTGGAGCCTCCAAATTACCATACAGTTGACTCAGCAGCTCTCAGCTGATTCAATACAGTGTCAAGAGTTTTAAAAAGGTGGTATTTATTACAGGAGCACTGTGTTGAATTGAACTGTAATGTAGAGTGGTTTCTTTTTTTCTGCCTCACACATCGGTCCTGACTATTTTCATTTAGATCTTTGGACTGAACATGAATCAGTGTCATTATTTGTTAAAATTGGTTAAAAGAATTGGACACAGGGATTTCTATAGTGTGGTCTACAGCTGATATACAGGGAGTCAGTACAGTATGTTGAGTATGGAACACTGCATGCTGTCTGTGTGGTTCAAATCAAACTGTGAATGAGTTGACAGCGTATTTATTACCTAGGGGGATGGTGGCCTTTGTGGTTGTACCCACACTGATAACACGTGCTGTCCTGCAGCGTGGCTCCACGGCCGTGTCCATCATCTTCTTTACTGAAAGGCATCTGCCAAGATAAAGGCCTTCTTTCTTTGAATCAATTTAAAACCAATGTTCTCCTTTGTGACTAAGCTTATGTGTCTCCCACAGGCCTGCAACAAAAGAAGCTCGCTGCTGAGGCACAGAACGGTTCCTAACAGCCTGAATTTGTTTGTGTTTCCGTGGAGGAAACACGACGTTTAGTGGAACAGCAGAGTCAATCTTCAAAGATTGTCCCGTACTTTCAGATCTAATTCAGACTTCCATTTTCCCACCAAATCACTGACATGTACTAAAACTGCCTCTACATATGTATGCACACATACTACATTAGCATAGTTACTGTCATTATTAGTCAGCAATACAAGCAGCAAACCTTTTGTCTTTTTAGTGTAGGTGATTTAATGTTCACACACTTAGCTCCTGTTGATCTGCTCATTAGAAGACCTGGACCTGTGGGCAAACTACACAGACTCAGAGAATAAACATTACACCAGCAGCCCCTAGTGGCCGTGCAGCTCCCTACATCAAACAGTTAAAAGTGGATACATACAACTAGATTGCTGTTCTTAAGGCTCTGCTTGCTTGCTAAACATATTTTCAGTAGGGGGGGGGGGGGGGGGGGGCAGATATAGTGCATTCTTTCTAATTAAATCGGACACGTTGAAACAACATCACAACAGAATAAACAATCTGACTCATATGTTTTAGAATATTTAAACATTTACTCTTGTAACTGTAACAAAGTGGTGTTTTTGTGAACTCGTACTTCATTTTTTAATCAGTTATCTTACTTTTAAGTGCATTTAAACTTTAAGGGGAATTCCACCTTAATTAAGAATTCAAATATGTTATTTTTATGGCCGAGGTAAGATCAATCAATACTTGTGAACATGAGACTCTCTCTCTTAAAGCCAGAAACCAGAGAAGTCTCCAACTTGTGATGTCATCAAATATAAAGTCTGGAGCTGCTCCACAGACAATGAATGGGAGCCTGATATTGTGGACCCACAGAATATTTGTTTTCTTTTTATACCCAAATGAGCTTTATTCTAATGTAGTGCTCTCAGTTGCGAAAGAGAAAATGTACCAATACACTCAGAGCATTCCACTGGGTGCTCTCACTGTCATCTATAATATCTCTCCACAGAAGAACTCTCACACACTGTCTAACTTGCAAAAATAATCATTTTATTGCAATGTTTCGATAACTAAACCTTTATCAGGCAAATAGTTTTTGACAAAGAGAGGCCCTCTTAGGTAGGAGTGGCTGTGAGTTTGCAATCAGTCACATTACCCACATGCAGTTGGAGGGCATAAAAACCAAATATGAATTCATGTGATAATCTACAATATTATACATAAAGATAGAGAAATAAAAAAGTAAAAACATCCACAAATGACACCTGCATTGTTTGACTGCAATTACCTTTTTGGGAGCAAAATGTTCTAGTAAGGACCCACTTAGTTGCAAGTTTGCATTCTTGCATTTGATTATTGTCATGTTTATTTTATGCAATTTGTACCCAGTGGCATTTTGGAGGCCTTGTTGTATTTATTATTAAGTTTCCTATCTGTGTAATGATGCATTATTCTGCAAGTTAGACGGTGTGCAGGAATTTTTCTGCAAGTTGTGTTCTGCACATCCCTGTCCTATGCGCCTGTTTGAGAATAGATTTTCAAAGTATTCTTCTGATCTATAACATCTTAACCACTTCATTATCTGTGGAGCAGCTCCAGACTTTTTACTTATGACATCATAAATTTAGCACTCTAGGTTTTGGATGTTTACTAATAGTTATGGACTGTCTTAAACCATAAAAATAAAATGAATGAATTATGAAAATGGATGTAGTTGCCCTATTAGTATCATACTTCTCTACATTTGCAGTTGCATCTGTTACACAGTTAAAACAAAGGGAAAAGTCCTGATATATGCAACAATGGAACAAATGAAATAAGATAAATGAGCAGCTGCAGCAGAAGCGGCAGGTGTGTTTGCAGGTGGGCAGAGGTCCACTGCGAGAAAGGATATGTGTGTATACCTTCACTGACTGTGTCACCCCCATCTTGAGCTAATAGGGATCCATGCTCTTTTGGAGTTAAAAAGTAACACACAAATAAGGAATATTTCCTTCTTTATTTTTTATCCAACTACAGAGAAAAAAAACACATCTTATAAATAAGCATTTTTTACTCAAGGATGTCACTAAAGAGTTTCCGCTTTTTGGACTCTCCGGTCTGTATTTCCTGCCAGTGGGCTCTTCTGTGGACGAAGTGGGAGAGGGCAAATTTGGCCCATACATGGCGAGCAAACTGATCTGACCTCAGCTGGTTTTCACTTGGCACTGGAAGGCAAGGGGAAATGAGAAAGGAAATCAAAACATAAATTATCTATATTAAAGAAATATATCCAGCCACTCCTTAAAGTCAGGATTTATGTAATGATTTATATTACCTAGTTCCTGTGCGATGTTCTGCCTGTGACTGACTGACGCACTGTTCCATATAGCCTCCAGCACCCGACTACCCAACCTGGAACAGGCCATCTGAACATACTGGCCCTGAGAGGACAAATAAAACAGAGAGAGAGTGTGATGACGTCTGTTGATAGTGTTCCCATTCAAACAGAAAAGTCAACAGCAATGTTATAAAAACTTAAAACTATCTTTACATTTATAAGGTTTTGGCTTTGTTCCTGGTTGATAAAGGTCCAGTCTAGTCTAGTCTAGTCTAGGCAATAATAAACATGTATGCTGAAGTATGTTTAAATGAGTGGAGATTTTCTAGTGAAATGTGATTTTAAAACTTTTTATGTACAATACTGCAATGTTTCTTTTCATGTGTCCTACTACACAACTATTTAACGTTTTAATGCATACTTGAGATATTTTTGATATGCATGATATATTCGATGCACTGTTGTCTCTCTACTTCCTCTGGGATTTTTGTATGAGTGTGCATTGTATGCTTCCCCACGTGTTAATTGTTTCGAGATGTTAATCACCCTGGGCCACACGGATGGTTAACCACATCTGCTGTCCACTAAAATAAATTTGTGGTGTGAAGTGGTGATTTCTAGTTGCCTCACACCTAAATGTGATGAACGTAGCACCACCCTCCTTCTAACACAACTGTATTCATTTCATTAACATACTCCATGATGACAAATGTTCAGCAACAACCATTTTCCATAATGAAGACGGGACACTGGAGGGCTAAAAATAGATCTTTGATAGTTAAAAACTAGGAAAAAATGCAGGTTTGGAATGTGGTTCTTTGTATCAGGTCTGACAGTCACCCAGGGGAGTACTTTCTTTTAAAATTATTTTTGTATTTGTATTTTTTATATCTATTTATTTTCCTGTATTGTTTTTTTTTGCATTCGTGCATGTGTGGGTAATTGTTTTTTCTTTATTTTATTTTTTTTTCATCTCTTTACTTTTTTAAATTCCTCTTATGTTGCTGTACAGGAAGGTGGAAATACTGAAAGAAGAAAAATCATTATAAACCATGAATTATATTAGGCAGGACCTTGAATATGAGATGGAATCAGAGATATTTTTCTATGACTCCAAAATTACGATTACATACCTGTACCATAACTGTTGTTGTTATCTATCTTTAGTTATCATTGTATATCAATAGTTTGTTATTCTGATGTATCACTGGGTGACACACTTAGAAAGAAATGTCATCAGTACATGAGCTTTGTAATGAGTAAGATACATGAAATGGTATGATGACAATAAAAAATATTTTTTTTTTTTAAATGTAGGATTTTTTTTTTTTTTTTACTAGACGGGAATAAAATGCATTGGTGCCCTATCAGACATTCATAATGCATGATATTTCCCCCAAACTGTATGTCTAGCCTGTTGTCAAATTATAAGCAATGTCATTGGTTGAATTAGTTGAGCGATGTGTGCAGATTCCCAGAATCCAAGCCAGACAGTGGATGGCTTCAACGCAAAAAGGGCTTAGCTAAAAGTTAACTAAAATGATTTTATTTTGATAGACTAAAATTAGGAAGGATAAAAATGAAAAAGTTGACTAAACCTTAAAGAATTTCTGTCTTTAACACAGTTACAAATGCCAAATATGTTCCAGTTAACAGTGGGTAGTAATAGGAAAGTAAAGTAGCAGTAATCCTAGGCAGTACTCAAAAGGTCCTGGGTTCAGCCTCAAGAGCAGATGTGTGTTGCGCCAAAACGTCACTCTGGATAAGGTTATGAAGGACGAAGTCAGAAGCAACTACAAGAACGTCTTTGAAGTAAAGGCCTGTTGTATTCAGACACAGTGCTATAACAGTGTTGGTCGAGTGCCATCAAGATTACAACAGTTTCAGTACTACTTTCACACCTTTGCAAAAAATGCATGATTGTTTCATTAAGCACCACAGTCATGATGTCACATCTGAGCTAGTCTCTGTTCAACCTGTTTCTGTAACTTAATGTAGTGTCTCATTCAGCATTTCTTTCATGAGTCTTACTGAAAAATTCAGAATGTTCCTGGGGTCTACTTTTTATATTTCTAGACAAACTGGCAACCTGGAAGTTCCACCTTCACTTTGGGTTTCTATTTGAGCTGCAACAATTAGTTGATTAATAGGTTAGTCAAAAGAAAGAAAATCAATCACCAATCAATCAGTATTTTGATAATCAATTAATAGTTTTAGTAATTTTCAAGCAAAAGTAACAAATATTTGCTGGTTTTAGCTTCTTAAATTTGCGAATGTGCTGCTTTTCTTTGTCATTTATTACAGTAAATGAAGAGTCTTTGGTTTTTGGAATGTTGGTTGGACAAAGGAAGCAATGTGCAGACGTCACTTTCAGCTCTGGGAAATCGTGATAACTAAATGCTTCATCGATTAATCCTGAAATAAACGGTAGATTCATCAATAATAAAAAAAATCATTACTTGCAGCCCTGCTCTCTATTAGCTTAAATTTTTATCTCCTCCCGAAGGAAGTGTCTACACAGAGACTGGAGGCATATCTAAAACAGTTAGGAGAAGCAGCAGCATTTGATATAGAGCTGCAATCTGTCCCGACAGTGAACAGCAGCAGTTACTGTGAAATTTAAGCCTTCAGAGAGTATAGAATTATCAGTATAGAATATCAGCAGCCATATCCATTTAGACATCTAAATGGATATGGCTGCTGATATTCTATACTTCTGGTATTGTTAATGAATCCCACAAAAAGACCAAAACCAAGACTGAGCTATATCCGATAAAATGTCAGTTAAATGTCAGTGGAAGTATTTAAAACAGGAACAGGAACTGCTAAAAGTAAAAATTCTCCTGTGTGACAGCTTCCTATTCTGTAATATTCTTATAATGCTCGTGTAGTCGTACCTCCAGTCTCTTGAGGATCTTGCCTCTCCCCTTGTCGCTGGATGTGGCGATGAGTGCCTGGAGGACATGGCTGCCAGAGGGGTCACAGGCCAGCGTCAGGAGGTCAGCGGGGGTCAGAGTGCGCAGGCTGCTGAGTAGGAGGGAGCGCTCCTTGAACTTGGCCAGCGCCTGTACCAGCCGGGAGCCGTGGTAACAGATGGAGGACAATGGGATCTAGACATGATGAAGAACACCAGAACGGCACCTCACTGAACATTAATTCAACATCAATATGCTGCAGGGTGCATTCATTTTTCAAAGGGATGTTGTTTGTGGTGCAGTGTTGCGCTAATTAAACTGAAATGTCAAAACTACAATTAAAATGCATCCCCAAATGATTTCATTAGACTGCTGTGTTGTTTACCTCTGTCTGTATGTTGCCCTCTGCTGTGTCAGAGTGGTAATACACCTCATAGGTGGTCAGGGACATGAAGAGAGGCAGGCAGGTGACGTGTCGCGAGCCGGGCTCAGCACAGTGGAATGCCTGAGAGGCAACACATCAACAAGGATTTCATTACCAACAAATCAAACATTAAGCAGCTTTATTGTGTTGTTATGCACTTTGGATTTCAGTCATAAAAGAGGGAGAAATAAATAAAAACAGGGGTATTGTTACATTGATTTAAGACCCAGGTGGACCATTACATCTCAGTTACAAACACCCCTTGATGCTTACACGGAGAAGGCACTGCACCAACTCGTCCTGTTTCTCCTCACTTTCTGCGCAGCTCTCGGCCAGTTGGACAATCACACCCATGTGGCCTGCGGCTAAGATGGCCTCCACGCCCTGGATCAGCTCATCAAACAACCTCAGGAACTACGCAAAGAGAGAGAGAAAATGGAGTCATTCTTACAATTACAAAATCCTGACTTTTATCCTGCACCATGTGACATGCAGACGTCATGACGAACCAGTTTGTATTTGGCCGAGGCGGCGGTTAGCCTCTGTATGGGGAAGTTGGCGATAGAATGGAGGGCCAAGTCGACCAGCTGACCCTTGAGGTGGTTCTTATAGAGATCCCGGAGAAGGGCCTTGTGGGAAAGCTGTATGATCGTCTCAATGAGGTGACTGGAGGCCTGATCCTTAAGAAACACCAGAAGAGGACTAAACAGCACAGAAACAAAACAAACAGTTAGATAACATGCTGTCGACTAATCGACTCATTCCTGGTCAAAAGGAAAATGGCTCAAGGGTCGTCTCTGACCTCACTCCTGGAGCTGCGTTGCGACTTGTCAGGTACTCCATGATGCGTTTGAGGAGCTGTTTGCAGAGTTTCGGCCGTTTCCTGTGACACACAGTCAACATGGTCTGGAACACTGCACTGGCAACAGCATCTGTCACACTCACTAGGAAGGAAAACACACAATGGGAGAGAAAAGTTATATTTACTTTCAGTGATTTTCATCAAAACACATTGTGTTTATCCTTGTGGTCTAATAAACAAATCCAAGACACAGAGTGAGACCAACTCTGCCAGTCCGAAATTAGCTTATTACAGATATATCAATGTGGGTGTGTATGTTGGCAGATAAGGAACGAGAACTTAAGAAGTTATTTAGAAGCAGTGTCCCTATTAACAAACTTGATTTTTACACTCTAAAAAGTCTCATTCAGTAGATACATCTTGGTCTCAAAAAATAAATAAATTAAGGGAGTTAACTTTAGAATGTTGGAATTTTTTTAAGCAGACACTCTGGGGCCAGGCTGTCAGATTAATTTAATAATTGTTTAATATCATAACATTATTTAACCAATAGAAAATCTGTAAAATAAAATGTTAAATAAGATATTGGGCAAAAAAACAAAACGTTAAATAAGAACATGAGAGCATGTAGGAATAAAATAAGAGGTTAAATAAGAGCTTTAAGTTTGTCCCCATTCTTAAAGATATGGCCCAAGCAGCATCCCGTTTATTAAAGACTGGAATTTGTTTCAGTTTCACTTTTCCAATCTGCACTGCCTTACCAACAAAATATGGGTTATCAACCACCTGAACGTGACCTGACATGCAAACCACAAACTCAATGCATTACAGTAGCACAGTTGTCAGGACTGAGGACAGAGACATGACCTCAGTGTTCCTGCCTGTGTGTGTATGTGTATGTGTGTGTGTGTGTGTGTGTGTGTGTGTGTGTGTGTGTGTGTGTGTGTGTGAGAGAGAGAGAGAGAGAGAGAGAGAGAGAGAGAGAGAAAGAGTAACAGAGAGAGGGGTAGGACGGAAGGTGTACTACAGCATGCAATGTTTATTTAACTTATTAATAACTTACTCAGGATGCTGCTTTGTGACTTCTTAACATTCTATATTTTGATATTTTTCTTGTAAGCTTACCCAGCCTGCTGCATCACCACTGCTACTATTAACTGACAAATGTACCTTTAGTACCTGTGGGTCAAACGCACATATATGGGGATTGTAAATCATTCTTCATAAAGTTATTTCCATCTCAAATGTTTTGGGGGTTGCTTTAATATAGGTAGAAAAAATACTAGATGTCCAAAATACTGTAACACACTTTTTTCCTTTGGTAAGGAGTTGGATGTTCAGTTTTTCCACTAAGTACATTTTGTTTCCATGGTTATTAGAGGTGAGTCCGTGTACACGTGTTTGAGATCATAAACGGTTATGAAAAATTAGTACACGAAAAACGTTTTTTAATTGTTGACTAACTGTGATAGACTGTGAATAAGACAAGAAATGGTGTGAGACCGGGTTTGGCAACAGGTCAGTAGCCTACGTGCTCCGTTCTATTAAAATGGCGCATTTGTTAAGGGGGTCGTTCGCCAGTGGGCTACAATGAGTACCAGGCCACCAAATCACAGCATCCACAGTCAGAGGACACAGAATTGTTCGTGCTTCTACGCACGGTGGTGAAGTGGCGCACATGACTCATGCTACGGACGGACAGACGGACGAGCAACGTATCACAGTGCCAGCTTCTACAGGCTAGCCATAGCTTACTGTCAGGACTCAGGGACCAGAATTCGAGATGGCGGACCGTCGGAATGGCGATATTTTGGAGTGGCGGCCTGTAACCATTGGTTAAATGGCCCGTTCGGTTGGTATTCGGAAAACTGGGGCTTTACGGGTATAATGCAACAGCACCACCCAGCGGTGAAACCCGTGTACACGTTTACACGAAAAAAATTACCCACTCTAAACGTTTAGTGATTTTTGTACACAAACTCACCCCTAATGGTTATAAGCATTGGCATTATCACAGTTAACCATAGACTGTAAATACACTGTGCTAACCAAGCTAGCAGCTATTGTTAATGTGTGCTCCACCCTCTCGTCCACATTTGGTCACTTATAAAGTCACCATTTCTGGCTGCAAACATCCAAGATGGCAATGGCCAAAATGTGAAACTCGGGCTTCAAAACCAATGATGTCAGAGTGGCTACGTCCATTATTTTATACCGTCTATGGTTATCACCACTAACTGTAGATCTGTGGAACAGTGTGAAATCTGTGGCGGGAATAAAATCCGTAACAAAGCACCAATTACTCATTCAAGTTATGTTTTTTAAAGGTTGCAACAGGACCAAAGCCTGTGGAGGATTTCAAAACTGATCAAGTACACATGCGGACTTTTGGACATGAACAATTAATGCAATTTTTTCTGATAATTACAGAGTAAAGGCAGAAAACACTTGTACCAAAGTTACTACACGCTAAAGCCCTTATTTACTCCTGTACTCACAGTGCATTTAGAGTCTAATTTTAGAATTGGCTTTATGATGCTTGTAAAGCTTATAATCAATAGTTCCAGCTGTGTCAGCCTCCATCACTTCCAAAGCAGACTGAAAGAGCTGCCCATGTGGTCTCTCTCTCCAGTTATCCAGACACTTTTTGTTCTGTTTGCTGTATGAAAAATGCGGAGTTGTTTTGTCCCTGTGCAGCAGAGTTCTCTTTAAAGCCACTTATGTTTCTCCACAGCATGTGCACTTGCCCCGAAGTTATTTACTGACCATTTCATTTTGTTTTGATAGTAAAAACTGCAAGGTTGGATTTATCATTTAAATTCTAAACACAATCTAGACAGCACAAAAAAAGCAGCCCTTGAGCACTTCCCCTTTGACTCTCCTATGAGTCCTCACTCGCATTTAAAAGGCTTAAATGTTTTTCCGATTCCAAAAAAATGCCAGCGCAGTCAGCAGATAGGAGAAGAGGGAGGCAACACTGCTGACAGGGTTTGTTGACTTGGGCATGTCTGCCATATTATTTGAAATACTGGTTCTCCCTTTTAAAAGATCATGGGGCAACCTTAATTCAGCCACTGTTAAAGATGTTTAATGCGCACGTTATTCTTTTCTCTGACCATAATACAAGTTCTCAGCTATGATAAGCAAGTGCTTGGGTTTGAATACATATGACTCACGATTAACGTTGTCCATCAAGGTCTCTGTGAGGCTTTTGAGCTCGTACCAAAATGACGTTGGAATCTCAAAATCTGTCAGCTGAGGAGCAACGTTGCGTTCTTTTGCACCTGGAAAAAAACAAGAGTAACAAAAGGCAACGTGAACACAAGCTTGCAGATACAAGCCTCTGAGTGTGTAGAAGTCCCAACAGAACTAGCCGAGACAGAGCATGCAGACCTAAAGTTTTATTTTCTTCCTTGATTTCTTGTTGGGACAAAATGGAGACTGTGGTAACTACCTCAACAAATAGATTAAACCACTTATTTTCTAGGATGAACAGCCTCTCAGACAGCTCTCTTTCTCTCTGTCTGGTAAGGGTGGATACGGTCAGTGTTGCCAGACACTGAGCAATGCAGGGTCACAGACTTTCAACAACAACTTTATTAGACCAGGGGTTTTCAAACTCTGTGAGGCGCACCTCAGAACTGGGGCACAGGAGAGATACAGAGAGAAACATGAGGCGAAAACAGTGCATGAGGTCAAAGGGACAGATGCATGCTGCTGATCTAAAATCATCTGAAAGTCACTTACTGCTTATTGTAGCCTGGCCGCTGATTCTGCCCGCTTAATAAGTCATCGCAAATACATTAACATAAATTCACTTAGAAATCATGGAAAACATTCGCTCCTTTTAATTCCAGGGGCCAGATGTATAAAACTCTGTGTAGACTCACAGCTTAAACTGTGTATACTAAGGCAGAAATTCTGTCAGATTTACAAAGCTGTGAATACGCCTTATTCTGTTTTATAAATCTTAATCTTGTGGTGCTGGGCGCATATCCACAAGCCTCATCTCCACTCCCAAAGTTTGCCATAACTGAATGTAGAAAGACCTCTAAACATACATTTGCACATCAATACTTGTGCCCCTCCACCAGTCAGTAGACATTGAAAATTACAGTGCAATTTCACTGACTGTGTCTCATCGGTGAGGTTCTCTAAGGGTACCAGAACAGGACACAACTGTGGATTTGTAGCACCTGCATCACTAATTCACTACGTTTCTGCAAACCATCATTTGAGTATAAATCTCAATCAGCATTATAATGAAACGTCAGAGGGATGATCAATAATTTGTTCATAGTGCTCATGTTGAAACTGACTTCACAAATTGCTTCACAGGAAAAAACTAAACAATCATTAAGAGGGAGATGAATGTAAATAACAATGATCATAAAATTCATCACTTGTAATTTCAAATTAACTTTATAAATGCGCCTTTGATTGACATTTTACTGAGTAATGTGTCGCCTTCAATATAAATAAGACAATGAGTGAAATTGGCGGACAACCTAAAAGCATGTTATCTGTCTCCTTATCACTTCATTCGCAGCTATCTCTGAAACTATGTGTATATCTGAAGAATGGGAAAGGTGCACATATTCTCACCGCACGTTCTTCCTTTATAAATACCACTTCATATGTGGGAAAAGGTGTATGCATGGTATTTGTGCATATACACTGTTAATGTATCTGGCCCAAAAACCTGGCTGAGAATCATCAGGTTTTTACCTTTGCCTCTGTATCACAGTAATCCAGTTATAGCAGTCTGTACATCCCCATGTGTACTGTACAAACAGGAAAAGCTATTAGCTAAGTTGGCATACTTTTAATGCTGCCATTAAAAGTATGCTGAAAAAAGTTGTTGACTCCATGGCTCCATTAAAACTTTCTGTTTACATCCCCAAATGGCCCCAAATTATCTGTACTGTAGCTCTAAAACTTAAGCCATAATTATCTACCAAATAGAAGTTAGACAAAGAATAATAAAAGCAGTGAAAGTGACAAAATCAGGGGTTGGGTGTGGAGGTACTGAATTCTGTGTGAGTGGGGCCCACAGTGTCAGATTTGGAAACCCTCTATGTTAGGCCAAGAAATGAGTATGTGTGTGTGTGTGTGTGTGTGTGTGTGTACCTGGACGGGTCTCAGTGCGTGGAGGTCCCAGACAGCCTGCCAGCACATGTAAAAGTGTGCGGACCACGTGTGAGCCATGGACATGTTTGATGAACTCTGCGCTGTTGTCTCTCACCACCTGACTTAAAGACAACACCTGGGCCTCTAACACTCCACAACTCTCCTCCTCTTCTTCTTCGTTATTAGGCGACTCCTTCTGTGATGACTCTAAAAATGAATGGATCCAAATGAGACACACAAAGCTGAGTTGTTATTTACCTATTTACTACAGAAGGTTTGACATTGCTGCTTAGAAATGAAACATGTAATCTTACCCATCCACTTGGATATCTGTCTGACAGCACTCTCCACTACATGGCCGCCACACCGGTCACATGAAACCGCCTTAAACTCCGACCCTGATTCTCCCCCGAGTTCAGCCAGCACCTCTGCAACCTGGTCAGAACTGCACAGTGGCAGCAGCCGCTGTAAAGTGATGCTTCCTGTGCGGTCCATTGCTACCACCGCCGCTTTCCCTTTAACTTCTGTGAGGACATTCTCTACAAACATCTCTACAAAAGAAATAGAAAGAATAACAAGAGTTAACAGAGATCACACACAGGCAGTGTTTGATATATAATGACAAATATTAAATAATCATCCTCACCTCTCTCCTCATTGTCTTCAAAGCCTTCACCGAGTCTTTCCCCAACTCTGCGGAAATAGCCCACACTCAGTGCATCCAGGCGCTTCCTGCCACCATCTCCCTGACCCCCTTCTCCTTCTTTACCTCCCCTCCTCTTCTTCTCTCCTCCTTCTCCATCTCCACCAGGGTGTCTCCTCTTCTTTTCTCCCCCTTTCTGCGGCTTCCTTTCCTCTGGTTTAGCCAACATAGCTTGGAACTTATGACATACAAGCAGAATGACTTGGTCTTGATGGAGAAGATCCTCGATCTTCTGGCTGACATAGGAACAGACGAGGGGAAAACATTAACTGATCGTTAGGTTTTGATGGTGAAGTACACATTCTCTAGATTTACCAACCAGCACATCTTTATCTACAGTTAAAGTGTACATTAATGTTACTAAAATATCAGGTTTGGATGCTAATACCATTTTATGCAATGATATTACTGATATGATGCTACAGCTACACTGAGTTTTGTTTACCTACGAAAAATTATTTTACATTTATCATTGATACAGGGTCAGACTGTATTTGATAATAAAAAAAAAAAACATAAAACAAAGAGGACCAAACTTTATTAGAAATTAAACATTAACCTTCCTTAACTACAACTGTCACTGCAAAGTAGTCAAAATAATGAAGAGGAAACACCTTCTCTGTAATCAATACATTTCAGTGGCTGTCCCAAGACTAACAAATAGGATTTACTGTATCAGTTGGGTACCTTATTTGTACCCTAGAGTACTAGTACCGTAGTATGCTAGTGCTATTCTGTTTTCCACCTGCAAATCTTACCTAACGGTGTGATTGAGACCAATGTTAAGGGGGGCAAAGTTGGAAATTATATATAAACAAGAGATTTGGGTAACACCAATGTATGCCGAATTTACAACTAGCTACTAATGATTCGGACAATGTTATAATTCAGGTTTTACAAGGTTAGCCTGGTGGCGATAAGCGATGAAACGTCATACTGACATATTCTTGAAAAAGGGGTTTGGCTGAGAGACCCTGGCTGCATAAACAAGACAGTAGCAGAGGAGACGTCCATGCTAACTCTCTTGACACAACCCGGCTCGATAGTTTTCGAAACAGTCGGATATCTTTAGCAATTTTTTTAGTACATTTATTGAGACATTCGGCGTAACTGGTGCAAAATATGAAACGATAGAAACACAGTTCTTAAAAGGTAAAAAAAAGAAAAAGTGTAGTATAACTCACGTGTGAGATGTGTAGACCTGACTGAAGTGTGTTGTGGACGCGTAGTGATGACGTAGTGTTGGGCGGTGCCTCCTGACGTCTTTTTTTCCCCTTTCTTTTTTCTTTTTTTTTAACCACCAAAAAGAGTATGGACTTCAGAACTTGCTTGTCTGTTTTTTTCCTTCCGAAATTATTACGGTTATTTATTATTTTATTTATTTACTTATGTATCACGTCACTTTTGGGGCCACATATCGTATATTTGTCGATTTTATGTCTAGCAGGGACAACACATGTAAATTAGCTGCTTGCTAAATTTGGTGCAATTACTTTTAATTATGTGCTGTCCCCTGCAAAAATAAATAATCCCCCTTTCTCATAAAGAAACAAACATCAAGTTCCCATAGGCCTACTATTTATAAAGTTTACAAAAAATGTCCTTTGAAAGCAGTATACCACTGTAAGTTTTATCAGCTTGCTACCTCCAAACATAGTTTGATAGAGTAAATTTGACCTGAAAAATGTTTATAACTATCTCAACTACAGGTTTCTCTGAAAAAATATGATTTGTTAAACATGCAGCAACACAAAAAGGGAGGGTTTTTAAATGCCACTACATACAACCTTTGCAGCTGCAGTGTTATTTTTAATGGACCCATCCAGGCTACTGTAGTCGCTGTGTTGCTTTCCTTGTGACCTAGCCCACAGTTTCCTCCATGAGAATGACCATTATTCCCAATTAGAAAAACCTAATACCTCATGGGCCGTTATTGAAATACACTTAACCTGACTATCACTTTTAGTTCATTATCACCTATTTACAATATTGCTTTCAGCCAGTTAATAAATAGGAGTGGGCAGATCCATCCCCAAATCTGACACTACCAATACAAAGCCTAGTTTTGAGTACTGAAAGCCTATATGGTCAGTCAGGTTGATATAAAATCGAATCCATCATATGTTACATCACATCCTGAGCACACGACCACTCTACATAGAGCTGCAATATTTGCATTTCTGCTGCTGTTGTGTGCATGTGCACAGCGATGACCTCTTTGGTTCAGACGACTGAAATAATGAATATTTGTTATGTATCACTGCAAACAGTCTTGTGTTTAAACATGCATGTGATTAAGTAATTAACAGAAAATAGGAAAAAGAAACGCCTCATGTTTGGCAAAGTATTTGATGTACACGTGCCAAAACCGAATCACTTGATGTATGCAGAATATTAATTGTAATGTCATAAACTGCAGTGAGCTTTCATTGTAACCACCAGAGGGCAGCATGGTTACTCTGCTCGAGGGATTAAATTACAATGTTCACCCAAAAACTCACATTGGTGGCAACGATCAGAGGTGTGGACCTGTCCGCAGGGCATGTGACTCAATCATAAAATGACCTGCAACCAGACTTTAACACCAGTGACTCGTGACTTTATGAGGGCTTTTGGCATGAAAGACCTCAGACCTTCCCCATGCACAAAGCAGAAGAACCTTGGTGGGTAACTGCTGTGTATTAAGCAGAAAATAGACAGCCATTTTTCAATTTGTAGGCCCATTTCAATGTCACGGGCCTTTGTGTTGGCACCCTTTCTGCATAAAAACATGTTTCATTACATGGTTAATATATGCCAGAAGAGTTTGGGCTAAATCAAACAGAGTACTCTTTGGATTTTATTCTTTCATTTAAAACAGGTACATGTATCCCATCTCTGCTTCTTTCTACATATGTTGTTGTTTTTTGTCATAATTTCAAAAACAGGCTACATTTTATTTTATGTACAGTTTTGACACAAAGCAAAGCATCTAAATAAGTATAGATTAAATAAATAAATACATTTTACAACTCTTATAACTATACTATACTACTAAATGATGATGGTATGTGTTTGCTCTGTTGCTGCTTACATATTAAGATCTTAAATTCGGTCAAGAGGATGTACATGTTTAACACTCAGAATCATAAATTCAGGACTTTTGACCTATGACTTGCTTTGGCTTGTGAAATGACGACACCTCTGCCCCCTCTGTGACAATAATGACAGCATTAGACTTCCTCTAGAAAGCAACATTCCCCTGGCGACACTTTATGTTTGGGTGGGTAGTTACATGAATCAGAGGTGAGGCAAGCTGAGAAGTTGTCATTTCTGATCAGAAGGGAAACACAGGACGTGTAATACTTTCCACAGGTAAACTGCAAGAGCAGAAGAAGGTGGAGTATTTTATATGATGAATGTACTAAATGGTTTTAAAATGCTCTCTTTACAATGTCCACTAATGAGGTGTATCCAGGTAAAGGTTATTTATTAGATCTGCACTCATTATAAAGAAGGTGATGGAGATAAAGGGAAGTAGATGGTTTTGTCACCAGTCTTCACCTCATGGATTTAGGGACAGGAATGTCAATCTGTTGGGTATTTGCTTCACCACTTTTGTCCAGATTGAAATATCTCAAATGATGAAATATTTATCTATTTAGATAAACATTTCATTTGATAGAGATATTTATGTCCCTGGTAATCCATCTAGCGTCATCATAAGATCCAAATTCCGATTTGTTCATTTTTTAATTTTTTTTTTCTAAATACGTCAAACTAATGACACTCCCATCAAGCTGTAGGAGAGAACAGGGCTTTTCATCACACTTTTTGCTTTCATTTCAACCCCTCAAAACTTTATCCAAAATAGAATCCCTGTCAGTGTATAATGGAAGCCTAAAATGTCAGGTAAGAATGGAGTGACCTTACTCTCCTTAAACTTATTCTGTGAAAGGATATGGACTGTCAAATACATCTTGTGCACTTGTGACATTCATCTTCATTGGGGGGTTGGTGGCATGGAGCCTATCCCAGCTGACATTGAGCAAGAGGTGGGGTACACCCTGGACAGGACGGCAGACTTTAAAGATAAATTCAACATGTTTAATTTCATACAAAGGGAGTGTTTCTAGTACCTATCAGACAAAGTTAGGTCTAATGTTTGAGATATATACCAGCAATTTTGTCCAGTCCTCAATAGAAAACTTCCTCCTGGGTTCTCAGACTGAAAGTCAGTCTCTCCATTACATAGATATTATAAACCAAGTCAATCCATTCATAAATACTAGGCATTTCTTTTTTCAGCCATTTCTTGGTTAAGGATTTCTTACATGCCACCAATAGTACTCCAGATGCCCCTCTCCGCACCAACACTTTCCAGCTCCTCCTGGTGGATCCCGAGGCATTCCCAGGCCAGACAAGACATAATCCCTCCAGCATGTTCTGGGTCTGCCCCGGGGCCTCCCACCAGATTGACGTGTCCAGAACACCTCAAACAGGAGGCACCCAGGAGGCATCCTGATCAGATGCCCGAGCCACCTCAACTAGCCCCTTTTGAAGCGAAGGAGCAGCAGCTCTACTCTGAGCTCCCTCCAGATGTCCGAGCCCCTTACCCTATCTCTTGGTCAGAAACTCATTTTGGCTGCTTGTATCCACAATCTCATTATTATGGTCATTACCCAGAGCTCATGACCATAGGTAAGGGTTTGGACATAGATGGACCAGTAAATCAAAAGTTTTGCGTTCTGGCTCAGCTCTCTTTTCACCATGACAGTCCGGCGCATCACTGCAGATGCTGCGCCTAACTACCGATCCATCTCACACTCCATTCTACCCTCACTTGTCAACCAGACCCTGAGATACTTGAACACCTTCGCTTGGGGCAGTAACTCACTCCCAACCCAGGAGTGAACAAAACAAAGAACAGCATATTTGACAGCCAACCCTGAGGAGCATCCCCAAATGTGTTTTTTGCTTGCGACTAAGCTAACAACCACATGTTGTAGCCTAGCTTAGCTCAAAAACTTCTTAAACTATAGGTCTCCATTTGTATTTTTTATTGGTAATTATTTTATTAATATTATAAACCAATTGTGTAGAAGAGAAACACAGAAAATCTGGATGTTTACATTTTGCCATGAAAAACACTACAAGCTCTCTCACCTCAATGTAAAGTATCTTACTTCTAGAATGACCCTGTGGGTGACCTCTGACCCCAGTTATGAAAATTTCAGTACCAACATGTTTTGACAGCATCCTATAGAGAGCGAGATTTGATGAATGTGACACCCAACCTCATTCTCCACTTTGTGTTTCTGATTAGCAAATGTTAGCATGCTACATCACAAACCAAGATGGTGAACATAGTAGCCTCAGAGCTGTATACCTGCATATAATGATCATGTTAGCCCTGTCATTCTGAGCATGTTAGCATGCTGACGTTAGCATTTGAGAGCTGCTAACAAGGCTGTAGACTCTTAGAGAGTAGAAACAACCATTGCTTAAATGAACTTTCAATACAACATAAGTAAGGAAATCATAACGCTTTTTGTGCACAAATAAAGCCTAAATGGAGACAGCAAAAAGCTTATGGGATTAGAAAAATATGGAAAGTAATAATAAATGATTAGATATTGGTCTGCTCTTTGTAAATTATTAAGTACTATTCAGGAAAGAACATGTTTCCTGTCTATAATGTGTGCAGAGATAGCCTAGTTTTGCCTTTAATACTCAGAGGACACA
Organism: Epinephelus moara; assembly: GCF_006386435.1. Lineage (NCBI taxonomy): Eukaryota > Metazoa > Chordata > Actinopteri > Perciformes > Serranidae > Epinephelus > Epinephelus moara. The sequence goes on along the minus strand of NC_065526.1, from coordinate 31,876,194 downwards.
GTGAACCTTACATGCTCAGTCAGGATTTGTTTTAATAGCGCGAGCAGGAGCTTTGGAGCAGAGAGGCAGAGCAACAGATAAATCATTTGTTCACCAGCAGAGCTCCTGTTGGCTTTGTCTGTTTGTGTTCATCTCCAGAGCAACTGCGGCGCATGAATCAGCCCCCGCATGGCAAACTGTGAATGAACACTGCAATTGATTAAGAGTCACAGAGACGTACGCAGACACATTTCATCACAGCGTTGTAAAACACACACAGCTCTTGATGTCACAGCCTGAACCTTGATATGAATCATAGAAATCAGAGCAACAGCAGTCATTTCCAATGGTAAATACTCCACTCCTGCCTATTACAGGAGAGAACAGTTCTTTAGAGATAATAATAAGCTTTTAGAAATTCTTGAGAGTTATCTTTGGTTTGGCTGCCTGTCAAGATATAATCAATTTTTTTGTGAAACAGGGTTAGAGGTTACATTAGTCATAACAATAATGAAAACACTACTGCAAATGCTTTGCCCTCTGATATTTCAAGAGCTGACCTTTTTAACAAACACCCTACATTAGATGATACATTGCAAATCTGCATTCTAGCGATGTCGGAAACCACACTTGTTTGTTTTTGTGCAGCGAGTTAGGCTATGAGGATATTGAAACCTCTCTCATGTTTGTCCATTAAATATGAGGCTACAGCCAGGGGACCAGCATAAAGACTAGAAGCAGGGGGAAACATTTAGCTTAAGAAAAATGCTTGCCAGCACATCTTGCTAATTAAGACATTTTATCTTAATTGTTTTATTCATACAAAAACAGAAGTGTAAAAACACAAGTTGTGGTTTTATGGGAGGTCATATGGTAGACTCTTTTTGGGCCCACCTTGCTTCCTTATTCCTATTTTTAGCTAAGACTAAGAGTGTGTTTGAAATTGCAAACTTACAGACTTTGTAACTGTATTCAATCTGTTTGTACTGCAAATTGTGTACTAGGTATATATGGACTTAAGTCACACATTTGAGGACTTAACATTCCACTTCACAAAATCAAAAAGACTTGGACTTTAACATCAGTGACTTGTGACTTCACTTGGATTTGAGCCTTTTGACTTGAAAATACCTGTACCTTCCCCAAAGGCAATTCAGGTAGAGAAAATTATAGACATGTTTCCAATATAAGATGAGTTAAATACAACAATAAAGAACAAAAACATAAAAAATCCCACATGTTGTGGCGCTATTTAATTAATAGTGCTATTATGCTATGTGAGTACGTGTTTGCGTCACTTTTTGTGAATTAATTTCAGTCATACTTGTTTTAAAAAACTTGTTTTAACTTGACAAACTTTAAAAAGGCTCCATGATTTTTGTAAATTAAATGTATTATTACTGTATCGTTAGAATTGCATTATGTTCATCAGAGAGCGTATTATAACTTGTTTAAGATTTGAAACTCAAAGTTTAGGACTTGGGGATTGACTTGGGACTTGAGTGCAAAGGCTGGAGACTTATTTGTGACATGCAAAACAATGACTTGGTCCCACCTCTGCCATTTTCAGCAGACTGTCCAAACTGAAGTATACTCAGGCAAAATGTCTTCTCTGCATTATGGCTGTATTGATCACTATGTTACCGATCCAAACTACAATCTTGTAGATGAAATGAAAGTCTAGAATTTTCACGTTTTTCACATTTGTTCATGCTTGGTTGCTGGCTGGTGCCAGAACCATCCCTCTCACAGTCTGCCAATGAACAATCTGAAGAGTCACAATGCATTTTGGGGGTGGTTGAGTATGTCCAGTAAACTCATGTCTCATACTCAGAAATTCTTGCTAATCTAGTATACTTTGGGACAATTTTTGTGTATGTTTTGCAAATGACAAACTATTCCTTTAACACCATATGAACCTTCAGTTTGTGCCTATTCATATTCTTCTTTTATCCTATTTTTTAATGTAAAACAAGTCATTTAGTAGTGTATGTTGCACCTCTGTATGCTTCTTTGGTCCTCATAAGTTCAGAAAAGGTCAGAGGAACTTGGTTATTATTTAACAGAGACGTGTCAATACAGCGCATACCAAAAATATTCTCCCTGACACTCCCTGACGCAGGGCCAATCCTGCTGTACTCTATGTTTGCAGCACAGTGGTGCTCATATTTTGTCCACTTATGATGAACAACAGCAATTGATTCCTTTATTGGGTTTTTTTCACCGGTTCTCAGTAAAAATTTATATAACTTTTCTCCCCAATCGTAATTTGTCTCCCAGAGTCAGGAAGTTTCCTTTGGCCCGCTGCTGGCTGTTTGGTTTCCCACGTACAGTGTGAGAGCCCAGACCCAGTCCCATCTGTTATGCTCAGATACTCAGCGAACCCGAGTCACCTTTATGTTTCCTCTCACGCCCACCGCTCTGCAGAAGCCGCAAATGTTGTCTGTGTCGTTTATCACACCGGTGTCAGGCCAGCAAGATGAACAATAAGACTGGTGGTCTGCATTTCTCAAAATACAAATAGTCATGACAAAATGTAATGTATGGCTCTAAGCTACAGTTCTTATAGAAAATGATTTTTACAAATAATACTGCAGCAAATGTATAAATCAGTTCCTTACTTTTTTCTTACAAAGGGGTTTGCTCAAAATGTTATTGCAGACATTTTAACTTGCCATATCAGGAAAAGCTCAGGTGTAAGTAATAACATTAACAATGGCTGTGTTCCATTTACGAGCCCTGGTTTGCCATTTTAGTAAGCCACCATGCACGGTATACTGGAACTGGCACACGTGAAAGGAATTTAGCAATCATTATACTTCCTGAAGAGTAGTAACAGTCTGACTAAATTCTAAACTTTATACTTTACAGTATTCTGCATATGTTTAATGAAAGTTAGCCTGTGCCTTTTAATGACTTTCAGTCGTGTCCTTGTTGTTGTTATACTGACGGGATACTCAACTTGTTTTGCCCGGGGGCCACTTTTGCAAAATGACAGGGGCCAGTTCATAAACAAACATTAATAATATTTGTCAGCATATTTAACAAATAAATTGCCTGTTTTCAATTTGTCTTTGTTTGCTGTCTCTTCGCCAAGAGGCAAATCCAGTTGCAGCAGCCCTGCACAGGTCAGGTGTACGCAGGGGTGTCTAAGATTCAAAGACATTTGGGGCTTAGCCTGAACCCCCATCAGGGGGTCTCCAGGATCCTCCCATGACACTATTTTTTGATAACAAGCACTATTTTAATGCTTTTTTGCACTGTTGCACCTTATTTACATTCAAATTACAAAAACAGGTGGGCCACCTGGCACCCTACTGCAGGCCAAATCCGGCCCATTGGCCAATTGAGTATCACTGCGATACTGTTTACCGTGTGTTTTGCCATCCTGCGTATCTCATCTAAAGGATTCTCCCCAACTCTGACCCAGACTGTTTGACCCCCGCTGTGTGGCAGGAAATAGTAGTTTCTTCTCGGGCTGACAGACTGAATAAACCGCCACCCAATACTGAAAACATGACTTAGCACATGTAGTGCAAATGCAGTTAACTCTAATAATGTATTGTTATTATACATATGTGGAGGGGTTTAGCCACATATGGTATGGATACATACATGGTAATGTCAGTTGGTAGACCACTTTGGTCCTGAATGAAATATCTCAAAATCTATTGGATGGATTGTGATTGAATTTCGTACAGACATTCATGGTCCCCGGAGGATGGAGCCCGGTGACTTTGGTGGTCCCCTGTTTTTTCAGTGCCACCATGAGGTCAAGTTTTCATGTATTTAGCTGAATGTCTTGAGCAAACTATTGGATGGATTGCCATGAAATCTGGTGTAAAAACTGTAAAAAAAAAAAACGTGCACACCCCAATGTCCAGTTGAGTGGGTGCTGGACCAAAGAAACAGTAGAAAACAAATAAGTACGCACACCAAGCAGCTCCCTATATTGCTCTTCCTCAGACTTCTAAACAACAGAAAGTCACCATCTTAAAAACCAATAGTGTATGTACCACTCATGTGACATACCATACCTGTTGTCAATAAATTTATAATTAGATAACAGCAAAAATATATACATTGCACCCCAACATCATACCAGGGCTACTCTTGACAAATACAAAAGGGGAAAATACCAGCATATATAAATTATGTATCCCACACATTAAGTATTTCAAAAAGGTCTCTGGTTAAAGAGTCATAATATATACATCCAACAAACACACCTGATATGCTACAGTTGCTGCAAATTGTGGGTCACCAGCAGCATGATGCATTACAGTATAAGCATACATAGAAAATCAGGCCACATGCAGAAATAATGGTACATGAGAACTTTTCCTACTTTGCCAAATGCTCATGGTCCCCAGAGGATGTTTCCTAATGACGTTATGATCCCCAGACTTTTCCTCCAGCGCCACAATGAAGTTGACAACTTTGGTTTTGAGTGAAATATATTTACAGCTATTGGAAATGCTGTGGAATTCCATAAAGCAAGAACAAGAGGAGTTTGGCACAAATCAGTCAGTGTTCTTTTGCATCTGTTCTTTCATTTAAAATGTTACATGCACACTTTCTGTCTGTCTTTCTCCATGTCACAATGTTGTTGTTCTATTTTCCTGTACCATTATATAATAGTACAGTACAATATTTTCAAAAGAGGATGTACGTGTTTAAGACTCAAAATCATTTGTTCAGAACATCTGGCATATGACTGTCTTTTGGCTTGTGAAATAACGGCACCTCTGCCCCCTCTGTGACGATAATGACAGCATTAGATTTTCTCTGGAAAGACATTCCCTGGAGGCAGTCTATGTTTGGGTGTGTAGTTACATGAATCAGAGGTGAGGCAAGCTGAGAAGTTGTCATTTCTGATCAGAAGGGAAACACAGGACATGTAATACTTTCCACAGGTAAACTGCAAGAGCAGAAGAAGGTGGAGTATTTTATATGATGAATGTACTACATGTAAATGGTTTTAAAATGCTCTCTTTAAAATGTCCACTAATGAGGTGTATCCAGGTAAAGGTTATTTATAAGATCTGCACTCATTATAAAGAAGGTGATGGAGATAAAGGGAAGTAGATGGTTTTAAGCCATACATTACCTCATGGATTAAGGGATGGCAATGTGTTCATGAGCAGATTATGAGACAATGGGCCCCTGGGCACAGACATGCAAAGGGCCCTACCACCTCTCCTACATAGGAGCAAGACACAAATACTTTGTGGAGGTTTTGCCTGTCTTTGTAGTCATTATGCATCTGTTTGTGATTTTGGGTCTCTGTGTGGTCATTTCGAGTGTCTTCCTGGTAGGTGAACGTTAATTTGAGTGACGTTTTGCAAATGAAGGACAGAGGGCCCTCTGAAACCCCTAGGCCTGTACCCGATAGGCCCATTCAATAATCCATGAATCTTTTGAGAGTTTGGTCTACCACTTTTGTCCAGACTTAAACATCCCAAAAATTATTAAATCAATATACACTGAATTTGGTAGAGATAGTCATGCCCCCCAAGGATGACTTGGAAAAACTTTGGTAATCCATCCACTGCCATTAGATCCAAACTCATATTTGTCCAGTCCAGTCAAGCTATAGCCTACTTTCTTTTTAGTCCTAATTTGCCGATGTTAAAATCATAAACTAAGATGGTGAACATAGTAATAGCTATACCTACTTAAGATCAGCATGTTACTGTTGTCATCCTGAGCATGTTAGCATGCTGACGTTGGCATTTCACTCAAAACAACACTGTGCCAAAATGCAGAGCTGATAATGAGGCTGTAGACTGTTGGCAGTTGAAATGAGGATTGCTCTAATGGAGCTAATAAAAAATCATAATGCTTTGCACAGACAGTATAGCCTACAGTATATAAAGACAGTCAAAAGCTTGTGGGGTAAGAAATATTTGGAAAGTAATAATAAATGATTAAATTCTGGTTTGCTCGTAGTCAACTATTTACATCTACTCTCAGATAATGACAATGATATTCAAATGATTGTGGTAATCTTCTGACATTTCATCCAGCTCCATCAACAGGTTGAAGGTTTGACTCTGATGAAGACGCAGCTGGCGTTGAAACGTTAGTCACAAATAAATTCATCACAAGTGATCTGAGTGCTCCAGTGCTTTTCTTGTGGATTCTTCCACGGGGTGATTTAGGTCGAAATTTCAGTTTGTCCAATATTTAGGCCTATGTTTATGAACAAATACCCGCAGAACAAGCCTTAATACAACAGCCTCCGCTGTTTCTTTTGTTCAGCGTCAATTATCAAGTGTAGCATGCTCACACAATAAACTACGGTGATAAACATGGTCAACATTTACCTGTTAAACATCAGCATGTTAGCATTGTCATTGTGAGCATGTCAGCATGTTGACATTAGCATTTCGTTTAAAGTTCTGTTGTACCTTAGCACAGCCTCACAGAGCACCTAGCATTGCCAATGCTGTAAATCTCAGCTGGGATGACGCAACCATTTAAATGGCAGAACAAGGCAGGTTTAGATATGTATCTTGAGTCTTCCCTAATCATCATCATATACTATCACACATGACATCATTATGATCTCCTGCCAAACCACAAAGTTACCTGTGCACATTAGTCATCCACACTGTCTGCTACCATTGGTTGCTGGTACTTTGGAAGACCTGGAATCTTACTGAGTCAAAGCTCTGGAGTGAAATCAACAATATGCAATCTCTTTTGTAGTTTTACAAAGAAAAGCATGATGTCACAGTTCCTTTCACAGTTATTCATATGATGTCAAACACAGCCAAAGCACAAATATTGGGGGTCGTGGCTACACTGGACACTAGTTGGAAGTTCACATCAGCTTTTATAAGTCGAGTATAGACCCCTTTCACACCAGCATCACTTCACTGTTTAGCTTATGAAAATTACAAAAATAAGGTCACTAATTATGTAACCTATGCTTTGCAGTCTCGAAAAAAATTAGCAACCGCTTTAGCCACAACCCAAAAAAGCAGTGATTCTCTCCTTTGAACCACATCATGCCTTCTTGTTAAATACATTCACGATTCATTGCGTTATGGAAAATCAATGTCAATTGGAAATTTTATGCACATTATAAGAGCAAAAGTCAAAATTAATACATATTTTGGTCAAACAATTTATTACTTTCTGAATATTAAGGGATTCTTGTACTCCTAAGGTATATTCTGATCATGCCCCCTAATGTTTTGGTGTGATCAGACATTAGGGGGAGGTTAAACTAAAATGGTGAACACGGTAAACACATATCAGTACCTGCCAAACATCAACATGTTAGCATACTGATATTAGCCTGTAGTTAAAAGTACTGTCTTAGTACCTGCCTTACAGAGCAGCAATCATGGCTGTTGCTGTAAATCTCAGCTTGTATTCCCTTCTCATCATCATCATGTATCAGATATGACTTCATTAGGATCTCCTGCCAAACCACAAACTTACTGGTGCACTTTAGTCACCAACACTCTTTGCTCTCATTGGTTGCTGGTACTTTGAAAGACCTGGAATCTATGACACAAATGACCTGGTAAACATTTCATCACATTGTGCTTTTGCTGAGTTGATGGTCTGGACTGAAATCAACAGTATGCAGCAGCAAGTAAATGCTCTGGCCATCTTCTATTTATCAAATCTCTTCCGGTAATTCTAAGGTCGCATTTTTGGGCATGAGATCAGTTGATTTAAATCTAGGATGGGTCTTTTTGGATGAGAGGTCACAGAGGGTTTTTCTCTGTAAACTGAAGAACAGAGGAGAACTGAAAGTGTGCTGGGGAAGTTTAATATCTTGTAATGTTTGAGTGACTCGGACAACATTGACACAGGGGATTTTCTGTAGAGGTGGTTAACCTTGAATCACCCACATGTCACTCAAACTGTGGCTTGGGTTTATTTTGGTGGTTACAACCACTACATATGTCTGTAGCCTAAATATACATTTTATATGATATGGTAAAGAAAGCACATTTTAAACATCTGTAGATGGTAAAACTAACAGATACACTGATTCTATAATCTTTCTTTTATTTCCCGTCTGCTCACAGGGCACATGGAGGAGCTTGCCAAGGGCGCCACTGCCTCTGATTTACTGGTTTTATTGGGTGATCACACTAGGACTCACCGTACACATTCAAACATTAAATACTTATCTCTCTGCCCTCCTCTGACTGTCTGCCCCCACTCCCTTCCTGTATTGGAAAGTATTGCGTAACAAACTTTCTCCTCTTAGTCTCCCTCGCCCTGTTTGTGTGTGCTATTTATCATGCACACACACTACATGCGCACTTTTACGCAGCGCGCCCAAATTGCAATGGGACCTCCTGGTGGGAGTGGGAAACTTCAGTTCGTAATTCGTAGAGGGTGGGGCGGGGTGGGCTGAGCTGCGCAGATGAGGGGTGTGTGTCAGCTTAAAGTACCGTGCGGTACATTCCAGGACAGACATATAAGTATTCTGATCCAAGAACGGAGCGAGTGAGGAAGAAAAAAAAGTTCCAAAAGTTTGACGCTGAGAGATAATTACTCAAGACGAAGCAGAGGATTCATCGCTGATCCAGAGAAGAATCCCCACAGATAAAGTAAGATTTTCAGTCACTCCTACTCCAAGTCTTTTTTCTAATAAGAGAGCTGTTAAGAGAAGAGTAAACTTGAAGCGGTGCGCACATGACCTAACGGTTTCTTCTTTCAGACCAGAGAAAGTCTCTCTTACAATTGAGGCTTATAAGGTGATCCACCACAGAGAGGGAGGCTCACATCCTATAAAGTCAGGAAGAGATATTTAAGCACATTTACAAAAGGACAGACCATATCAAAATATAGCAATAGTATAAAAACTGGTCTTACACCATTCATAAGGTTTTTACTTGCTTTTATTGAACTTCATCATCCTTTTTTTTCTCAGTCTTTTGCAGTTCTGGGTAAAGTTAAGCCTTGAACTTGATGAACTTTTATTGCAACAAATAGGAAAATCTAATAATCAACTGGTGGGTCTCCAGCAGTTGATAAGAGGGAGGCTCTCTCATCCTTCCAATCTTTCAGAAGTTTGTCCAATTTTTTAAAGCATTGTCCATGTTTAGTAAAGAACACAGTCAGTCGGTTCAAATATTTTCACCTCCGCTCAGTCTTGTTGGTTGATGGCCAGTCAGCTGCAGCTGATTCCCTTTTCTTCTCTCAAACACCTTAAAGGATGTGCAGTACAAAGGATTTAAACCTTTTATTCTGCATGTGATGGCATTCCAGGCTTTAACTGTGAGACTTTTTAAAATCTATTTAATCAATTAATTCATTTTGCATCATGGGCCCAATATCAGACAAACAAGCCCAGTCGTTTAAAGCTGGTGTTGTTGTTTGGAAACAGTGACTTGAATTTGAAGCGCTTATCTCAGGGGCCAGTGGGCATACCAGAGGTGCCGGCATGCCAGCACAAACTGACTGAAGAGAAATGCAGAGCTGCAGAAAGAGAGAGAGGGCACAGAATAATGGAAGAAGTGATACATGTGGTAGTGATAGGCAGGGCGGGGAGAAAAGATGAAGAAGTAACACTTGTTTTCAAGCTTGGCTGGTGGCTGTATTATAAATTCATTTAAGTTTGTGCATTAAAGTGTGAGGGAAGAGCAAGACCGCCAAAAAATTGGCCGCTGGAATGCCTTTTTCATGGTTTTAGGGGGTTGAGTGGATGACTCTAATTGGGCAATTTTAGGCCACCTAAGGTGCAGTAGTGAGATAACTTGGCATTATTAAAGCCCGTGAAGACACAAATTACCAACAAAACAGCCCGAAAAGCTTTTGTTCAGTTGTTACATTTGAAAAGAGTCCATATTTGCAGTATTATTTAGCCAATTAGAATTGTATCTTGCATTTTATCACAACAAATACAAAGCCACCAGTTGTCTGTGAGTGCATAGAAAAAGACACGGAAGCTCCATTTTACATATTGAACTTCACTGCACTCGAACCAAGATGTGTTAAATCCTGTCACGCTTTTCACTTCAGCTCAACGTACATGTCAGTTCCTCTTTGCTAAAATTAGAGATGGAGCGAAGGCAGCACAGAAAGGGTCAGTGAGTGTGACTTCGGTTTTGGGTGGAGATCATGCTGCAATACACACAGCTGACTCGAGCCATTGTGTCTGTCACAATGATTATGAATGTTTTTGCCAAATATTTAGAGGATTTGGAAACAGTTGAGGGAGGGAGCGATCATCTGACCAGCAGATGAACTCAAGGAGTTGAAAAATCAGAAGTGGCCGTATATCACACACGCCCAGTTGCACACACACATTCCACCCACACATGGATTTTGGTGGTCTGATACTGTGAAATGTGGTGCCCCTCCCGACCACCTCTTCCTCAGCTGTTGCTTGTCCTTTGAACTGCAACACATAACTTCACTATCGCTGTCTTTTTCCCAAAACTGACATGCTCAGCCTGTTCGATACGACTGTCCCATGCAAATATTTAACCATGAAATCTTTAGAAAAGCAGCAGCACTTTATCAAAGACTCTCACTGCTGCTTATCTGTATGAAATATGCTCTGACTTTCCTTTGATGACACCTTGCATAACCTGTCCAGCCTCAGCTTTTAGCTTTTCTTTGCAAAGCAGATCGCTGAAGTTTAACAAAGACAACATAATGGGACACAATGACGAAGCAGATGTGCAGAGATACTAACTGACCATTTGCTTAACCCTCCTCCCGAACAGCGATTATCATAGCTCCACCACTATTACTATGGCTATGGCTTTGTGTTTATCTGCTCCATAGACCACAAACATCTTGCCCAATTCTTACTACGCAGGCCTACAGCAGTAACCTTGTGTTTCCTCCAAGCCAAGTAGCATCTATTAGCTAACTACATTATGTTTTAGGGATGCAGTTTACATCGGGGAAATCCTATTACAGGAACTGAACAGAAAGTTAACTTAGGGGGGAGTCAAGATGCTCCTATATCAAGACTTTAGCTAATGTCAGTGGCTCTGTCTACACTCCAGTAACCTCAGCCATAACTTGTTACCCACAAATTTGCCAAAGAAACATTGTTATGTATGGAACATATAGCTTTAAGCTAAGCCTTTGAGGACAAGGGGAGACTGGGGGAATTTTTAACAATTTTTAGCGGTAAAGTGAATTTGTGCTCGACATGTTGACAGTCATCAAATGTTTTTTTCCAAGCATAGCCTGACTGAAACACTGGAAGTCAAATGTTGCATTTGGCACATGCAGGCGCAGTTAAAATTCCAGTTTAATTAAAACAGTATAATTAAACATATAAATATACAAATTGAAAACAAAAACTCTGACAAGTATGAGACATCACTTTGTCTACTGGCAGCTTGTTTAAAATGTGTAAAATTAAATGGCTCCAATCAGGTTTTGAATCTGAATTTCAATAAGCCCTAATGAGTTTCAATACAAGGCTACTACTACAAACCAAAAATAATAATTGAATTGAATTTTTAACCACTATGGCAATGTCAAGACTGTAAGGTAAGACAGCTTCTGAATCACAGACAGCGAACTGAACCCAGGTCCCCAGATTGAGATGCAAAAGACTTAACCACTGGCCTAATATTTAACATTAAATATAGATTTTAGATAGATAGAGAATATAGATTTTAATTCCTTGACATAATTCAAAAGTTCTGACAGCATAAAGAAAATACTGTGGATGAAAAGTCTAAGTTGAGTCTTGGCAGAAAAACTTTTAAAAAGTATGAGACATGAGTTTGTCCTTTTGCAGGCAAAGAAGAACCATGTGCATAATGAGTTTCACGGTTCTGTCTCATTTCTAATTGGTGCAACTGGAGATATTACAAATGCCCCCGGTCTCCCCTATGCCCTGCAACTAGCCGTCAAGTAGCCCGCATATTTAAGATTACATAAAACTCATATCGAAATTAGTCAGCTGGAAATACTAAAGAAGTCAGTTGGAGATACAGTTTATAACTAACTCACAGTTACCATTAATTAGCCAGCAGGCTATAGTTGATAAAATAAGCTGGTGATAGTGGTCATTTCAGTGGAAAGAATTGACAGTCAGTGGTAAGAAGACAGAATCCTGCGTCTGTGTATCTGTATGAAATATCAGCTCCTCGCTTTTAAAATATTACTAAGAGGTTTGAGTGTAAATCTGCCACCAGACATGCTGTGCTTAAGTTTGACAGGAGTAGCAACAGCAACTAAGGGGGATGGGGTTCAGCGAAGTGTGTTTGTAAAAATGAGAATAGCCTAATTGCCCTAGAAACCAAACATCTGCAACAGCCTACACGTTTTCTTAACGATGCATTTCTCCTGTCTATGTGCATTACTGCATCTCATTACAGTTTATGGGCGTTTTACAAGAACTAACAAAACTCCAGTTGTGCTTTAATGTATAGGGTAATATAGATTTCTTTTTTGCATGCAACACCACAGCCCTGTGTGGCTTTGATGGTACACTTTGCAGATGGTGAGAAAAAGGAAGGAAAGGAGAGGGAAAGTCTTTCTCGCTCTAGTTCTAGTAAACAGCTTTTGCTTTCACTGTCCCTAATGTTGACATTTGGTGTGTGTGAGCCCAATTTTAAAATCGGCGGATGGGCAGGAAGGACAGGCTTATCTTCAACGTGACAAATGAGCTAATTCCGTTGTGATTATTATTACACTATATGAGGGTGGGGATGTGACAGTGTGATAAATGTTCACATGATCTACAGTCCTGCACACTTACATCTGCAGAGATATACACGCAAACTACATTATTCCACAATAGCTGCGGTGAAGCGGATGAAATCCAGCTGCTTGTAGGAGGTATGTTAGATTGCTCAGAGTGTGTAGCTGCCAAAGATGAGAGGATGAATACCTCAGAATGCTTTAAGAAAGCCCGACTGCTGAGGAGAGTGCAAGTCTGGAATGTGGTAATTGTGGGAATAAGTAAAAGGAAAAGTGCATTTGCTGTTTCATGATGGGGAGATAAAAGAAAAGAGAAGAAGAAGTGGGGGACAGTTTTTTAATCAGATTGTTATGAAAACAAAGTCTTGGTGGAGTGAAATGTACTGTATCACACTGCCAATGACCTTTACAGTCAGGAAACTGCGTCTGCTGTACAATGTTGGTAAGCTGTTGGGCTTTAACTTTCTGCTCTCACCCCAATACAATCAAGATGAATGGAGTTTTGCTTGTGGCACTCACGTCACTATGAAAATCATTTAGAGATTCAGCAGCAGTATCTCTTTGCAGAAACAATGCACCCATTACTGTGGATAAACCACAAAGCAGTCAGCAGTTTTCTTATGATGTCTGTTTCTCTTGTAGGGAGGGATTCCAGTAAAACTGTTTACAGCAAAGTCTGGGGATTACTCAGAGGCAAATATTTCAAAACTTAGTCAAATAAAACCCAAACTATTTGCACTGATAGATACCACTTGTGCAATGGTTCACAACCTAAGGATAAGACCTCCAAGTGGGTCCCAAAACCAGATGGATTACTGAATGGGCCTATCAGGCACAGGGCCAATCAAAACATTCCAACTTGGAAGAGACTCAAAATGAACACAAAGTTAAAAAAAAAAAAAAAAGACCACAAAGAGATGCGAATGAATTGCAAAGAGACACAAAATAACTACAAAAACACACAAAGTGACTACAAAAAGTCCCAAAACGCCTACAAAGACACGTTTTGCCCTTGATGTCTGTGTGTCTTGCTGCTATGTAGCAGAGGTGGTGGGGCCTTTTGCATATCTGTGCCCATGGCCTGTGGTCAGATGATTAAAGGGATGATAAGAAAATAAATCTGATAGCTAGCTGATAGCTGATAACTATTTTTCAGTAATTCTTTCTTTACACACTTAACTTCAGGAGGAGCAGGATTCCATCATCTTATCTGTGTACTAAACAAACATAATCATAAATCAATGTGATGATTGGTATCTGCAATTTAATCCCCTATTGTAATAGCATTTTTCCAAAATGTCTCCTAGAATGCCAGGCGAGAGGTTAGCAGTAAGAGGGACGTCAGAGGTGGGGCGTTTTCCTGGAGCAGCCCCACCCACCAGGGTGGAGCTGACCATTCACAAAGAGGGGGAGAAGAAACAGGAAGAGGGAGCCTGCCGCCGCTGGTTCAGGAAGATGTGTCCATGCTGCTGTAAGCGCCAGAGCAGTACCTCCTATGATGTTACAGATAAGGTGGAATATGTGAAACCCCCAGCCCCGACCCCGGAGCCTGTCAAGCCAAAGCCTGAGAATGGAGAGGCAAAGGAAATGGAAGGTAATGTCACTGACTTTTGGGGTAACTGTGGTATGAAATTTTGACTAGGTTTAGTTCAACTCTCCAGACTATTTTTGCATGTTGTACATATCACCTCTACAAATCCGTAGCAGCAGTGATGCAGGCACACAATTTCATGGTAAATCTTCCTCTCTCAGACATTGTCAAGTTGTCAGTGTGTTCTGTGGATCTGCTGAGCTCCAAGACGGGTCAGAACAGACAGGAGCATCACACCGACTTGTATCATGGGGATGAAATGATAATCCGCAGAGGACAGACCTTCCAGATGGAGCTGGAGCTTAACAGGCCCTTCAGTGCTGACAATGACAAGCTGCATCTGGACCTGAAAACAGGTATGGAATGGATTGGCAGTGTCTCTGCGCACATCTTTTAAACCTTCTAACAGAACCTATGAACAATATGACAAAAAAATATCATCAGTATGATCATCAGAAGAGGTAGAAGTGTTTTAGAGTTGGGTGCGCTATTTGTGTGCATGGTTTAGGGTTAAAAACATATACTGTGTCGTCTTGGGTTGCATTAAATTCCCTGATGCAAGACAATGCCCAAAGTGGAAGGCAGGTAAAAAGGGATTCAAAACTGTAACAATAAAAAGATGCAACGCAGTAAAGCAAACTATATAGATAGAACTTAAAGGGATACTGCAGATATTTAGCATTGCATTTTCATACATTTGGGGGAGTAAGAAGACACAGATTAAAAAAGAATGAACAAAATCCAAGCAGCAGAGGCCAAGATATTCTGACTTTTAGCACCCAGTATCGGTCATGCTCCAAAAGCACTGGGTCCTACAATTCCCATAATTTAACTCATGAGTGCTTAGGTAAACCCTCCGAACCTGGTAAATTAGCTTGGCCAGACCAAATTGCAAACATAATTTCAGCCTGGAAACCCTCAGTTCATTTTTGATTTTCAAGGGTTGTTATAATTGCCATAGATCAAAATACCTCTGGACGCAACTGGATAGACCTACAACCATTTAAGCAACGATATATGTGATATAGTGCTGAGCTCTGGGAAAATGTAAACAGACTTCAGCATGCAAGCTCTTCGAAAGCTTCACAAGTTGTCAGTCACTCCTAGTCATGGCAAACATGCCAACTTGGTAAATTTGCAAGTTTGGGTTTCATTTGCTCCAGCAGATACCACTGCTCCCCAAGCTACTGGTAAATGCCCACTCAGACTCTACATTTGTGTTTGAAATATGAGGGCCCAAGCCCAATCCAGGATATAATTATTTCTGAGAATTAAGGAGGCTCCTCTAGACCAGAGATTCCCAACGGCGAATTTGCGTTGGATACTGAAGGCATGACCTGCCTTACTCTGTCTCTGATTGGCTTACCCTGACATTCTTACCCTAAGCCTAACCAATCTCACTTCTCTTTCCTAAAGTTAATCTATCCAACCAGTGAAGGCAACAAGTACCAGCCAGTCAGAAGGAGAGTGGAATAGGTCATGCATGTCTTTGTTATCCTAGGAAATTCAAAGTCTTTTCCCAACCAGTGGTACATGTACCAAAGGGGGTACTTCAGCTGTTGCCGGTAGAAAGATTGTAGAGTACCTCAACTAATTTGAAAAAACCTGAAATTATGCTTTCATTATAAAAAATATTAACATAGTGAGTTAGCAAGTGAGCGTAGAGGTCTAAACTGTTGAACAGTTGAAGTAGTAGTAAAGATAAATGGTTGAAAACACTGAAAACATGATGGCTGATGATGGGGAAGTTTATCTGACAGGTCTATGAGGGTTGATCATACAATAAAGGGTTAGGAACTACTGTTATAGAGCAACGGAAAACATTATCAACTAGAATATCCATCATGAATAAACTGATCTTGTGTAGAAATGGTGGCGTGCCCCTTTAACCAGAAGTTGCTACAAGGCCACGTGAAAGTGGGAGGAATGAACGACTGACTCAAAACAAAGCATGGGAAATATGGTCAAAATGCCAAGCATAGCTAGCACATTTAAATCCAGCAGCAGTTCAGCCATATCTGCACCACAAGTTTTGGATTCCACCCACCACCCCACAGTGTTTACAGCTTCCAGACCGCAGGACACCGGACACCTCGCTCTGGTATTCACAGGCCTCATACTACAGTGATCTACTAGACACTTAGGAATAAATGGTCATTACATCACCACAGAAAGGTGATTTGCTGTCACCTGCTTCTTGGATAGTTACATGGGAAGGGCGAAGGAGAGACAGAATTGACGCACAGAACGATCTGAGCCATCCACATTCGACAGGCTCCCATTACCTTTGCTTTCATAGTCACATTTGCTGTGGAAGAATTCTAAGTGATGCACTAAAAGCAGGTCTGTGTATGGCTGCAGTGTCCTAGCTGTTATTTTGTTCAACTAGCACGAATAAAGATTTTCAATTTTCAATGAAGGTATAGCCGAACCAGCAGAAAAGAAAATGTTTTTCATTGATTTCCTTTTGAACATGTCCTAAGAGGTGAGAAAGGAAGTCCTGGCTCGGTCGGATGGAGAACAATGGTCTCTTGATAAACTCCATTTTTGCTTCAGTAAATGGCAGCTAAAGCCCAGCAGGGTGCCACAAATAGCTCAGAGGAAAGCATCCAATTGTTTTAATCATGCTAATGGCTTAGAATGAACTTTGATATATTAATTTTTCTTAAAGAGAAAGTTTACACAAAGTGGGTTTTTTTTTTTGGTAGTTTGTCAGCCTTCAGTAAAATATCAGGCTGCTTAAAAGAATAAATTCCAAGCTGACTGTCATAAGATGAAACACTCCCAACTGTGCTTGGCTTTCTGCAGAGATGCGTGCGTAAGTGCAGTGTGGGAGGTTTTCCAGAGCAGAGTTTTTGTTTACTCAGACAAACTATGCACAGCCGGGCAAGGAGCTGTGATACACATACAGTATGTGGTTTACAGTTTGTTATGCTTGTGTTATCCACTGTGGGAACAGACTAACAATTACTGTGACGGTAATAATCAAGTTTACTCCATTCCCAGCTGCATATTGAAATGGCGTCCTTCCACTGCCACTTCCAACTTTATTTAATTCAACTTTTCAAGGACAGCTGAGAATCAGACGAATTGAAAAGCACTTTGTCAAGCTGCACAGTTTGACTTTTCTCACACATATAGAAAGCAAAATGTCATTCAAAAATTCATGTCAAATATGGGAATGTATTTCTGAATTGCAGACATTCTGGCTTTTTTCTTCTTGAGCTTTTTTCGTTATACATTTTTCATATGAAATGTTTTGCTAGGTATTTTGATGGCGAGATATTTTAATAGCTCCATTGGTTCATAGCGAATCAGTTGCCTTCAGACAGTTAACCTCAATCTCAACATTTTGGAATTTATTCGGTTTCTTGCCAAGAGTTCTGTCCGTTACATGCAAAGCTATGACAAGACTGCAAGCTTAACTTAGCACAAAGACTAGACGGCCCAATATTCCAAAGCCCTATTAGTCTGAAAAATGTCTAATTGGACTGAAAGCCCAAAAACAAATGCCTGTTGCTCCAAAGACCTTTTTACAAGTGATGAGCCACAAATCCTGGGTGTTATTAGTGACCCATCTCTGCTTGTCCAGCAACTATTGTGCTACCAAATATGGGAGTTTTAAGCCAAAACATGATCTTTTTCTTTCTTGCATAAACCTTAAAAACACATTCATCACTGTGTTGTTGACAAATGTTATGTATCTGTGGTTTACAGAAATGTCCAAGCGCACATTTTTTCTGGCCATTGGGTTGTCTAACTGTAGGGAATGTATATTGTCAGAGAAATGGGACTTTGGCAATGGGCATTTGTTTTGGGGATAGCCGGGTTGTTGGAGAAATGGGCTTTCGGTCCAATGGGAGCAAAATAATGGGTAGTCCCTCAAGAAACAGGGGAAACAGCGAGCCTAGCTCTGCCTAGAAAAGTCACTATGGCACTTCCGTTTTTACTAATGAACTAATGAAACATGAAATAACTTAATAATAATGAGCTTTGGAGGTGCTGGTAGGCTTTTTTTTTTTACTTTGGACAGAGCCAGGCGAGGAGTTTTCCCCTGTTTACAGTCTGTATGCTAAATAACATTATCAAGGCTCTCATTTCATATTTAGAGAGACAGAGTTGGGTTGCAATAACCATTATCTCCTAAAATGTCAAAGCTGTTCCTTTAATTGTGTAGAAATTTGCACATTAATTCAAAGCCCACATTTGACTGTACCACCTAAAAGCATAGCATGAATTGTTTTATAATACATAAGGCTTTTGTCCATGAAGATTATATTACAGTGTTTCTTTTATATTCCTGGTGCAACCTGACTTAAATATAACCCTTGTGGTGTAGGTCCCCTGCCGTTGGTGGCCAAAGGCACCCATGTCATCATCCCACTGGTGGATCAGCTGGAGGATGAACGCTGGGAGGCAAAGATTGTAGAGCAGAATGGCAACAAGGTCAAGCTGTCCGTCAACTCGCCAGCCAGTGCTGTGATTGGTCTGTACGGGCTCACGGTGACAACAAGCTCTTCGATGGGCGAGGCGGCATCTACTTACAACTCCAGCAAGAACATCGTTATGCTCTTCAACCCTTGGTGTGAAGGTAAGATTGGCAGGGGATGTGAAGGGACCAGAGGGTTTACACAGCTCGAGGGCAAGAATGTGGAGAGGAAAGAAGAAGGGTAATAGGTGATAAGAGCAGAAAAATGAAGGAAAAAAGACAGACAGCATTACATAACATGTCTGGAATTATTATCAGCCTTACTATTAGGTTTGAGGCGGATTATCTTCAAAGAGTCAATATTTTTCTTGCAGTAGAACTGTCTGATACAGCCCAATTACCAGGGAAAGTGTTCCCAGAGCATTGCTGCTATATTACGAATAGCATCAGCATTCTGATAGCAGGCACTGGCACAAAGTAGGTGTCTGTTTTAATCTCTGAGAGGAGTCACACATGGGTGAGAAGGGCCAACTCAATCCATGAGCATGTTGCTGTCCATCAAATAGCTCCAGTGTGACCTTGTGTGTAACTATGTAACTCCACTGGCTTTGATTCAAGACTGCTGGCACACTTGGTTATGTCACTTAAGCACCATGTTGAACTATGTTTGGGACCAAAACAGTTTGCAAGATGAAACAGACCTTCAACTTCAGACATTCGTACATACAGATTGCAGTTTTAACTTTAGCTTGTGCAAAAATTCAACACTTTTGTGGGGTTTATCAGTATTTTCTGATTTTCAAAATGATCACAGATAAAAAAAAAAGAAGGTAATTTAATCAAATATACCTATTTTCCCATCATGTAGTTAAGCCTAACATATTTTTTTCAGCCAGTGGGGGGGCAGCAAAAACAAACTGTAAACACAAATGACATATAATCCCCCTTTTAAGCTCGTATGCCTAACATGTTAGCAGAGTGCTGCTTATTTGCAGACCCAGCAGAGCAACATTAGCAGTCATTCAGGAGTGTTTCTGTCATTAGTTGAATGTCATAGACACTTTCTTTTAAGGTCTGGTGAATGATTAACAAACACAGACGTTGGCTTAAATAGAACTGATATCTATCTATATAAATTCATCTGTTGCATGAACTGTCCCATTCTTCATTCTTGCGCTGTCTTAAGATGGTCCAACTTGCCGTGTAGGTTTTCCTTAATGTTTGTATTTGAAAAAAGTAGAGATCATTTTAATTTTTTATGCCTCTGCACTGGTGATAGTTGTGTCCGGAGGCATTATGTGTTTGGATTGTCCATTTGTCTCATTCTCGTGAATGCAATATCTGAAGAACACCTTTAGGGATTTTTTTCAAATTTGGCACAAACATGCTCTTGAACTCAAGGATAATTTGATTAGAATTTGGTGAACAAAGGTCAAAGGTTGAGGTCACACAAATGTCTAACATGATAAAATGATGAAGTGATGACACTTTATATCCAAAAGGTCAAAGGTCAGCCTCACTGTGATATCACAAAGTCATGAGGGACGACTGGCACTAATTTCAGGTATCCACTTTGAAACTGTGCTGACTGTGTAGATCATCTGTGCTGCTGAGTTGAAGATGTATGTGAATCATACACATTTTAGAATTTATAGCCTTTATGCACCCATTTTATAAGCATTATAAACAGTCACAGCTACATATGAGTCTGGATAGTTTAAATTATGTGCACTTATTAAAACACCTGTATATGAGCATTATATAGCATTACATGGTTTTAAACATGGAGGAGGCTTAGCTGCTGGCTAGCAGTTAATGATGCTAACAGCACGAACAGCATTAACAATGGCAACAATGCTGACATAGCTAACGGTGTCAACCTGAAGAAAATTGGTAGGCTTCTGTGATGACAGCGTGGGTCAGGATGACGTCATCAGCAGTAGGTTAACCACCGTATGAGCACAGTGCAGAGCTTTAACAATTAGCTAACCAATGGAATACACACACAGGGACTTGTGCACTAACCACTACCACAACAAACAGAGACATTCAGATCACAACACACACAGAGTTAGCGTGACTTCATTCTCTGTTCAGGATGTCATTACTCTGCTGTATACATAACAAGTAGTTGTTGGATGCTGTATTAATGCTGCCGTATACAGAAAAGCCTTAGGAAATGAGCTCCATTGTCTATTCTGCTGAGTTTCTCTCAGTGTGCTGAGCTCTGCAAACTATCTGCACAGGATATTTGACAAAAATAAGTGTATTTGCAACACAGCAAAATAAAAAACAGTGAACCTGGATTTGATAAAAAAGACGGTCTGTCTTTCATTATGGTGTGGCTGCTTTTGGCAGCAAGCCCAATCTCCTCTTCCCTCTTTCAATCTCTTCTTCCCGAGACCAATCTCTCCCTCACGCTCATAAAATTCAAAATCCTACAATTACTGTATAAAAACGCCATGGGGCGAGCTCACAGTAATCCTGCAGCTGGTGACAACCTGTCCTCTCCCTAGCTTTTACTGCCTCCATGTGTATTTCCTGCTTTAATATGCTTTCCCACCCAGTCCTCCTCCCTTGTTGCTATCTGTTGACCCGATCCCAGCTCTGTTGCTCTGTTTTCTGGCCTCCTCCTCCTTCATATGCTCCTGTGTCTTTGTGTGTGTGTTTCTCCCTACATTGCAGAAATATTCAGTAAGAAGAAGCGAAAACCAAAATTATCACAGCTGCCAGATTCTGTCAGCCTCAGCCTCTACTTTCTCCTGTAAAATCTCAAGACACTCTGTTACGCTCCACTCCCCCTCACTCCCTCCCCTCTTTCCCTCCCAAGCATAACTTCCCCTCTTTCTCTCACTCGTCCCTCATGACTTTGTTAAACCTCTTCCTTCCACTTGATTTTTCTCATGTCCATCTTGAATACTCTGACTGAATACCCTTTTTCTTTTTTTTTGTCATGTTCCTTTTCTCCACCCACTGGTAATCACTGTGGCAACAGCAAGAGATAAAAGTGGTGTAAAAACAAAGACACAGATTTGTGAAGTTCATGTCATGGGTGCACGCCCAAGTCTGTGGGCCTGATGTGTCTCAAAACAGACTGTTTCCCATAAATGAGTGTGGGCCCCACTGCAAGGTCCATGGAGTCATTGTGTTTCCTAACTATTTCCTGGCCTTGGGGATTCTGTCACATAATTTGTGAAAAGAAATCACATTCTTGAGCGGTTTAGTCACTGAAGAGGTGATTAAAGCATGGATTCTTACAGACAGAGGGAAAGGGAAAGCCAAAATTTTGGCCTTGAGGCAACATCATTAAAACAAATCCTTGTTCTACAAAAAAAAGTGTTTCTTTGTATTTCCTGTCAAGGCTTGTTTAATAGGATCAATTTTAGTTTTGTAATGCCTGATTTCAATGATGTAGCTTAATGTTGTCATGTCTTTTCAGAGGACACAGTGTTCCTGGATGACGAAGAGGAGAGTAAGGAGTACGTTCTGAATGACACTGGGAGGATTTACTACGGCACAGAGAAACAAATAGGTGCTCGCACGTGGAACTTTGGACAGGTACGGACGACGAAAGACAAAATGTAACTGGAAAATACTGAACACTTGTGGTTTTGAATAATCATTACATCATTGTCTTTGGCACCAATCTGTTCCTACTGGAAAGGAAAATCTTTAAAACAGGGTCACACATATATAGTTTTATTGAAAAAAGAATGCTAAGTACCTCTCTAAAACAGCTGGGCACTGTAGTTTTTATTACATATACTCAAAAGTCAACTATACATTTGTTTGGAAGTATTTTTTTTTAATCTGTGGATTAATACACATCCATTGCACTAGAGTATTTGCAGCAGCAGGATGGTGTATGTGGTATTGACACAAACAAAGCACAGTAGCAGTGCAATACTGATGTGTTGTGAATACTTCTTTGGACAACACTGGAGCTGTATTGTAGGGCACAGAAAAATAAGATATATCAGGCTTTAGCAAGGAACAAGGAATACTTGTCAGTGGGATAAATCAATTGTTGGCTTTGGGCTTCTCCTGGGATTTCTTAACAATAAGTAAGATATAGAATATCATCAGAAATAATCGTATGATTCACAATTATCAGATGAATGAATGGCCAACCATAGGTGACCACAAACCTTTATTTTACTTTCTTAGTTGCTTAGTTGTTTCAAAATGAAAGTCTATTTTGCAACATCATGTTCCTACGGTGATATGCCTGTTGGTATCTATTCTTAATGCAGTCTGTTAATAATCATCAGTGGCAAATGATTTAAGTTATGCTTCTGTAGCCTTATCAGTCTTCCACCATCCCTCAACTTCCATTTGTGCCTAAGGAACAGCAGCAACTTCTTGTTTTGTGCCATAAGGCCATCCAAAAATGTAAAAAAAAATGTACAGCATGGAGGCTGATAGATTATTTCTCATTTGTTGTAGGTATCGTTTATTGATGTTTTAATAGTAAGACTTGTCTTTAAATAGTGCAGTATTTCGTCAACCCAGTAATGTGATCAGAATCCCCATATGAATGAATTAATTTCCTTTGCTGATGATTTGTGTTTTTCCTTTGGGCTGTAGTTTCATGAGGGAATCTTGGAAGCGTGCCTGTTTATCCTGGAGAAGAGTGACATGCCTCCATCTGGTCGAGGCGATCCTGTCAACGTGGTCAGAGTCCTATCTGCCATGGTGAGTTTTGTTTTATATTAACATCCCACTATCTCAGGATATTAGAAATACCGAGGTCATGAGTCCAAGTCCTCCAGTGTTCATATTTCATTTATTCCGTTAACCTTTTTTTTTTTTTTTTTTTTACAGTGTATTTAGTTTTTATAATGAGATATGCTGTGTCTAAGCAGTGCCAATAATAAAATTCTGATTAGAAAATACTGAATATTTTACTTTTTGGTCTAAAAGTAGTCAGATGTTAATATAATTATCCTAAAAAATACTGGCAAAAGCCTATGAAATACCCTCCATGTGTTTTAAATCATAAATTAAAGCTGTACCTCAGGTTACCAAAACCCCAGATTTCCAAGAACATTGCAGAGGACAAGAACTCAGTGTCTTCATTATACGGCCCTAATCATGTTCTGCTCAGAAAATTCTAATTTTAATTTGTAAATGAGAGCAGTCACTTGTAATTGCCTGTATCCCCATCCTCTTTTCAGATTAACGCTCAGGATGACTTTGGGGTTCTGGTGGGGAATTGGTCTGGGGATTACTCTGACGGAGTCTCTCCTGCGGCATGGAGCAGCAGCGTGGAGATCCTGAGGAAGTACCACTCCTCCAATGGAACGCCTGTGTCATATGGACAGTGTTGGGTGTTCTCCGGAGTCACTACAACGGGTGAGGCTGATGAAGAATAAAACAGAGAGAGCATGTGATGCCGTGTGAGAGAAAAATGTGTGATTAGAGAGAAAGATTGGAGCTTAGAGGGTGGAAAGCTATAGATTGTATGACAGAGGAGTATGAAGACACTACACTGTATGTGGGTGTTGTGTGTGTGCATGTGCAAACAACGCAAAGGATACAGAATAGTGTTTGACTTTCCCAGTATTCATGTGACTTTGATTAACAGTCAAATGATTCTGATCATGGCTTCCTGTCTATCAGGCCCTTTCTATTAGCTCTCACTGCTCTGTAACAGAATTGTGCATGTATGCGGGGTCCCTCACATGGTGGCCAGCTGACCTTTGCACCTGATAGCAAGTCGTAGCTCATACACACCCTAAATACCTCGCATTGGCATTCCTGTCATACCTCCTAGTTTTGTCACCTATAGAGCCACATGTGTTGCTTTCAGTCAGCCAGGATAATAAAATCACATGCAACCATGCAAATGCCATCATAGCAGAAATGTCTGAAGTCATTATGCTCAACTGTTAGCATCTGGGAACATAATGTGATTATCAAATGACCTTGTAAATTGGGTTTTAATTATTCTATTCTGTCTGTTTTATGTTGCCAGTGTTGCGCTGTCTTGGCATACCCGCCCGCAGTGTGACCAACTTCCAGTCTGCTCACGATACTGATGTATCCCTCACCAATGATGTCTATTTTGATGAGAATTTGGAGCCGATCGACTACCTCAATAGTGACTCTGTGTGGTAAGATGTGTAACTTTACATGACCGTGACAACATTCTAGGAAAATTGATTGCTGCTAAATCCATACTTTAGGAATGTGCCGTATATTTAGATTTGCTCTGAAAGCAGTCCCCTCTAACCTGAAACCTCAGAGACGTCATGCTTGTTCAATTACAATTCCTCTCGGACTGCAGAGGCTAATCTGGTATCTATCTGCTATTTGGTTGACTTGCATCCTTAAAATGCCCTTAGAATGATGTCTGCCATTTCTTGTGTACCCCTCACTAATGTTACAAAGCTAAAGTACACCAGGCACTTGTTGCAATGTAGCTAAATGTAGCTAAATGTAGCGATGTTAGCAAACTTCATTTGTATTGATTCTCCCTATATAATTTTGGATCCAATTTCTGTTTATCCTTTTACAACGTTCTATCCATTCACGCTCCATAAATGTTTGCTACCACTTTTGCCTAACCTGCACACGTTCATGAAACCATAGTAACACAAATATGAAATTTGGAGGCTTCTACAAAGTTTAAATGAAGAATATACAATGTAATCTTAAGGAAATGATTTAACATTTTTGTTAAATTTGCTCATTTGTTTTCATGCTGAGAGTTAAAAGAGAAAGTTTATACAATTCTTGTATTTATCCAGTAAATATGAGGCTAAGCAAGGTACGGTTAGCTTAGTTTATTTTAGCTACTTTGGCTTTGTCCAAAGGTAACAAAATCCAGAAACCAGCACCTCTATAACTCACTAATTAACACTATATCTATCCATCTAGGAACTTCCACGTATGGAATGACTGCTGGATGGCGAGACCTGACCTGCCCCCTGGTAATGGAGGCTGGCAGGCTGTTGACTCTACTCCCCAGGAAACAAGTCAGGGCACCTTCCGCTGTGGCCCTGCCTCCATCAACGCCATCCGCTCTGGCCAGGTCTACCTCAAACACGACACACCTTTTGTCTTTGCTGAGGTAAGTGCTAGAAATTGGCATGTGTGTGTTTCCTTTTAGTTCTCTCAAGGTTCGTTTTGATGCATTACCATAGTTAGGAAAAGCTAGTCAAATTATATTGCAGGTTAAAGGGTTTAAAAAGGTGGAGAATAACTATACATACTATGACCTGTGAAACATTTAAGTTTAATAGATATCATTAAGTGCTTCTTGACAGTCATTTTCTTTGAATAGGGACTGTGAATAGGTACCTGACTCTTGTTAGAACGAGAACAGAACTCAGCCGTGTTATTCACAGAGAAATAACAAAGAGGAATTTCTTCATTATCCACCTGTGCAAAGATAAATAATGAATAAGACTGTTGCATACTTTGGTTCAACTTCATCATTGGTATGCAAGGCAAACTTCTCATGTACTATGATGTTTGAGCTGATCATGTTTGTGGGTACTTTCCAGGTCAACAGTGACAAGATCTACTGGCAGAGGAACCTGGACGGTACCTTCAGCCAGTTCCACAGTGAGAAGAAAGCTGTCGGCCACTGCATCAGCACTAAAGCTGTAGGCTCTGATGAGCGGGCAGACATCACACACCTGTACAAACACCAAGAAGGTACTGGCATGCATATCGTACTTTGCTAATTGCATTTCTTCCCCAGATTGATGTTCCAGAACCAGACAGAATTATTTCTATGCTACCTGGAACAATCTTAAATGTTATGATTTAATACTCTCTGGCTGCATAGATCATTTCACTGTGCATAGATTCCCCTTGTCTGACCCCTCAACTGTTCACCTGCTCTTCGCAATATTAAAATATGATGTTTGCTTAGTTTGAAGGATCCATGCCATATCTCTCATATCTGTCAATAAATCCTGAAACACCAGACACAGTGAAGTGCGCTCACATTCTCTCCCTCCCTCTGTATCAGGTTCAGAAGAGGAACGCATCGCCGTGGAGACTGCCAGTCGCTATGGCAGCAAGCCAGATGTCTACTCCACACCCATGGCGGAGGATGTGAGCGTCGAGGTGAAGATGGAGGGTGAGGGGCCTTTGATGGGTGCTGATGCCCAGCTGACCATCCTGGTGAAGAACCTGAGCTCGCAGCCTCGTCGGACCACTCTGCACAGCCAGGTGGCTGTCATGTACTACACTGGTGTGCTGAAGGGCACGATTAAGAAGGAGCAGATGGCTGTGGAGCTTTTGCCCAATGAAGGTTGGCTTTCCACTAAGTTTTAATCCTGCAAGAATCTATATTCATAAAACTTTTCCCCCCATAGCATTTGGAAGTGTGTAATTGTTAGCACTGTTGGCGCAAAGACCAGATCGTCTAGCAAACTGTTTTGTTGTGCAATGGTTGATGCACTTCCTTTGCTGCTTGATGCTTTACTCCATGTCAGTAAAGTCATACACCCGACACATACTTAGCTGACTTTTTTACACTTTGGTTTTTGCTTGGATTTCACAACAACATTATTATTATTATTAGTGAGTTTTGAAGGTGCCCGTGGGGTAATTTTGTTATCTTTAAACAGAGACAGGCTCACTGTTTCCCCCTGTTTATGATCTTTATGCTAAGCTAATAAGCTAATAATACAAAAGGAAGTCAGTACCTCCACGATGTTAGGATGTTGCGATTGCAACATGCTAATTCAACCAGTCCCCATAAATTCTGCGCGACCTTGCATTTTAGTCTGATCACAGCGACTGTTCTGCAGATTTGACCAATCGAAGTTTCTTATAAGTTTCACCAATCATAGCAGCCCCCTGTGCAGTGTCAACAAACTCACTTCCTTATTTCTGGTTGTTAAAATGCATACATGTGTGAAAGGAATGTCTCACATTTACCAACAAAAATTACAGGTGAAGACCAGGCAAGGCGATTCCCTCATGTTCTGCATAAAAGCAGGGGTAAACTGTTTTGCACCATGTGCAACATTGTGGTGGAACAAACATCGATTCAACAAACACTTTTCTAATGCAAAACACACCCACAGAATGACTAAAGCATGAGGACAGGGTTACATAAAACACTCAGAACAGTGCGGTTTTATTCACATTGGAACAAGTTGCCTTTGCTTTTTAATGATTTACCTCCAAATTACCCCCCCAAAATTGCAACTATTTTCTGATTTTCACTTGCTCCATCAATACACAACATCTAAAAAATATTGCAACATACATCACAATTTTTATTAAGAAAAACTACCCTAAAAAACAGGCATTTAGGCTGAAACAGTCCCTAAATAAAGGCTGCCAAATCTGGAAGGGGCTGATAGAGTATAACTTACGTAGTGAAAATGCTGAATACTGAGCCCAGACCCTTTTTTGTACCTCCCCACACAGAAAAGACCATTGAGTGGGTGCTGCCCTACCAACAGTACCAAAACCAGCTGGTGGATCAGGCAGCTCTGATGCTGACCCTGTCTGGAAGAGTCAGTGAGACCCAGCAAGTGCTAGCCAACCAGACCACGTTCAGGCTCCGTACACCTGACCTCATCATCAAGGTAGGTTTTCTATTTTTCTGTACATTTCCAGGATTACTAGTAGTGCAGAGCAGTATTCACTCTGGAAAAAAAGGAAAAGCATAGGAAAATGTCTTCTTTATCCCTCTTGACACATTTTGAATTATCCTCTGGCAGCCTTTGGGAGAAGCAGTTGTTGGTAAGGAGATGGCAGCCAAGATTACCTTCACCAACCCCCTGCCACGTATGCTAAAGGGAGTGGTGTTCAGAGTGGAGGGCCTGGGTCTGCAGAAGGGCCATGAAGTGGTTGTTGGGTAAGAACATGAGACGCCTCCTTCTTATTTTGCCTGGTTATCTCTGTCACCACACATTTCCCTCAATATTTCCCTCTCTAGACTAATATCCCACTCCTCTTTTTTTCATTTCCTCTCACAGTGATGTAGGCGGTCACTCCACAGTGACACTGACAGAGCACTTCATCCCCACCCAGCCCGGACCTAGGAAGCTGGTGGCATCTCTTGACTGTAAACAGCTCACGCAAGTGCATGGAGTGGCCGATATTGTCGTTCTTGAGCAATAAGAGGCGATATCACATCCTGTCATGTCACTTCATTTCCTTATAAAACATGAGCTGAGTGCCTCTGACTATATGTAAAGGGTCCTGAGTTCCTGTATCTTAAACTATCTTGCTTATTTTGTACTGAACCAACATTTTTGTTATTTTTAAAACTATGAATAGACAATTAGCAACTGTAGCACTATCAGTATTATATTTTTTAACTTAAAATAATATAAATTCACACGTCTGCCTTGCTCTGAAAGTTCTAAACTGTAGTGAAGTAATGCAGCAGGGATTAAATGCATGCAAATGAAGTGCTTTAATTAACAAGCGTTCTTACTTTGAAGTTATAAAACTGTCAAATTACACAGACTGTCAAAACACTAGTGCATTTCAAGACACTGACCAAAGCATGTGAAGGTGCAGAAAGTCAGGTCATGATCATTTTGTGATAATGTAAATACTGTATGTGTGTTATTCCTATAGCTTGTCATTAAAAAAAACATATGTGAAAAGTGCTGTTAGACAAAAAGAGCCTCATGTGGCTCACATGAAGGAAGAGTACTGTGAGGTGTTTTTAAAGGGAATGATGTTGAAATTGGCATTGACATTTTGCAAAGGGCACATTATTATAATTTCCCAAGTCTTTTCTGTCACATTTGACTGAAACACTTGTAATTATTGTTGAAAAGATAAAGTATTTTTTCCCCCGTACCAATTAACGATGGTGATTTCCAAAAATTGAAACCTACAAGGACATGGCTAAAAGGTTATTTTAATCACCAGATGAATGCAAATTCCTCACGCCTCCTTTATTTTGAAAACCAACAAGTGAAGCTCTCCATTTGCAGAATGCAAACCAAACTGTTCCCTTGGGAGGAATTTTACCAGATGCTTTTGTGTGTCTTGTGTGTGCCTCTCCATATGTGTGTGTATAATAACACTGAAGCCATCCTTACAATATATTGCATCTTACCTGAAAAATCGGACTTGGTTACTGCTGTGAATTCAAGCAAACCACATCAGACCACAGTGGCCTTAATTCACTTCAGCTTCAGCTGGTTCTCATCTGTTTAACTTCAGCACTACAAACTACAATGTGAATTGAAGTATTTTAATAACATTACATTATTTATCTACCATATCTACCTGGACTGTTTTTCAGTATTGTATGTGTTGTGATGGTAATAAACCTTACGCTGAAATGATGGCTGACTCCTGAGTGACTTTCTACTTCTAAACAACATGAGACAAGTCTTGACTGGATGGCAATGAAAGAATTTATTATTTTTAATCCAGAGTTTTAAGGGGACACAAGTGGCTACCTGTACTTTTCCATTTTTGCAATCAACCCTTTTTTCACCTGAAAAAAAAGTGTGCTGCGTGAGGTATGATTTGCTGTATAGTGACTCATTTAAATTGCGTAACTTGAGGCAGGTAACACACCTTTGTTGCCTTTCATGATTCAAGATCTCGATGACTTAATGCTTTATTTTCTATTTTTTTCCTCTGACATGCCTTGGGACTGATGAGGTAATGTTATATATATTTATGTTCTTATTCTTCCCTTCTGCTTTGTGTTTTATTGGTTGCAAAATGCAGTGTTTATTTTTTTCTTTAACTTACTATATATTAACTGCAGTCTTTTAAAAAAAAGCATGGGAAGAGGGTCAGTGTTGGAATGAAACAGAGTAGCCTTTATTTATTGAAATAGTACTGTTTTGTGGTGCATGGACTTAATGCTTCTTTATATTTTGACTCCGCAACATTTTTTGGAGGGAAATATTAATTTTTTACTCCACTGTATTTATTTACTGGCTGTATTTACCAGCTATTTTTCCACTTCAAAACTTTACATACAAAACAGTGAAACAATTAATACATCAGTAATAATCATAATCAGAGAATACATGATAATAAAACAGTGCCAGGGGTCATTCTGCTGCCTTAGAAGTACATTTACTTTTATTTGAATTTTTATTATACAGTTAATTTTGTCAAAAATACCACGTACTGTTGCATTTCTATTTTCTTTTTTGTGTGTATATTTTTACATCCTAGTATTGCTACTTTTACTTAAAGGACCAGTGTGTACGATTTAGAACATAAATGGAATATAATAAGTATGTTTTATTTAGCGCATAATCACCTGAAAATAAGAACCACTGTGTTTTTGTTACCTTAGAATGAGTTGTTTATATCCACTTAAGGAGCGGTTGTCCATGATGTTGCACTGCCATGTTTCTACAGTAGCCAAGAAGGGAAAAACCAAACACGAGCTCTGGATAGGTAAAAGCCTGATTTTTTTAACGTTAAACTGCTGTATTCAGTGTTTTTACCGATTTAAATCATGATTTAAGGAGACCTCTGCAGGAGAAAAAGACCTCTGCAGATAATTAAGCTCCTGCAGCGTCCTTTATTTCTGGAACAAAAATAGAGTGAGCACACATTACCAGTAAATAGGTAAGCACACATTAGCAGGTGCTGGGCTAGTGTCTGTGATGTGCAAAACAGCGTAGGAAAAACAGAAATTTGTGACAAAACTGCTTTATTCAGTCAGTGTTTTTACTAGTTTAAACTTCCAGGTCTGTTTGTTTTGGAGAGGAGGAGACCTCTATGGATAATTTGCCCCCCAGTAAGAACCTCCTGAATGTCTGGATCTAAAGTTATCAGAGAAAAAAGATGAGAGCACATTAGCAGGTGCTCGGCTAGCAGTCCATCTCCATCAAGCCGAACAGCGTCAGAAAACACTGATTTATAATGCATTACTGCTTTATTCAGAGTTTTACTGGTTTAAATTGTTTGGAGAGGAGGAGAACTCTGACGATAATTCAGCTCCCACTTAAAATCTCCTGAACAATGAACACTGAAAAAATTCTAAATAGATGTTTCAGCTGGTTACAATTTGCAATCCTCACCACTAGTTGCCACTAAATCCCCCTTTGAATATTTCTTCAACCACTGATAGGGTGATAAAAGGAACTGGAACATACTACATAATGTCCTATAGTTAAAAGCACAGGCAGTAGTGCTGGAATGCAATTAAATGTGCTTGAGTATTTCCTTTTTAAATTATGATTTTCAGAGGGAAATATTGTATCTTTAACTCCCCTTTGTTTATCTGATAGTGATAGTTTATATACAACACATTTGACCCTCATAAAATATGAAACACTGTTTTAGATTAAACTAACATATTGAAAAATAGTTACACTTCAATCCGCTGCAACATTAAATTGATGCTAATAATTCAATCATATGATAATTATAACATTGATAGGAGCTATTCTACCTTAATTTGCTAATAATATTTGTGCTTTTACTAACACAACATTATGAATGCAGGAGTTCCACTGCCCATTTTCCACTGCTGACAGACAGAAGCGTAAAGTGCACTGTAAAACTAATAGGAATGACACTTACTGACCTCTACTGGTTGGGCAACAAAGTGCATCACATGGAATTTCTACAGTCGCAGCTTGTCAAATAGGTTTTTATTCTTTCCAAAGTATAAAATACAAACAGCTGCTTGATACAGTGAAATACATAGAGGAGAAAAACAGAGGTTAAATAAGAAAAATGTTATACAGTACTTAATGGTTCATGCTGGGCACATAAAAAGTGTTTATCAGTAGCCATGTGGCACCTCTGTATCACATAAAACCAGTGCATACAGATTGGTGTGCGTGTTTCACTTAATGTTAAAAATATAACAGGCAACATAATTTAGCACTGAATTAAGTGGTTCAATTATTCCTCTGTGTGACCACATTAACACACAAGTTCAATCATGTTATAAATAAATCATTTACTAACAATACTAAATTGAAAAAAGCATGTCTCAGCTTACAAATGACAAGATAAGTAAATTACATTAATACCAATAACCTGTTACTATGAGAACAGGATTCAGAACAAAATTACATTCAGACTCATGTTGATGTCCTGATATGCCCCGACGCAAAACCATCCAGCGTGCTGCACATGCAGAGCTCGCAGTCCTATTACCATCCGGAATTGCCTCTATACTTTCAGTCTTCAGTTCTTTTAAGCACAGACACATACGGACACACACACACACACACACACACACACACACACACACTCAGAAGTCATCAGTTAACAGAGTTACATATATTTTCAACCACTCTGTTGAACTCCCCTGGTTGATCAGCATATACGTGGTGAGAGGCATCATCGATCAGCTGCACAGTGGAGAAAAAGAAGATAACAAAAACTGTCAGCACTCATACACTACCACATGGAGAAGAAAAAAAAATGAATTGAGTTAAAATTACACTAATTACAAGCTGAAGTGCACATTTTAGACCCCTAATTGGATAATATGTCCCTCATGACTCACCAGCACTCTGGTGTGGGCCTTGTTCCTAATCTGTACCACACTGTCCCCAGATGAGCTGTCCACCCAGGATCGTGCTCCATACAGCATGGTGAGGGGCATGGAGGGGGGCAGCAGGTGAATCCGCTGCAGCATGGGCCTCTTGGCCCAGCCCAGAGACTCTGACATGGCCCGGAAACCCACCTCACCACTGGGAACAGTAGGAGAGGAAAGAGAAAATGTGATACGAGATGGGTCAGCTTTTATCAGGCATTATGTTATGTAACTAAAAGTGTGATTAAAGCTGTATTTGGTCATTTCCATATATATATAATGTTTGTCGTATTTGCTGAAATTGTCACTATATGCTGACAGTAGTACATGAGACAGCTAATCTGCAAAAGAAAAAAATCATGTTCCTCTACCTCCTCCTTATGCTCCTAATGGCATTTGCTGAAAGACATTGCGCATGAACAAAGATAAAGTTTGTGACCTAGTCAGAATGTTGACAAAAGTCCAGCAAAAACCAAGCACTGCCCACAAGATGCAAATTTTCTCATTTTACAGCTAAACAGTACACTGAAATATGTTTCTGAAAACATTTAAAGCAAGAAATAGGTAATGCAGTAACAGAGTGTTAATTCATATTTAATCAGTGTTGCCCACTTTGAAAGTTTGACCGCAGTTCACTGGCAGTAATTGACGTGATTGACAGCGGCGCTAGAGACTCTGATTGGTTGTTTTTGTTCAGGTGTTGGATTCTTGCAAATGCCATTACAAGCACTATCAGGAGGCAGAGGAACATAATTTTCTTCACAGATTATGTACTATTGTCATTATATAGTGACAGTTGCAGCAAATATAACAAGAACTTATCTTTATTAGAGTGACCAAACACAGCTTAAAACACACTTGTGGATGCGTCAAGCATAAAAGCTACAGTTTATAACTTTAATACAAGAACAGGAGACAATTCAACTGTAAAAACAATTCATGTTGCTCTGTCTCCTTTAGTGCTCATGATGGCATTTGTAAGAACCCACCGCCCATGAATGAAAACAACCAATCAGAGCTGAGTAGTCTCTAACACAGCTGTCAATCAAGGTAATCAGTGTTCATGAACTGCAGTCAAACTGTCAATCTAGGCAGCGCTGATCAAATATGAATCAAGATCCTGTTACTTCAGTGCCTACTTCTCACCTCAGATGTCTTCAAAAACATATTTTAGTGTACTGTTTAGCTGTAAAGTGAGACAGTTTGCTTTGTCCAGTGAGCAGTGCAGTGTTTTCAACATGGCAGCTGGGTCACAAACTTTCTTTTACCTGTAAAAGCTAAACAGTATACTGAAACATGTTTATGAAACATTCGAGGCAAGAAAAAGGCAATGCAGTAAAAGAACCTTGATTCAGATTTGATCAGCGCTGACTAGTTTGACTGCAGTTTATGAGCCACGATTTACATGATTGACAGCTGTGTTAAAGACTCCTCAGCTCTGATTGGTTGTTTTCAATCACGCACCATTATGAGCACTACAAGGAAGCTGACTATCTGTCTCATGTACTACTGTCAGGATACAGTAACAGTTTCAGTTAAAATGACAGAGAGTTATTTCTAGCTTTCATGCTTGATTTATGCTTAATACATCCCAGAGTGTGTGCAAGTGTCCACATGGTCAAACTGACATCACACCATCAGACATGCCTATTTGCTAGGGGTCCCGTCCGTGCACATCCCTGTCCATGCACATCCAACATTTTCTAACTGCGCTGACACATATAGGCAGAGAACACAGAAAACCATGCAGAAGATGTGAGTTTTCGATACACTGCTTTGGGAAAATATCGGTCAGCTGCATGGAGGAACCCACATGGAGTATAAAAGATCCAAAATTCTCCCTGTTACGATTCTGTGTCAGCTCATGTCTGTAGAACCGTCCATGCAGAAAGCATAACTGAGGCTTAAGCGATGCATGTATTGGCTTACCTCGGGGTTTGTGCATTACAGTGGTAGATGTATTGCGTCATTGTGTCATCATCAAACAGATCTTCAAATTTCCTTTTGAAATCAGGACGGAATCTGTTCACCAAACCTGGACCTGAATCAATGACATACTGTAAGATGGGTGGAAATAATTACAATGTGGCATAGCACAGTTTTGGATAAACAGTAAGACATCTCACCCCATGGACCTGCTGCTCTGATGACAGCCAGGGGGTTGAAGAGGGAAACCACTGTTGCGATAGCTTTTACCCAGCGTGGAATAGGTGGCCTCCTCACCACCTCTGTCCTCTGATCTTGACCATCTTGGGTCTGTGTCTGGGGTCGCTCTGGGAAACCCCAGGGGTCCACCAGGATAAGATGTGACACTCTGCAAGAGGAGGGCACAATACATTACGAAAGCCCATCAACTGGCATTAATTTGTCTTTAAAAAAAAAATACACAGCATAAGGTGATGTGCATTGCTGTCTTTGTGAATACTACCACTAGGGGGTGCCAAAGTCAGGAATTTTCAAATTCTACACACAGCAGCTGCAGTTTCTTATTTTTTGCTTGTCTGAGCTATTAACACCACAATATGGAGGTACGATTAAAAAAGGAACCTTACAATATGGATTATTAATATCTGACATTTTCTCACCCATATCTTCATTTGTACATTTTTTTCCCCATGTTTTAGTACAGGTTTAAAGTGGCATAAGAAGATTTTTTGGCCACTTGGGGGCAGCAGAAAAAAAAAACTGTAAACACAGCACTGACACATTATCACCTTATGAAGTGGTTATGGTGAACATGTTGGCAAACAGTTGCCTATTTATACGTCTAGCTGACACAACAGAGAAATATAAGCAATCTTTTGGAGTCATGTTTCTGGACAAATGATAAATGTGAGATTATTCATTCTACTTGGAACCAAAACAAATGGCTGAAGAGCTGAGGGGAGCTACAGAGTTCGATGGTTATTCTAGTTATCTGGTGGTAATTCTACGTCTGTGTCAATACGAGTGCTCCCTTCATATTACACATAATAACTTTATCCACACTTAATATAAGAATATTGATTATTGCAGCTTTAAGTTTTGGAAAATGTGCTTATTTACTTCCTCGCTGAGAATTAAATGACAATATATCACTATTGTATCTGTATGGTAAAATGAAATTACAGTAAGCAGTCAATTAGCTTAGCATAAAGAATAGATACAGGGGAAAAACTAGCCTGGTTCATCCCAAAGGTAACAAAAGCCATCTACCAGCATCTCTTAGGATCACTAATTGACACTTTATATATCATTTGTTTGATCTGTTCAATAGCCCAAGTGTAAGAGTGACAAGTTGCGATTTTAGGGCGGGTTATGTTCTCTGCTTTTATTATTATTATCATGTTGCTAGCACTTGTATCAAGTAACCAACTTCATCAAAACTAAATCGTTAGAAGGGACAAAAACAAACAAACATCTGTTTTATCTAATACGATAAAGTTGTCAGTCTATTCATTTCTTTTATCTAATACGATAAAGTTGTCAGTCTATTCATTTCACTTCCGCCTTTTTTTTTTTTTTTTTTTTTTTTGCAGCAAAATGTATCTAGTAGACTGAAAACACAATTGATTATATTACTCTTGTAGGCTATTTAAAGTTTTATTTGTGTTTGTAATAATATTACTCTTGTAGGCTATTTAAAGTTTTATTTGTGTTTGTAATATTAATAATTTATATAATTAAATGAATTTATTATTACATTTATGATTATTATTATTATAATTAATTGGCACTGTGTGACGATACAATATTGCCATACAAAAATATTGTAATACTATGCTGTGTCAATTTTTTCCCCCCACCTCTAATGGAGGCTGGGAAAAATTATTACTGTCAATAGAGATCATATCTGACTGGCATGAATTTTGATTTTGACATATGTATATTTAAATCAATAGTATATATATTTATTATTCGACTGAAATTCAGTTTTCTTAATTTTAGATATGAGCTAGGTTAATATTTAATAAGACACACTCAATGCACAGTATCTGAATATCTGCCTTCACCAATGTGTTTCCACAGAACATGACTCACCGAAGTCCTTCATTCCAAAACAAAACACTAAATCACTTCCAGCTGTGAGTATTCTGTTCTACAGCTGCCCCTCATTATCTCATGTTTTACGTGGTGTCCCAGTAGTATTATTACCTAGAAGGGTACTGGATGGCGTAGGAGGTAGCCAGGTACCCCCCCAGACTGTGTCCCAGCAGAATCATGTTCTCCAGGCCTACAGACTGTCTCCACTGCTCAATGGAGTCGACAAACCGCTCCTCTGCCTTGGCAGCGTCTGAGGGGAAGGGAGGTCTAGAGCTCCTGCCAAAGCCCAAGAGGTCGAAGGCGTAAACAGGCCGTGACCGACTCAGCGCGTCTATGTTCCTGATCCACAGGCCTACCCCTCCTCCAAAGCCGTGGACCATCACCAGGGGAGTCTTTGTGGCTGGAGGAAAAAGACAGAGGCGTTACGTCATGGGTTATACAATGCATACAGAATCACAGCTGTTGCCTCCCAATAAACAAACAAACAGTGAGAGGGTGATACCTTGTTCTGCAGGTTTGTGCACCGCCTTGTTGGTGAGGGTCAGAGTCCATATTCGATCCTGGTTGGGCAGGGTCACAAACCGAGCCCATAGGTCATTCTGAATACCTGCCGTGACCAGTCATAGAGGAGTAATGATCAGTGCACCCTCAGTGGAGTTCTGTGTTTACAGCTGGTTACATAATGGTGTTGTATTACACTTGCAGAAGCTCGTAGATATTTCTTAAGAGTTAGCAGCTTTTATATGTCATTACAACTGATTAGCTACATTTGTATTAGTTCCCAGCATCTGTCAGTATACATCAAAACAATCTTACAAGCAAGAATCTTGGACTCTGTAGTCTTTAAAAGGGACATGGAGGTTGGACGCCAGGAAGGCCACCAGTTCCAGACTGAACTTGGCCTAATGAAAGAAACAAAAACACAGAAAGAAGAGATGGTAGATAGTGCAGGAATTAGTCACCGCATGCTGAATGTATACAAATGCTTCTGGGCCAAGTGCAAGGTTAGAGTCAGCGTTATCTGTTTGCGTGGAGCAGACACAGGCAGGAGTGTCAGGTTTCACGGCCATCATGATGTCAATCAAAGTCAGTGCCAGAACCCACAGCAGTGATGTAACTGTCAATATTCATTATGATTACCCGTGACCTCTTAAAAGTAATTCTTATTTACATTTCAGGTAGTTTACGCTGCTACATGAACAAAACATTTACAAAACAGATTATTGCCAACCTTTTTATTTTTAAGGAACTATGGAGGTGGGTAAACTGAGCTGAGGTGGCTTGACCCTGTACTTCCTCTGTGATAGGAGACAGAAAAAGGTCTGTCTTACATTTCTACCTCCACCATCAATACACCTGGTGCACCACCAGGGTTTCCACCTGTTATGCAGTCAAAGGGCAATTCAAATTTGCTGAGTCATTACAGGTGGTCATATCTCCAGTGAATGAAATGTTAAAGACCTGTTTAACAGGAATGGCACATTCAGACAATCCCATTGATTTAATCACTGGCCACTCCTGAAAGTTCCTAATGATAACCCTCATGTTCCTACAGTACTGATGCCTTACATTAAATTACAGTGAGACAGTTACTGGCAACTTTGTGATCATTTTATTCTGGTTTAACTTTTTTCCCCTCCTATTTCTGATGCATACAGCTTACTGATGACAGCATTTGTGTTATATCAGTAGTACATAGTTAGATGGCTGCACTTGAGAAATGATCTATGTGTTATCTCATATATCTAAAACACACCAAATATAAGATCATAATGTCCAAATTGATTTAAGGAACAATGACACAGCCCTTCAGTTAAGTATTACACAGAACCTATTAAATGTCTTAAAGGAGGAAAGCGACGCAATAAACACATTCAGTGTTTTAAAGTTTAGTTAGCGTGTCATGTAAGCAGACTAGCGGCGTGCTGGAGGAGATTGTATCCAGTTGTTTACCTTCCGAGTCACTTACTCTGTCTCACAATCGTTTTGCATCGGAGCTGTGGTTGTAGCAGGGTCCATTGGTTGACATATTCCGGTGACTACATTCAGTTAAATCAAACTGTGAGGCCGACAACACGGTTTGTACCTGCTTTTAAATGACACCTCCTCTGTAGGCTAGTTTCTAATGTTTTGTAACTCGTTCATTCCACGGATCAGCTGACCAACCACAAAGATGGTCTATCACGAAGATGCGTCACTCCTAACTGCTCCTCTAACTCGTTCACAGTCAATAAAAAACTAATGTACACCCTGTGTGGTTTATAAAAGTGATCAATTTACAATGTTTATTAGCCACAAACATCCAAATGGGCCAGTATTATAAGTAAGTATTATAATATTATAAGTATTATTTTATTGTATTGCTGCTGCTAATTTGCCTTTGTGTGAATCAGCCTAAGGATCTGTTCGTTACTTATCTATGGGGACGGAGTGGTGCAAAGTGGAGGAGGCATGTCAAATAATTTTTTGAGCACTGGGGAGGGACTTATGTTTTATGTTTTGGCTTTGGGAAGGGGCATACAAATGTAAAAGGTTGCATTTTGTATTTATCTTATCTTATCGCATTTTTTTGTCGTTTTTTTTTAAATGAAAATACCATCATTGCTAGAAATTGTGAAAACAAAAAAGTATCATTGAGTTTCCAAATATCCGACAGTCCTCGGACACATCATATGCACTAAGGCTTTTGTCTTGGGAAAAAAAAGGCTTAAAATAGTAATATGTCATCAAAATCACTTTATTCTATATCTCATTTAATTTATCAGCCCAAAAATGAACTGTTTGCATTAATTTACCAGCATGTAACTCTAGGATAACATCTTCAACATTAAACTTTTAACTATGAAACATCAAAGGGTGTGTTTTAAAAATCAAATATAATTTACAACAACGAAACAACGAAAAACATTTGTTGCTTCAGGGAGGGTTAAAACAACAACAACAAACAAAAATAACACCCGCCCACCCCCTCCTCTGATAAGTAAAGAACAGTCCCAAAGTCACGTCGGATTTTGTAAAATAATCTTTAAATTGGTCCATAGGGTACTGGGGCTCCTCTAGTACCAACAAAACATTGATGAGTTGAGAATGCA
This sequence comes from Epinephelus moara, assembly GCF_006386435.1. Taxonomy (NCBI): domain Eukaryota; kingdom Metazoa; phylum Chordata; class Actinopteri; order Perciformes; family Serranidae; genus Epinephelus; species Epinephelus moara. The sequence continues at coordinate 31,835,956 of NC_065526.1, read as the reverse complement.
GTTGATGCAGCCGTATCTCGGAATACTAGCGGAGTGAATGCTCTTACTTATTTCTACCCATCTCTGATGTACAGTGGGAGGTGCCAAGGATCATTCTTTCCACAACGGGCCATTTTTCCATTCTCTCCGAGCGACTCGGAATATATTCGTTGTAACACCAAGGCCGCTTCCGGTTAATGAGGACACGTCACTCATTCGTTTGAGGAAGAGGAGTCGTGCAAACCTCGCTCATTGACCCCATTTTGTACAAATAAGACGGCTAAAACATGTCGAACTCAGTCATATCTGTTATTTCTCGGTTCCTAGAGGAGTACAGCTCCACGACGCCCAACAAGCTCAAAGTGGTGGATGCGTATCTGCTGTACATCTTGTTGACAGGAGCGCTGCAGTTCCTCTACTGTCTCCTCGTTGGCACCTTCCCCTTCAATAGCTTTCTGTCGGGCTTCATCTCATGTGTGGGAGCTTTCATTCTTGCAGGTAAATAGTTATTCAGTTAAATGTTATGTGTTGCCGGTGAATTATACAGTGCGATAGTCGCGAGGGTTTCAGTCAGTCTGGACTCGGGGCCCATTAGTGAACGTGTGTGCAGACACAAGTTAGCTAACCATGCTAAAGTCCAATGGCTCGAGTTGCAACTGTATAAAGAAATGATAAAAAAAAAAAAAAACAGAAAATAAATAATGCATGTACACTGAGCATGGATATGTTCATTCACCATTAGAATTAAAAAGTACGGCCAGTCTCCACTTTAGCCACTCTTAGCTAAGACTAGTCAACACAACAGTCCTCATTTCCTTGATTTGTGTTACGTTTTAATAAGAGTTGTTTAATCCATCTAGGTTTTATCACACCAACTAATTAGAAACTCCTTTGTATCACACAAAATATAAAATATAAAGCAATAAAACAGCATAAAAAAATACAGCCTCCATAACAATGTTAAGGCTGATTCATCATCTCTGCCAGGGTTAGACATTAACACCAGCCAACAGCCAAATGCTGGTAAAATACGTAAGTGGGTGCTTGATTGCAATAGCCAAAAAAACAGTGCTAATGTATCGAGTGGCTGGTAGATTTTGAAGTCCACCAGCCACAGTGGCAGGTGTACAAAAAGTTAATTTCCAACCCTGTCCTCTCTGTAACAGTTTCAGTAAGTACTGAACATTATAACTCTAATAAAGGTTGGATGTTTTGCAGGAATGTTACCTAGAAATTGTCAACAGGATGTACCTTTGAGTACTTCCTGGTAACAAAGAAGGACAGTCAAAACCCCGTTACTCAGAGCTCATATTGACGAATCTTCTGTAGATGACTTGCAAACTTCTCCATAAACAATTAGGCTAATTGAGAGAGACCGAGCATCTTGATTGATATGATGATCCTGACTGCATTGGACGGCATAATCAATCTATCTGATTAATCTTTGTCTCTAAAATGTCAGGAAACAATGAAAAATAGCTCATTATAATTCACCAGAGCTCATGATGAGCTAACAGACCAGAACTCAAAGATAATCCGTCTACAGTGATAGAAGTACAGCAACTTAACTTATGAATATCAGTGATTCAATTTGATACATTTTCTGCTGACTAATCAATTATTCGACTAATCGTTTCAGCCCCACTGCACAGTAACATCAACGTATGTCACATTTAAAGTTCAAGTAATATTTCATGAAGTGTTTCATAATTGTTTGTGAGTTTTTAAACCTTGGTAATCAGTTTTGAAAATATTGTCTGTCGCATTATTGTCATACAATCTGATTGTGGCTCCACTGAGGAAGATGTTTTAGTATTGAACTCCAATGTAGATCTAGGGAGAATGAATCAGACACCATTGCTCGTGTTATTCCTCTTGTTTCCAGATAGTATCAGGTTCAAACAAACTTTACAGATGCACCATAATTCTTAGAGACACCTGTCTGTACAAATGTAACCATGGAAGCAACAGCAGAGTTTCAGTGCTGAAGTTGATACACTTATAAGTTAATCAATTGATGATAACAACAAACAACTTAATTAATAATAAAATTATTTGTCAGTAACAGTCAAAATGTTGTCAATAATACCTAATCTTCTGTATCTTGTGCTTTTTTTCTTAGTATGTCTTCGTATCCAGATCAACCCACAGAACAAAGGAGACTTCCTGTCTATCTCTCCAGAGAGAGCCTTCGCTGACTTCCTGTTTGCTCACACCGTCCTCCATCTGGTTGTGATGAACTTCATTGGTTGAAGCAGACGTCCATCTAATTCACATTGTCCCCCTCTCAGAAGGTGTTGTATAATCCCATTGTTACAGTCTAGTTTTAGCCACAATAAAGAAATGAATGTGTTATTCTTTAATTTCATTTATTTTTAATTGATGTTTGAACACGTCTGACATCCAGCAGTCGTCACATTAAATTCTGTAGTTGCTTTTCCTTCCAGCTGTATATTTTACACTCCTCAGAGCATGACATTTTTGCAGCTGTTGTTTAAAACTACCTCATTGTTGAGTTGCAGCTAACACTTTCTGGAGCACACTGATTAATTAGACCTGAACATTTTTCAGCACTGACGTGGTTTCAAGGTCATGAGCGCCAAATAGTTTAAAAAGTGTGTTCCGTACTGTTGGTATCTTTTGAATAATGAGAAAAAAATGTAATTGGATGAGAAAATGTTTTTGGGAGGTGATGTGTGTGAGATATCCATTAGTGTTTATAGTGTCTCTCGATGGGCAGTAAATGGGAGATTTAATGAACTCCAAGGATGTTTATGTGGGCTTTTATGTAGATATATGCCTTACTGTGTTGGTTTATGGCTGTAAAACAAGAAATATACCCTTGTCCTTGGGGTGCTCTCAGTCACATTAACCATTCTTGCCAGTTCATCACTTCATTCTCAGTGGAATAGCTCCAGATAGTGCATGTGATAATACAGACTCCAGTTTAACTTCTCTGGGGAGATCCACATGATACCACATATTGCTTTTGCTCGGCAGGAAAACATTGTCACTGATTTTTTTAAGACTTGGAAAGCGCATACTGCATTCTCTTGTTTCTCATTTGCTTCTAAATAACTCCTTCCATAACCTCAGTGTCGCTTACTCAACGACCTCTTCTTTTTTTTTCCGTAGATGACAAAAAGAGATGTTATCAGAACTCCCCTCCAAGACATGAAGCTACATCTGCTTTTGTGCCACTGAGTTCCATCCCACAATCAACACTGAATTAGTTGCATCTTTTCATATGATGCGGTACAATTTTCTGACAGACGATTGATTTCTTGCATTCTTTTTTTTAATATTGATATTTGTAAAGCATTCCCTTTTGCACTGAGAAGAAATAAAAACAACTCAAATGGTGACCTTGACAATAATGAAGCTGTTCTTGAACTATTTTTTTAGTTTTTAGTTTTTTAAACACATGCATGATACTCTCCAAAAAAGTGTAAGTGTGAACAGGTGTCATTTCTGGTTAACAGAAAAAAAAAAAAAAAAAAAAAAAATGAAATAGATACATTTGTCCATAACAGGCTGAAAATAAGTTAAGCAATAAAGGCCATGCACTATATTTCATATTTGAACATTAAAAAATGTTATTTATTTTTAATATGAAATTATAAATACCCACCTAACTCCACTTTGTCAGAGTGACCTCTGAAGCACTTTTTTCATCAGGGTTTGGGGGATCTGCAAGCTACATTTTGAGTTGGCTACAGAAAAAGAAATATATGTTTAAAGACTGACAGGACAAAAACTGTAACAGGGAGAATTGCCAGGAAAAGGCTCCATGCCTTGTAGAACTTTTTTTGAACCCCACAGATTGCATCTCTTGCTTTTTTTTTAAAAGCCCGAAAAACCGAGACTAAAGTATATGCTTGTGCCAGTGAGAGTGAGCGTGTGCAGCACAGTGCCTATCATGCTAAGAGAGGGGGAAGCAAGAACATTGCACCCCAGAGCAATGAGAGGGTTTGCTGCTATTACTCGCTGTGGAATAACTGATGGAAACACATTCCAGCTCAGTTACTTGTGACTGTGCAGAGCCACTTACATTTGTCAAAGAAGGACCCGAGGGTAAATTTGAGCTGGTTTGGTCTTGGCGTTTGAATGTGAAGGCCAGTTTGAACTGGATATGAAAGTGCTTTGCATACAGAGATGAAAAACAGGCTGAATCAAGTTGGCACCTCAGGTTTTTCATGTAAAGGTCAGATCTAAATCTCTTTCTCTGTTGATTTAATAGCAGAGACAGAGTACTCTATCTGCCGACCTTTACCTATGAAATGGATACATTAGCACCAGTCCTTTTGAAAAGAGGTTAGGTTAGTTTAAAGTAGTGAGAGTGGTGATTCTGAGAACTGACACACCAGATACTAGACATGCAATCTGACGAATCTTAACAAGGAGCTGGGGATAATGCATTTCTATGGAGAGGTCTGAAATAATTTTCAACCTAATCAAGCCACTTATTAAATGTCTTGTCCTAGATATAGGGTAGGTAAAGGTAACTAGAAGCTACTTATTGTCAGTGCTGCAAGATGTATTTAGATCCTTCACCAAAGTGAAACTAGCGATACCATTCTGTAGAGATCACAAGTAAAAATCATTTCCATATATTTTTGTAGAATTGCTATTGGAGCATTTACATGTAAAACACATTTTTATATTGCTGCAATCAGATTCAAGCTACTTTATATACTGTACTATTTGGCATCAGTGGTGCCCCTAAGGTGGGGCCAAGGGGGTCTATGCCCCCTCAATAAAACTGCTGGCCCCCTCTGGGTGAAAAAAAAAAATTAAAAAGAAGTGTTTTTAAGATGCTGTGGCATGCTCATTCAAACACATTCTCACTCTAAACATAAATATATCAACGTTTGACCATGGATTTCCACGTCCAGATACAATGTGCAAGCTAGAAAATCCAGCCCGATCCCACCCGAGCCTTTGCATGTTCTGTCCAAGCCCGGCCAGGCCCGTCCCTTTAACTGTAATTACAAGCCTGAGCCCGGTTTAAACCCGACATTTCTTTTAAGGATATGAACGTGGACATTGAAGGCTGATTCCCGTCTTTCTTTCCATGGCAAGCCTTCGTCACGTGCCTCTTAAGGGTCCAGGTCCCCGTCTTTTTGTTGTCATGTACCAGCATTGTGCTGCCCTTGGTACACTTGACGAAGCCGACACACATGTTGTCACCACCGACAACTCACATGTGCATGGCCAGTGGCACCGTCAAGAGTTGCTGGTTCCATAGCCTAGGTCTATTATGAGGAGCCCGACCCGTCCGAGCCCAAGGATAGTGGCGGGAAATTAAGTGTCGGGTTCGGGCTCGGGCAGAGAATCTAAGCTCTACTGCAAGGTACCCTGGGTGCTTTGGTTGTTGACTTTCTGGGACGCCATGTTAAGTTCTGTTTGTTTGGAAGGAAATGTACAGTTTGCATACAGTCTCTTTCAAAATAAACGCACTACACTGGTGCAACACCGGGAATTGACGTTATTTTCAACAACAAAAGCACGTGGTTGGGCTTAGGACAAAAGAATAGGGTTTGGCTCTTTCATCTAAAGGGATGTGAACACCCCTCTCCCAGGTGGAAGTCAGTGTTTGTTGGACCTGTTCACCACCCCTCCTGCCTTCCCTTTCCCTTAACTTTCATTCTTGTCAAGCTGCATTTCCCCCTAATGCCTCCAAGCGCTCTTAAACTGTAACAGTGACCAGCCGTGTATCATGTCAATGTGAAAGGACGGCTTTGTTCATCTGAGGCAGCAAGTCACTGCCCAGGCACCGGATTTCGACAACTTCGGAGTGAGACTGGATTGGCTCTTTTTTGTAAGCTAGCTAGTGCAAAGGTATGGCATCTTTTAAAACTAGACAACCTAAGGCATCTATTGGTATCAACCATGTCAGCATAGGTTGTCTGAAAGGGGGCTAAATAACATCCCAAATTAAGGCAAAAGTTTGGCGAGGGAACCATTGGTATGGCCACTTTACAAAGGCGTCCATTGAACTCTCACCTCAAGATATCTGAATGAATATTGGTTCTGTGGGTTCTCACGAGTCTCCCCTAAACTTGAAAAGTCTTGTTTCCAGTAAATGTTTTGTTCCTTACAGTCAATTAACTTTAAAGCTGAAATTTCTCTTAAAGTGTGACCAGATGGTGAGGACTGGGACCATTTCAGATTTCAGAAAATTAATGGGAAGACCCACTCAAGCCAATTCAAAAAAAAGGGGAGTGAGGTCACACACACACAGCAAACAGCACTCAACCGTGAAAAAGAAGTGGAAGCTTGAAGAGCGAGGCCCCGGCTTAGACAGGCCTCAACCCTCCCTTCCTCAGTCAAGGTTCAGCCTAAAAACAAAGACAAAGAAAAAACATTAAAATGGGCAGGTGGGCAATAACACTGTTAAACACCGTGTAACTTTTTACAAAATATCACATAAGTTAAATACATTATTAAAATTATAACCCCTAGGCAAAACAGCAGTCAGCACTCACCGGTCATGAGAAAGGATAAATCAGCTCTCGCTAATGGCAGGACCAGGCATTCACCTCTTTAACAGAGACATCAAACCCAGGGAGCGTGCTGGCCATCAAGGGAATATCTGGCCACAGGAATGAGGAGCAGTGACTTTTCAGCCTGATGATTTGCTGGGTTGTTTATATAAGGTAGCATGAATGAGCTACACCTGGGGCCCATTTCCTTATTTAGTAGGGTTGACCCACCCCTCCCTACTACATAAGGAAAAGAACAACCAGTCTATTGGAAGAAGAATGAATCACCTAATATGTATACATGTACATAACACATTAAAACAGGATTATTGTAGAACTCAAAATTTAAACAGTACCAGTACTAGTCTATGCATATCAGATAATTATTAATATTAACTGTATATCAATATGTGAACTTTCCACATTGTCATAGTTTTCCCACTAGCCTTTGTACTTGTTTTCCTGCTAAATGTAAAATAGAAGAAAAGAGTACCATAAAAGCAGAGAGCAAGTACTTAAATTTGGTAAATACACTTTCCACTTCTGTTTACTGTACTTGGTGTAGAACAGAATCAGATCCCAATCCATGTCTTCCTCAATGTAGACAGTATTTCAAGGGTATAATTAATACCGTAGACTTTTATTGTGAGTGTCTTTCAACTAAACTGCTCCCTCTTGCTCTGGAAGGAAAACATCTCATTAACTAGTCTCCATTTAGAGCAATAGCCTATTGGGCAAAGTACTGGTATTAGACACAAACCACTAACTGGAACCCCAGTAATGAAGACAAACATTAGGAAGCACTGTGACACCATTTTGCCTTAGCCATACATATGCAAGGTTTCTCACCTTTATACACAATATGAGGACATTTCAGAGTCAGAGCTTGCAAAGAAGAATGATGGCAGAGAGACTGATAGAAGATCATTTTTTCTTTATATTTTAATCAGGTTTAGATGTGGGACAGGAGGAAAGTTGCGACTATCTAGTTTATCTTGCGTGATGCAGCAATTCACCAAAATAAGATCTGTTTCAAGTCTCTTGTAACAAAGACAAACAGATACCAGCCTATCCCAAAGCTGAAAGGAATGTCAGGATATTGGGAAATGGCACAAGGCTTCACTGTCTGTAAATAATTAGTTCTGTGAAAGCTAAGTTTCGAAAGCTGCCTGAACTGTCATAGGAATATGTTCAGTTTCAATTCTGGGTTCTGCCTACATTTTTCCAGGAAATGGATGACCATAAAAGGCTTTGAAGCCAAAGCAAAACAAAAAAAAAAAAAGCAAGGGGCTTTAGGGACATCCTTGACACCCTTCACAGAGCAAATTGAGAAGCTTGGAATAATTGTTTGTTAATTCAGTGGCTGAGGGGGCTGTGTGTAGAAGCTTAATCCGACAAATGAAGACTGGACCAAATCCAAAGTTTTCAGGCACCAAAATCAAATAATTTCATTGTAGGCTGCCAAATGAATTCTCTGCATCCAGAGGAGGGAAGGCACTCAGCATTTGGTTGCTTAAGAGAATAGGTTATTAAAAAAGAGGGCCAACACTGAAATAATAAAAGCAGGAGATATGAGAGGAAAGATGACATGTTTCATTAAAGAATAGTGTTTTGAAAAACACTTGGTCCTTGGTCAGGGATGCTTAAGATTGATATGCTACCACTCCACAACCAGGGTGGCTATGCCTGTGGATGTAGAGGGGTCGTCCTCTAATCAAAAGGTCAGTGGCTCGAACTCTGGCCCCTGCAGTCTTCATGCTAAAGGGGGCAAGATACTGGAGTGTGTGTGTGTGATTTATCACTCCTGATAAGCAGGTGGCACCCTTCATGGATGTCTGGTAGCCATGGTAGCGTGCCAACTTGTGTTGTTAAGTACTTTGAGTGATCGGTAGAAAAGCGTTATGTAAATGCAGTCCATTTACCACTTTTGTGTCTGTTTGCCAAATGAAGCCAGATGGTGATAAGCTTATCTTGTTAGTTTAATCTGTGCAAAAACCTTAGTGTGAAAAAAACGAGATGAGAAATGAGTTATGCTATTGGCCCATTAAAGGAGCAGTGGGTGTGATTTAAGGGGATTCAGTGGCATCTAGCAGTGAGGATTGCAGATTGCAACCAGCTGAAACCTTTCCCACTTAGACTTTGTTTAGTGTTCTTTGTTCAGGAGGTTATTACCACGAGCCAAGTTATCAACAGAGGTCTCCTTCTCTCTAAAACAAACAGACTCCGTGATTTAAATGGGTAAAAACACTGAATAAAGCAGTTTCATGTTACAAAAGCGTTGGGGGGCGGCAGTAGCTCAGTCCATAGGGACTTGGGTTGGGAACCGGAGGGTCGTCTGTTCAAGTCCCCTTCCGGAGCAAAATATGGAGTGTGGACTGGTAGCTGGAGAGGTGCCAGTTTACCTCCTGGGCACTGCCGAGGTGCCCCTGAGCAAGGCACCGAACCCCCCAACCGCTCGGAGCGCCTGTCATGGGCAGCCCACTCTGACATCTCTCCACTTAATGCATGTATAGGTCCAGTTTGTGCATGTGTGTGTTCGGACCTGTGTGTAATTGACAACAGAGTGTAAAATTGAATTTCCCCTCGGGGATTAATAAAGTATATATATATATATAAAAAAAAAAAAAGTGTTTCTCCTACGCTGTTGGGCACCAACTAATACGTGCTCAGCTTTCCCTCTGAAAACCTGAGATCCAGACGTTAAGATGTTTCACCGGGGCCCAAATTATCCACAGAGGCCTCCTCCTCTCCAATACAAATGAACTTGGTAATTTAAAATGGTAAAAACACTGAATAAAGCAGTTTCATGTTAAAAAAAAGAAGTGTTTTTCCAAGGCTCTGTTCCAGGGTACTGTAGACATATGGTGGTGCAACAAGGTGATCTCTGTAGACAAGGAATTGATATAAACGGTTCAGTCTAAGGTAAGGATAACACAGCTATTCTTATTTTAAGGTGATTATACACAAATAAAAACATACTGACTTTATTATATTCCCTTTTTGCCAATATATTCCCCTAAATTCTACACACTGGACCTTTAAACGTGGTAATGTCTGAGCTTTAGTGGTGCTGTTGGGTTAACTTTGGATGGAGCCAGGCTAGCTGTTTCCCTCTGTCCGCAGTCTTTATGCTTATAGCTAACCGGCTGCTAATTCTAGAAGCCTATAATGTATAGAAAGCTCCAGGGATGACGCTCTTCTGTAGGCTGATGTTGAAGTTAGCATCGCACTGGTTCCCTCGTCAAAAAGCCTGAGATTTTTTTCCACTGGAATTTGGATTATTGCCGAAAATAACAACAAAATGTTTATGATACTTACACATTTTGTTCAACAAGATAATCTTCACAGATGAACACCACTTTCATGATTGAAGCCTGAATGCAATCTCCAGAAGTAAATGGCTAACGTTAGGCTATAAACGAACTACACTATGGTCGCATGATTTAACGTCACCACCATAACAAGACTGTGAAGCCATACATAGACACAGAGTTCCCAAACTGGGTATTTACTGATGTATTCAGTGTCTGAGAACAAAACATGAAAGTCTCTTAAGCTTGTGTTAACCACAGTCCTTATTTCAGGCATCTAACCAAAAACTCATTTAAAAAAACAATTGACTTTGAGACCAGGGAACTGTAAGTTGTAAAATGTTAACTCATTTCTCGGTTTTAGGACTCATTCCTGGTGGACTCTATTTACAAGGGAGATATGAGAGTGGTGTCAGTCTTAATTCTTAGCAGGAAAGCAAATGTTTAACTATTCCCCTATTATTAACTTTTATTTCTAAGGTCTTTGTTTCTTTAATATTGTGGAATTCGGGAGGTTTACTCCTGACAATGTGAAGAAATCCTCTGGGCACGTTGAAGAATAGCCTACAAAAGGTGTCAGCAAATTTGTCACTTTACAGATATGCAACAGTTTTTAAAGATTTTTGCATCTTTTCACACCTTTTACATTAAATGGTTGTACATTCAGCTATACCACTTTGACCCCCCGACCCCACTGCTTTTAAAATAAACATTTCATAGCTGAGAAAAAGATTTAAAAACAGGAGCAGTACACTTTTTATTGTATCAGTGCCACAGTGAGCACAGCTTGTTAGGCTAAAAGTATCCCTTGCTGTTAAAATCTAACTGGCACCTACATGGTTAACATCTGGAACATCTGGATCCAACTTGTGGTCACATGACCGAGGGGAAATCGGCATTCCGGAACCTTGAGTCTGTGTTTACACAGGGGAGGGAGTTCACTTGGTAAACTTCAAACTGACGGTAAAACATGCAGCGACTCTTTATACTCACCCTCAGCCTGTTACCATGGATCCCAGGTAATAACTGTGACCACTGAGATCATATGCTTACAAAAGTTCTACAGTATGCCTTTTTTCCTGCAGATAAATGATGGGAAACAAGTTGATTCAGCCCCCTCACTATGGCTGTGCTCTTGACAAAAGCTGGTGCTACAATTGCCATGTTGCTCATGCTTCATTTCTCTTTACTATTTTACTGCTCTTCTATATTAATCATTTGTTGAAGACAGACTAGAAAGATCTGCAGGAGCCAGAGTGGGCTTTTGTTTTTCAAATCTTCCAAGCTGCGGTGCAGTTTGCCCCTTGGCAAGAGTATATGCTTTATGTTTATTTTGTCAAGTCTTAGAGGCCTGTTATATTTGTCCCCCCAAATCTCTATTATAGACGGATAATCCAATTTTGAAATAAGAAGTACAGAGAGGGAAGTTAAAGTAGGAATAGTGTTTTGTTACAAAGGAAACCGAAACCATAAATGTGGTACAAGTATTCCTCAAGGCCACTCTCCCCCTTTTCCCAGTCACAGATAAGAAATGTCTGCTGTGCATGACTGAAAGTTTCAAAGTTCAAACTAGAGTTCAACACACAATCATCTCCACTTTCCATCAGCTGTCCTCTGCAAGGTAACCACCGAGGGAGAGCTTTCCATCATGGAGGGTCAATCCCTCACAATCCCGTGTCATTACGAGCCTCAGTATGCCAGCTACGTAAAATACTGGTGTCGGGGGAAGACGAGGGAGTTCTGCACCAGTTTAGCTCGAACAGATGAGCCCCGTTCAGCCGATCCAGCTGAGAAGAAAGTGAGCGTTTTTGACGACCAGGTCCAGCTGGTGTTCACGGTGACCATGAACAACCTGAAGGAGGGGGATTCTGGGTGGTACATGTGTGGTGTGGAGATAGGAGGTGTGTGGAGCGCTGATGATGTCGCTTTCACTAACATCAAGGTCATTCATGGTGAGTAATGAGGTGATTTTTGAACTGATGAGCCATTATTGATCCCCATTGAAAAAACATTTTCATGCATTTCAAATTCTTGGATGACACATTTAAGGATGTGTTCATTCCCTGCAGGTATGTCAGTGGTGAACAGCCGAGTGAGTGGGGAAGAAGGGAGTAGTCTCACAGTTGAATGCCACTACAGTGAGAGATACAGGTATTTTATTGCCTCATTCATCACACTACAGTTGTGTCACTTGTATTTACCATCAGACCATGTGGAATCCTCACTTTTAAAACAACAATTTCCAAAGCATCAGTAAACCTGAGAAAGCGTGGTTATTTGTTCAAAATCTTCAATTCAAGCCTAACTTTGATGGACAGTCAGCCTTCACTGACTCCCCTGTGACTGCCTCCCAACAGAGAGAGTGAGAAGAAGTGGTGTCGGAGTGGAGACTGGAGCTCCTGTCTGCTGACAGGTTCTGAAGGGAACTACGAAGACACTTCAGTGGCCATCAGCGATGACAGAACTAGGACTTTCACTATAACCCTAAAGAAGCTGCAGATGAGAGATACCGGCTGGTACTGGTGTTCTGCAGGACAGCAGCAGATGGCCGTGCATGTGCTGGTCACACGCCGGGCTACGACTAGTAGGTTGACCCCTTAAAATTAAAGAACCTTTAAAATTAAAAATCCATATAACAGATTGTCCTTTTATCTTGCCGTCAGGGGGAATTGTTCTGTTTGCCTCATTGTTAATGCTGCACTAGGCAAAATCTTTATTTAAATGAGTAGCAATTGATTTTTTGGCATTTGGGGGCAGCAGAACAAGCAAATTAAGGAAATTGTGTTTCTGGCACCTTGGTAATACAAGTCCAATATTCACTCTCCTTTCAGCTGTTTTTTGGTTTCCAACAACTCCTTAGAAAAATATCCAGCTCATTAGCCCCTGTATGCACCACTATGTTCACCAGATAGCTAACTTTATCTGCCTGCTGTTTGGTGTTGGCAGGTAGTTTACAGTGGCTTTTATCCAGGTGTGTAGTGTTGCTGGAGCGCACTGAAACACTGCTCTTCTACTTTTTTTTTTTCTACAAGTGAGGAATTAGAATATTGGCAGTTTGCATAATCCTGTTGAAATACATTTTTTAAGCACTTGAAGATCCAATAATCACTAAAGTGTATGTCATGTAAGAGAGACAATGAAAAATGGACTGGTCAGAGTTGTCGTATTGACATGTAAGGTGTGTGATTCACGACATCAACTCATGCACTGAGTAACATGCATGTAACATGCATGCACCTTAAAAGTTGCCACTTGCTGCCAGTAGCCTTCGTACAGCACAGTGAGCCAAATTTTTTTTTCTCAGTCTATTAGCTAGCTAACGGTAAACTAGTAGGGTCCATGTCATTGGTCCGACAGCCCATTGGTTCGACATCCCATTAGTCCGACTCTCCGCGGTGCTGAACGGCTCGCAGCAGGCATATGGTGCGCCGCGACCGGCTCTGGGTCAGCTGGGAAAGGCTTGAGGCGGAGCAGGCTCACGGCTTATGTGTTTGCCACTTTCTTTTTCATTTTAACCCACACCATGATCTTTTCCTGCCCCTAACCAAGTGGTTTTTGTGCCTAAACCTAACCAGACCTTAACCACAGGGCATCATGATGATTTTGGAACGGACTTCGGAACAATGGGTTTAATATGGTTGGAACAATGGGATGTCGAACCAATGGGCTGTCGGACCAATGGGCAGTTCCCAACTAGTAAAGATAAAAAGGCAGCAAAACATTCTTTCATTTTATAGTTACACTTGACCACTGTAAACTTGCCACCGTAAGAACAGTGGTTACCTTTGAAACAAGACATGCATAGATGTGCTCTGGTGCTTAAACAAATAGCACTACACCCCTGATTTTATCAGAGCCTTTTTTGCTGAAAATAGCTATGGCTGGAAACGAAGTTCATGAGAGCCATGAGAGTGAATCAAAACTGTAAAGTTGTGTGCTGGAGAACCAAAACAATGAGCACAGTGACACTAAAATAATAGAGTTTAGGGAAAATTAAATTAGGTGATAATTCTTCGTGAATTTGTCCCTAGGAACGACCAATTTCACACTACGTATACACATTTGACTCACTGTTAAGGGAGCTGTGTGCGACATTCAGAGCATATCTGTGATTCAGACTCTGGAGTGAGATTGTACGCACACGGATCTCAACATGGAGGGGGCTGAGTCGGTGCCTAGCAGCTAACAGTGCTAGCTCCATAAACAACACTAACAACTGCAATAGTGCTGATAGAACTAACAGTTTTACCTTGCGCAAACGTCATCCCAATACCTAGCCAGTTCTCATTCCCAAGGTTTGAAACACTGCCTTTTGGTCAGAGACTTTGGTGTCAGACACCAATGCAAAGTCACCTTTGACAGTGGTATGATATGCCGCCGGACAGCATCAATTTGAAATGCTGCTGGTAACAAGGTCGGTATGCTGTGCTGCTAAAAGGTGTCAGTTTGAAACAAAGATAGTAAGAATATAATAGTAGGAGCTGGAAAGTTCTAATAGGGCGGGTGGGAGGGGAGGTGGATGGGTCCAACAAACCCCGACTTCCACGCGGCAGCCCCCTCTTCGCCTGCTGTGTAAATGTCGAGCCAAACCATGTTGTTTTTTCTAAACCTAACCACGTGCTTTTGTTGCACAAGGAAGAAAAAAAAAAACGTAACTACAAGGTGTTTTACTGCCGTTGTTTACTGACAAAGTTTATTTTGAAAAAGACTGTATGTATAATGACCACAAACTGTTCATGTCCTGTGAAAAGAGAGGTGTATTTTGAAAAGACACAATGCATGTAACAAGCGTAAACTGACACGGCGTCCTGCAACATCAACACTAGACACAAGTAATATATAGATGTGAAAGTCCACTGCCAAAACGGGAATATTTGATAAATTGGGATGAGCACGTGTTGCGATACCAGTGGTAACCACCGTATGAGCACAGTGCAGAGCAGCGGCAATTAGCTAACCACTAGAATACACTCACAAGGACTTAATGCACTAACATGCATGCGTGTCTGGACCATCAACAACAACTAAAGATGCTCAGATTGCAACACACATAGGTAGCTTGACTTCATTCTCTGCTCAGGACACTATATTCCACGATATCTTAACACAGCCAGTAGTGGTTTTCTGATATATTAATGCTCTGAATGTCGAATACAGCTCCTTTAAAATAAAAATATTTATTAGAACAGCTTTAAAACGCTTGTTTTTTTGTCATTCTAAGCCATGAGCCTGGCAATGCCAGCCTTAAATCTCACAAGCTTAGTTTTCACCATGAGATTTCAGTCTGGGAAGGATCTATTAAAAGTCTGTAAAGCCTAGTGGGTGGAAACCAGACAAATTAGTATACAATAGGGAGTTGTTTAGATGGTGATCTGACTTGCTGATTGAAACTCCCAAATGTTATTGAAAACTATTTAAACCAGACATTGTAGGTATGAAAAGAGGCACAATTCTGCGACAAAGTGGCCTTTTCCCCACGTCACTCTGCAGCTGCTGAAATGAGAAGCAGCCAAGTGTAGCTTTAAGGATCAATATGTGTTTGTGACAGATGGCGGGGGCTCCTGGGTCTCCAGCTGTACAAGGTATCGATTATCACGAGTCACTTATCAAGAATATTGATGTTATGATCTCTGTGGGTGCTGCTACAAACACTCTTTTCTTTTGCTTATAATAGCACATCATTTTTCAGCTATAATATCTTTATCCTCAGCAGCGGTGTCTGTGACATCCCCACCTATACGCCTACATTCTGCTGCATACCTGCCTCCACCCAAACCCATCACTAAGGAATCCTGGAACAGTCACAGGTAAGAGTGAAGCACTTTTTCATGATTGTGCTTGAAAGTGCTGTTAATTAGAAATTTATCATCATCTTGGCCGTCATGAAAGAACAGATGCAGCACAGGCCTGAGCTGCTCTTGAAGCTCCACTATCTGTTCATACCAGTGTGTGCTTGTGTCTGTGTTTTAGTCACATCTTGGAGTCTTTGCTGGTGTGTGCTTCGATAATGCTTCTTGTGGGCTTGGCCATACTGGCGAGAAAATTGTGGAAACAGCGCAGTAAGGCAACTTCTCATTTCTTTGAATATTAAATCTGGGCAGAATCGTGCCTCTGACCTCCTTACAGGTCTAGGCAATATTGCACATGCATTATATATCTTCAGCGAGAAATTTGCATCATCATTTGTGGCTTAAAGATCCTCAATATCTATTTCTAGAGCAGGATCCTTTGCAGAGACAAGTTAAGGCGATAAAAGCAAGGCACAATGTAAGCCTCCATTAAAATATCTGTCACTATTCTATTACACACTATTTAAAGATAAACGGCATTATCAAGGATATGCTTTAGCGATTATTGTACTCATTTTTCTTTCTGTCTCCCACAGGAGTACTCAGGGGATGTAGGTGACCTGCAAAACGCTGCTGTCGTTTTCCTCAACAGGGACTCCCAGGACGTACATATGTACTGAGCTTTGTCACTGCAGCGTTTATTGTTACTCTTTGTAACTGAATGTAATTTTGGTGTTAGTTCACTGCACACAGCATATGCTTTACTTCCAGTGTCTTCTTTATGTTACATACCAGCACAGTTAAAGACATTTTGATGTTTCTTTTTTTTGCTTGCTGTTCTCTGCTGGCAACTGGTATAAGCAGGAGAGCTTACAAGAGTATATTTTTCCTGTAAGGCAAATTAACCAAACTATAATAACGGGGTCCTCTATTTAATTTCATCAATCAAGAGCAGCGCTGTAACTACTACTAATGACACTAAGGTTTATTATCATATGATTTTGGCAGAGTTTACATTCTACAGTTAAAAATGTACATTACAATTAAATCTGACTATGTTTATTATCATATATAGAGTGAAGTTGGGTAATTTGGGACACTTTCTGACACATTACCACTAAAATCAACCCAAAGTTCTGAATACTACCTTAAGTGTTACTTGTAGAACTTGATATGGATTTTTGCTCTATTTTTATGAAGAAAATATGTTATTATGTAAAATACTGTAGAAACGCTGGACCTTCAAACACATCAAGAACCCCTACCTCATTCCGATGACATGACATGTAATTCATTCAATCAGTAATGTAAATGTAACATAACTTCTTATTTAAAAAGATTGTGCAACTTTTCTGCCATGCTTTACCGTTCTTTCGCTGCCTGTTTCCTTGTTGCCATATTATCTACAATGGACATGCATGTGTATGCGTCTGTGTATGTAACAATACTGGCTAATTCTGGACTATTGTGGCTGACATGAACTCACTGCATCATTGTGATATTTTTTAGGTGACAAAAATGGCTGTAATATTGCAGGATGGCATGCAATAACATAAGTCATGATTTTATGGCACTTGGTAAATTAAAACATACTTTTCTCACTTCAGAAAAATGTCCAGTTGTAGCATAGTTTTTTTCCCATTTTACCTGAATGCATTAATTACTCACTCAAAGTGCAGTGTTGCCCTGGTTCCATTGAAGAAAAGCCAGTGGGATTTTTCTACTGGATTTTTGATTGTTGCAGAAAATGAGCTCTGTGGTGAATAAAAGTTTAAGATGCCTTCACATTTTGTTCAGCAAGATTTATTTTTTACAAATGCACACCACTTTTAGGGTTTTTGAAGCGTAAATGCAATTGCCAGAAATAAAGAGCTAACCTTAGGCGATAAACAAACTACACCATGGTTGCATAACTTCAGCGTCCACACCACAACAAAGTTGTAAAGTGAGATGACATTCACATTCACATTTAGCCACTTCTTAGCAAATGCCCTTTTGAAGACATGTAAAAGCCTCAAAATTCACAAATGGGCTATTTCCTGATATATCTTTTGGTGTTGAACAAAATGTGAAAGTCTCTTTAGCTTGTGCTTACCACCAACCTTAATTTCAGGCATCTAACCAAAGAAAACCCATTCAAAACTCAACTTACTGACTTTGAAATGAGGGAAATGGAAATGCTAAATTGCTAATTCTATTTAAATTAAACCTGCAATAACAATTTTTGGCCATCTGGCTGCAGCAGAAACATACAAACACACCTTTGACATGATGAACTTGTTAGCTAATCACACATCCAGTGGATGCAATGTGGAGCAACATTAGCATTCCTGTGGAGTCATGTTTATGTCCCCCTGATAATTGAAATCCACTATTTTTAACTCTTCTTTAAGCTCTGTTTTGGTCCCTACCAACTCCTGAGGGAAATAGATGGTGCTTTTGCTGCTAGATACTCCACTATGTTTACTGGCAAGTTGCTCACTGTGTCTGTCTGCCAGCTGGTGCTGGGTAGGTAGAGCCATTTTTTTTCTTTACCATTTCCACTGTAAACAGCCACCTGTCAAATGTTATGAAAGCAGTGAGTGTAAACCAACAAATAAAGCTGTGCACACCAAAACATGCGAATGCTTAAGAAGACGCTATGAAGCTCTGTAGGGCTGAGAGAAAGAGTAGAGTGTGATATCTACATTATTTTTTCCAGAAGAATTTCCTTGAAACAATTGCACAAAGTAAAATTCAACAGCCAGCTCAGTAAATAAGATATGCAAAATAAAAAATATTAAAACATTTAAGAGACTTGTTTTTTGGTCTAATTGGACTCTTCGGTCCTTCAGTATGTCTAAAATTCTGGCTACAGCCCTGTTCAGATGTCCAAATATCTACAGCATTGTGATAGAAATGTATTAGACATGAAGGAGAGTATAGTTTGTGCATTGCCATGGTTTGGTGTTTTGAGAGGCCTCAGAGACCTTCACATATGGCTCGCTTTATGCGGAGAGGCTCAGAATGTCCAGGGGTAAAGATAAGATGAGGACCTTGTAGATGCTCCTGACTCCCATGATAAATAGTATGTTGTTTGGCCTCCTCCCTGGTGGCGCTATTATACGTGATTCTGTATGACATGGTCATAGTGTATAAAGTTGAGTAAATGTAATATTACTTTCAGTTTTCTGGTATGCTGTGTCCATGCATTCATGCTGTACCAAGATCTTGTCTGACATCAGCTTTGTGTTGTAATAAACTTATATTCAAGTAAGGACAACTGTGGCTCATCAAGTTTATTCTAGTATTCATCAAAGTGAAGACTGAAGATTATTTTAATTATGTATATAATTCACACCATCATGCTGCTCAAGAAACAATATACTCTTCAGGTCTAAAGATTACACTCATGCACACTGACAACCCCCTATTAGGGGATTGTTGTCAGCTCCGAACGGCTGTTTGTTGCTTCTAACTATTACACAGAAAAAAAAGCAATATGAATGACTAATAAGTGCTTAGATGGTAAATTTTGTCTTCACAGAAACCCCATGGGACTGGCAGTACTTTTTCAGTTTTGGTTGCTATTATAGCAAAATTAGACTGCAGTGTTTATTTCATAGCAAGATAACGAAATGGCTAATTAACACATGGATACATGGTCTGTTTGACAGAAAACTTGTGGAAGCAAATTCAGGCAATGTGAACATTGTTATGAGACTTACTTTCTTTAAGAAAGAAGTGAGCAAATGAAGACAGAAACCATTAAAGGGAGTTCACAAATTAACTCTGAAAGAGAACAGCTCTACATTTCATGCTTGAACTGTCTGTTCTCATACTGAACCTCAAACGACGTGTTAGAATTGTAAATTGAACGAGCTAATGAGACGGCCAAAACTGCTGTGGAACCATCTCGGAACTCTTGGTAATAACTTTGTCTTCCCTTCACATAGGGAAAAGCCATTTTGCTGTTTGTGGTACATAAAAAAGGAACAATAAAATCACATTCAATGTTCCTTTGTGGTGTCATGTATGCTTAGGGTGCTTGCACTTATGTCCACCTCTTTGGATTGATTTCTCACATGCGTCACTTATGGTCAGTGCTGCTGCAGGAAATGTGGAGTGTAGCCTCTATTTTTATGTGGGGTTTGAGTCACAAGAAAGAGAATCATTTTAACCTTCAATTACGACCACTGAAAATTGCTATTCTGCATTCAGTTATCTTGTTGATTAAGTCGACTGAGTCATCTGTATACCTTTACTTGTAACGCCATCCTGGGCAAACATCGTCATCTCTCTACCTCACAGAGCTTATGCGGCATACATTATCTTGGATCACAAAACATCTGCTGCCTGTTCCTAATGTCTGGACAGAAATGGGATGGAAAGACTTCATGTTATCAGACAGACTTTGAGACTTCCACGGCCAGATTTTAAATTCCATGGCAAATAACTCCTTTGTTAATTATCTCTGCCAATAGCTAATGTTAGTTTTATTTTAATATCTACATTTTTTAAAGTATTGTTTAATCTGTTACCTGATTTTGTACCGTTTTATCCACAGCCTTTTTTATGCTGCAGTCTTGGGCAGGTCTCCCTTGTAAAGGAGATTTCCTACCTCAATGGGGCTTACCTGGTTAAAGGTCCAGTGTGTAGGATTTAGGGGGATATACCAGTGGCGGCTGCTGGTCTTTCAAACAGAGGAAGCTCACTTTAAGTTTACATCATAAAGTTTGTCATATTGTAGCGAGGCAGTGACTTATAAAAGGAACATTTCACTGAAGCCGTTTTTCAACCACACTCATGCCATAGAACCACAGAAAAACACATCTCAAAGATTTTCAGATGGGTTTAAACACCTGAACTGTACTACACAAACGGTGAAAATGAGCTATATCGCTTATGCAAATAAGGAACTCCGGTCAGAAGAGTCCACTCACCGATGCTGGTGTGTATTTCCAAAGCGCTGTCAATCACAAAGGGGTTCAGCCTTTTAGACAATTCCTCCAATCATGATGCATACACCGAGCGTCCTCTCCTGCCTACCGCTCCATTAGGTCCCAGGGAAGCT
>NC_065526.1:31793773-31815304 GCF_006386435.1 Epinephelus moara | reverse complement strand
TGGTGATAAACAGCTGACGTTTGAACATCATAGTCATGATGTTAAACGCATCCTAGCGCAAGTTTAATGCAATGTAAATTCTTATTTTAATATAAATTCAATAGTGCATATTTGACCATTTCTTCTATGAAATTTTAGGAGAAGTTCAGCCTCCCTTGTTGTCTCAGAGCAATCGCTCCTTATAAATACCCATTCTCATCCCAACTCATCAAATACCACTACTTTGTCAGTGGGCCTGAACATCAAAATATGAAGCGCTGGGTAGCTTCCTGCCTTAGGTTTGGATGCTCACAGATGGCATCTTAATTGACGCTTGTTAAATGCGTTGTGTCTTTTCAAAATACACTTCCTGTTTTCACAGGAAATTTACAGTTTCTGCTCGTGACATGCATACAGTCTTTTTCAAAATACACTTAGAACATAGGTAACTCACTTTCTCTTCAGGTTTACTTCCTTAAGTCTAGACAACAAAAGCATGTTGTCAGGTTTTAAAAAAAACATCATGGTTTGGCTTAAAGTACATACAGTTGTTACTAATGTAATGTCACATCATGTGAGATATGTCAGTAGTGTAGCGTGCTACACGTACTAGCACACTATGTTGTTATCGAAATAACTCCATTAACTTTTGGTTTTTACACAGGATACAGATAGCAGGGCTCCTGGATGAAAGTCTGATGTTAGTTTAATCTATCCATCTCCCCTCCTAACTGCCGTATAGGGAGTTTTTCACTCTTTATACTACTATATGGAGTCTGCTATGTTGCACTGCCATGTTTTTACAGTGGCCCAGAATGGACAAACCAAACACTGGCTCTAGTTAGGGCCATTCACAATTTTGTGTTTCACGTTTTTAGGTCGACCACCATAGTTAGCAGCCCTCCTACAGACCTCTGCAGATTCGACTCCCGGTAAAAACCTCCTCAGTGTCTGTATCAGAAGTAAAGTGATCACACGTTAGGTTATCAGAGAAAATAGGTGAGCACACATTAGCAGGTGCTGGGCTAGCAGTCTGTCTGCGACGTTCAAAACAGTGTAGGAGACACGCTGATTCCTTTTAAGGTTAAATTAGAGAAACAAGATACAAAAGATGGCTATGTTTTCACTCAGGCTTAGTTAAATTGGGATTTTTTTTTTGTACGTAATAACTTTTGTGTCTGTAATTGCTATTGACATTGTCCACGTGGAAATAATTGCATTTAAAATGTCATGGCTGTTTTAAATTTTTTTTCTTCCATCTTCTATCCTTCATCCTAATTAAATACTTGGTCATTTACAGAGGGATTTGCCTTGTATAAAATAAACTTACACATAGGACTACGTGGGACAGTTTTTTTTTAAATCAGTTTTATTCTGTAGAAGGCTTGATAAAGGTTAAATGAAATAAAAGCATCTTAAGAAAGTTTATAAATTACCAACTGTTTGTATCTATTTAATTCTGTTCTACTTTATTATATTCGGCTCTATTGTGATCTTTTGTTCTATTCTGTGCTATTGTATTATGTTCTTTTTATTCTATTCTACTCATCATCTTGGTATTATATTCTAGTTTATTGTATTCTGGTCTGTTTTGGCCTAATCTGTTATGTTTTATTTCATTCCATACCTAATCATTTTCTAATCTTATTTGATTCTGTTCTATATATTGCGTTCTATTCTATGTATTCTCTGTAGCCCACTCTAGTCTAGTTGAGTTTCACCAGTGTGTCGATGTTACAGGGTCTCAGTCATTAATCTAAATGCGTTTAAAGTGGAATCAGTTCTGCCACTAGATGGAGGTCAACCCTGTATGAAATATGTTCTTTCAGTTATATATATTGCTGATGTTTGTGTGTGTGTGTGTGTGTGTGTGTGTGTGTGTGTGTGTGTGTGTGTGTATTCATGTGCAAAAATGTTCCTTTTTTCTGTAGAAAAAAAAGTGAAGAAAAGCCTGAGGCTCTCTTGTCACTGCTGAGCTCTACACAGAAAAATACAGGATTTAAACATCTTAACATTCATGCATTTTCTATTCAATATGAAAAACATTCCAGTTCTTGCTCAAGCATTAGGAAGAACATTTCTGTAACAGTTCCCCTGAGTCTTGCCATTTGAGGGCGTCAACAATCAATACATTTGTGCTCTCCTTGTGCATGGCTGCTGCAGATAATAAGGCATCAGTGGGAAACATGGAGGGCCAGCATGAAGGATAAGTGACTCTGCTATGCTCTGTGACAGTCGGTATGAAGGCCAGGCATTGCACGAGCAAGCACTATTCTTGTTCACTCCGACCCAAGTGGACAGAAGGATTAAATAGGATGAAAATAACTTAATATTCATGGCTATGAGCTACCTGAAAGCTTAAGGTACTTACAGTATACTGCTGTTTGGACGATGGTGTCTGTCCATAAACCAGTGTAAAACCTTTGTAATGATGTTGTTCACGGCTTGTTTTATTTGACTAAAAATACTTATTCATACACATTCATGTTTAGCATGCTGTAAAAGATGATTTCATTATTTTATCCTGTGTCCTCAGTGCTCACAGGTCCATCATAAACTGCGTGGAGAAAGAGAAATAATTTCCCCAGTGTTTCTATAGTAACGGTATTAAAAAGAAAACAAAAACAAAATGAAATTGTACCTAGTTGCCAGATCCTGTTGAGATCCACCGTGACTTACCAGAGTGCCTCTCACTGGCTGAGAGAGCGTGTCGAGGCTGGAAATGAAGGGCACAGGCTGATCCCCTGTGTGCTCCCCTGTGTACATTGCTGTTAAAGGTACATGTCCAAGGCAGACCTCATATCACACCTCCTGCAGAAATCCTTCCTGTACCTTCAAAAGGTTATCATTTCATTTTCACTTTGAACATTTACCACTGTAGGATTGGACACAACAGCTAACAAATGATTGAATGAATTTCGAAAAATTCCACTTCAATTACCTGTTCATCTGGATGCTCCGAGTGAGGACAAACATGTTTTGTTTACTTGATTTGTTCTAGCTTCAAAAGAACCCAATGTAAAGCCTTTCATTCTGTAAAAAAAAAAAAGTAATATCAAGTACAGTTTTATTTCAGCTAAGACGATACCTTGAGACATGGATGCGCTCTGAAAAAGAAAATGTTCATCTTCAGTTGCTACAGAAAAATGATAGAATAAAACCACAGCTGGAGAGCAACCTCATTAAAGGTTTTGCCTGTCTTATTAGATAATGTTTTATTCCTACATGATTACTTAGATGGATTAATTTTCTTAAGTGTTTCCTCCTGCTATGCACTAACTGTCTGTATTCCTACATGTTTGCTGTTAAGGGAAAATGCTGTGGATTCAAGGGGGACTGTGTATAGTTTTATTGATGGTTTGAATTATGAATTAAAAGTTCATAAACAAACACATGAGACTGGTTCCTTATTCTGAGCACACCTACGGTGAGACAGTGTAGTAGTTTGGCTGAGCAAACATTGAGAGATTAGCAGCTAAAGAGGACCTAAGATTGATCCCTGAGGAGCACCACAATGCGCTGTGAAAATGCTAACACGTTATCAGAATATAATATATACTATTACAGAGGTAATCTATGATCTTCTTTTAAAATACCAATAAAATTTTCTTCACAGCTCAGAGGATGCCATTAGAATAGCATGCCATAATATTTTAAATGCATCCTGCATTTAGGAACACAGACATTTTAATGTCTGTTTGATCTGAGATATTGTAGTGTTGTACTTAACGCTATAATCACCTGTTTAACATTTTCAATCAACACCATCTGTGTCCCAACCCTACATGGGGGTCTGGGGGAAATTTCCCCCAGGAGAGATTTTTAAAAACATTATGGCTAGATGGACCATTTAAAAGAAACAAAAACCTTAGATCATGGCTGACTACCACTTTGGGTAGTCAGCTTATGATTGACCGGCTGCACAGGAAACACACTATTACTTCTCATTATGTGATGACATTTTTAATGACTTTTTTATGACATACTGTCCATTTTTAATGGCCTTTTTACATTTTTATGACAAACTAACACTTAACAAAAACTATTACAATTGACAGTAATATAACACTCTAATTACATTTTAGTTTTCCACTTTCTAATACATTGGAAACTAATAAAACGGACAGACAGGACAAGCAATGGCTTCTGATGGAGTATGGCAACACCACTTGCACAAGACACACGTAGAACTGCAGTTCACTGTAATACTGGAACCAGCAGTACTAATAATGGCAATTAGATACATATATTTATGATTAGAATTACATTTGCCAATGATTATTTCGGACAGTGGTTGTTGCCTTCATATCATAGCATTGTTTTTTATATATACTCTATATATTTATCTATTGCCTAGTTTGCACTGCAGACTGAAGTCAACAAGAAAAACATCATGTTTACTGTTAAGTATCAATCCAAATGTCAGGAAATGTCACTATTATGATGCATCATAATATCAGTATAACTATAACAGTGTTGGGCATTCTTGACCTTGAAAACAGTAGGTTTTATACACACACACGTATTACAGTTTAAGTGGAACAATCACAATAACATAATAATGACCGTTAGCTGTGACAGGGAGAGATTTGATACTAACTTAATTTAACCGAGAAAGTTATCTCAGAACATATAGTGTTTTCTCTACAGTAACACAGTACAACAGGTACAGTAACAGAAATTACACAGTCATTTTCTATATTCATACCTCAGCGCCCAGATCTTGCTCCCACATTGCAAACCTTTAAGACTGATCTCTGAGATCACTGAGGTCAGGTATCAGAAATGGTATCAAAAAAAAAAGAATTAAAATGAGTGAGTAAGAATAAAAGCTTTAGGGATGATACACACAAGACATGTTCAGTCCTTTTCATTTCAGAAACATTCAAAAGTGTCACAGACATCTGATTACTAACAAAGAGTAGCCTAACATAGTTTAGCCCTGGCATATTTTCTTTCAAGACATTCATTTTAGGTTTTTGTGACATTTAATTGAGGTTGAGATGGAGTCATTTAGTAGCGGCAACATAGCCGCTTCTTATTGAAACAGTCCTGGAAAAAACCAAAGGAAAAGAGACTGTTTTGACCATTTACTGATGGGGCTACATCAGGGTTCAGCTCCTTCAACAATGAGGATTGTGATTTTAAATGTCATTGCCAGCGTGAAGGCAGCATTCCCGCAAAGTGGTCCAAGTGGGTCAAGAAGCATTGTGTTCTCATCATCTGCAGAAAATGCATAGCGATAACAAAGGGCACTGAGCATAGGCAGAACCCCGTCGTGCATATGACATTGACTATCTCTGCTTTCCCAAAAAGAGAAGAAAAAAGACTGTAATATTCAACATCTATATTCCATAATTTTCCACTTATTTCCTTACACATCAGAAAATATGAACATTAGAAAATTGTTTCTGAAATGTTTGGGCCTAGTTCTCATTTTAGCACACATAAAATGCAAAAATGGAATTCTTTAACCTTTTTGATGTACTGCCTCCTCTAAAGTTGAACTTCTTTTAAAGGTGAAAATTTGTTCACAGACACAAACATGCCAAGTGCAATTCAGGCACAGTTAACATCTATTTGCTTGACTGAGTGGTACCCTTGAATGACATTAATCAATTATGTGTGTGAAACGTTTACTGAACTTTAAAGATATTGAGAGATTACTGTTATTTCTGTCAGCCTTTGACTTTGACAAGTTTGATGTGAGTCCTAACAGTGTGCTGACTGATAATGTTGGATTTCAGAATCCTATCAAATATATATGAATCCCTGATATTGGTTATTTGCATATAAAAACCTTTCTGCTCCAGAGACAAGATTCACTTGCTGAAGACTGTGCACTGCTGACGGATGCTGCATCTACAAAGTGCTATCAAAATCCTAAAATATTCTGCATTGTGGTATAAATATTAGATTATAATGAAAACAGTTCATTATTCAGAATAAAAAAAAAGATATTTTTATATTTTGCAAGCTGGCCTAAAAAGTATTCAAAACATAGCTACTTTAAAAATATGTTACTCATCATTTAACCAGGGAAAGTTTACTTGTTCTTTGACCATGAACCACAGTTGTCATAAAATCAAAGAAAATCTAAGTGGAGTCTTGTTGGGGTAATTACCCTTGGCTGAAGTATATGCATAACTTCTACAACCTCTGCTTGAGATAAGATGCTGAAGAAAACAGAAGTACACAATGGAATCAATATCTATTTCATGCTTCCGTAGAACCATTGACTCTATACAATTTATTGGTGCAACAACTCATTTTTGACCTGCTCTGTGTGTTTACTTTGATATTAAGGTGAGTGTGGTCATTTAGAGGCTGATGATGCCCAGGAGGTTTATGTTACAGCTAAGGAAAAAACAGCTCAGCAGGAGCCTAATGTTTTGTGGGACAGCGAGCTCTTGTCTCACTTTCTCACTGCAAAGCTACAGTGTAGCACACTTGGAAACGTTTTGTATGATTATATAACGATCAATTACAAAGCATTGTTCAGCATGTGATGTTTAAATACTGTATGCCTTTATATCACTAAAATCATTGCCAATTCACCACCCATCCACTCTGCCTGAGGGATGCTGGCTTTATGCAGGCCTTAAACAGACTGCTTAAAAGTTACATGAACATTTAATCTAGCAGTTTAGACTCTCAGCTTTTCAGTCATTGTGGTCAAAGAATGCCCTGCTGTATAATTTATTATTATAATTTATCCAGTTACAATGCATGGCATAGAATAAAACTGAAACCTTACAACTGCCACTGGGGACCAGCGTACCAAAGTGATCCAATATCACTCAACCCAACTGCCAGAGTAAATGTTGGCATTGTACGTTTCTGCAAATCATGGGTACATTATGTTGTGTGTCATTATGTAGCAGATATGTCAACAACGCTGGTTATTGTGTAGCTATGTCCAGGCACAAAAACCACTTGGTTGTGGTTAGGAAAAGATCATGTTTTGACTTAAATTACCTGGTTTTGGTTGCAAAATTGTGGCTTTTTGTGGCATTATTCTGACAGGAAATACAGCAATGTCTTGATAAAAATGAACTTTTTTCGTGGCAGGAATTAAAGTGATGCCTCTGTAAAATACAACTGCTTACCATGGCACTATCCCCGGTGTAAACACAATGGGTCTCATTCATGAAAAGTGAGTAAATCTGTGTGTAGATTTGCACATAAAAACCTACGCTACTAAAAACCTACTCCGGATTCAGGAACGCCGGGGGAAACTCAGATTTGATCGTAAACACGTGTGTATGATCATGAATGCCAATCCATCGTAAAGTGACAGCGCGCTCCCGGTAATCATCAATTAGCATAAAACCCCACCCATGAATATCCAATGACCACCATATAAGGAGGTGTAGGTGCATCCTGTCGACCTGTCAGTCATGGCGCAAAGAAATAAAGAGAAAGAAAGAAAAAAGAATTTTTCCGAAGCGAAGATCGAAATAATTTTGGGTGAAGTGGACTTAAGAAAAAACATTTTATTTTCTTCAGTTAGTAGTGGTGTGACAGGGACAGGCAAAGCGAAGGCCTAGAGGGAGGTAACAGATGCTGTTAATGTTGTCTCTGTAGTACAAAGAACCATGTCAGAGGTGAAGCGTAAATGGTTTGATATGAAACTGGAGGCAAAGAAACGCATAAGCACACACAAAAAATACAGCGGTCACCAAACAAACAGAAGATTCATTTGTGGGGTTTTGAATGAAGTGGGAACGGGAAACCAGAGATGTTTTGTGCGTAATGGATAAACTCTAAATCAGTGATGGCTGTCGGAATGTAGAGCTATTTAACATTTATTTTAACAAATGATACGGATAACATATAGCCTACAGCAGTTTTGTATGCATCGTCTTCAAATTATTTGAATCTTAATAGCCTAAAGCTCTGTTTTATACAACGTAAATTAAACATTTTTCAAATCAGATTTATTCATTCAAATGATCAAAAAGCCACAAAAAAAAAAAAAAACGTGTTGTCTCAAATAATTCTTTCAGCTGGCGCGTGCTCCTTCGTGGCTCCACCACCTGCTGCTCCTGCTGCCCCTGCTGAACCCAGGCACCGAGGCCGAAGAGGCTGTGATCCGGCTGTCCTTACGGATATTTTTATTATCATCATTCAACATGTAGAAAGAACGTGTAATCTATTGAGTCGATTTACATAGATAATTCACAATCATGAACCTAATCTGGATCTTAAACCTGCTAATTGCCAACTAATTTAACTAAATGTGTTATATTTTTAATATTTTGTCATGTTTAGATTACGTGTTTCAAAGGCATCTGTGTATTGTGTACATAACAGAGCGCAATACGAATTAAAATTGTAATTTCCAATAGTGACAAGCAATATTTATGTGCTTTACTAAATTTACACAAGCACTACGAGTGGTCAGGAGCAGGAGTAGATTTTGTTAGTAGCTATGAAAAGATCGGAGCTACTAAAATATTGATGAATGCGGACATGCACGTAAATTTCCATCTGCGAACAGTTTACACACAAATTCCTTCTGCTCACGTTTCATGAATGAGACTCAATGATGGGGCGCTAAAAAACTACCACATTTGGTGGCTAAAAAGTCACTGGAAACATGCCAATGACTCGCCAAAAACACTGGTCTTGAACAGTTATCTGCAGTGCGCTGCAGCTTGGCAGAGGTCTTGCCAAGATGTCACGCCACCACCATGCCCTTCACTTCCCTTGACAATTTCAGTCCACATACTATGTCACTTTACAAACGTTGATATGATACATATGAAACATACAAATGTAACATTTCCATAGTTTGCAGAAATGGACAATACCAACATTTTCCTCTTGCGACTGGGCTATATCACTTTATGAAGTTGATACAGTGAAAAGTGTTAGCAAGCAATTCTCTACTCATACATCCAGCAGACATATCTGAATTTATTTGGACTCATTTTTCTAGACACCAAAAAATATAAATTCAAAATCCACTCATCTCTTTTAGCTTTGTTTTGGTCTCCACCCACTTCTGACAGGAAATGTCAGGCTCTTTATGTGCTAAAAGCTTTCTAGTGTGTGGTGCTGGACCAGGTATTGTTCAGTGGGTTTTTAGAGCTTTTTGCTGAAAACAGCTGCCTTCTGCTGCTGTAAACAAGAGACTGAACTAAAACTGTAATGTAAGGCTTTAAAACCGAAACAATGGGCTGAAAGACACTAAAAACTTCTGTAGATCAGAGGGCAGCTGCAGAGTCAAGACATAACTCTTTGTGGGTTTGTCTCTACCAGCAGCCCCTTTCAGGTTACAGATAGTCATTCTATAGTAAAAGTAAAAATATTTATATGTTGCAACTTTAAAAACATTGTGTCTCCCTACCTTTAAAGCAGTTGAATCCTTGAAAACATTATGTCCAAATTCATTGCAAGGGTTTAACAATTAAAAATAGTCTATTTGTTTTAAATTAGGTGCACAGCCGCCAACAAGTGGAGTGGGTGTTAAAGGGTTACAGATATATGACATTTGCCATTTATATTCAAGGGATTTGTTGTTTTGTTCTGTTGAAACTCCTGTTTGTTATTTTAATGCTAATGCCAAAAGGATTACATGGTGCTCTGCAGAATGAGACAATTCTCTTTCTGCTCTTATGAAACCTTTCCAAATCCCATTAGAATTAGAGAAACTCAAATGTCTATGATCCATCAAAAGGACTGTTATTCCTCGTAACATTTTTAAGATTTTCTACCTCACAATCGCAATATAGTTGGTACATGACTAAATGTACCCACCTTGCAATGACAAAGCAATTGACTTTCTTGTTAACCTCTCCTAATACACGGATTATGATCATGTCAATGGCCCATTTGTTGCAGTGGTCAGCATTAGACTGAGTGGGCAGAGGAAGGCAGCATAACTGTTCAGTGTTCAGCGGCTCGATACTTAGCAGCTATCAGATGTGTTGTCAAGGTCTGCAATCCCGCACGGCCGTTCACATTTCACTGTGTGACATTCGCCTGCAGAGGGATGATGGGAAGGAAGCAGCCACCGTGACGGTGAGGGATGAAGGACACACCCTGGTGCTGGGATATCAGTTACATCAGTGTCACAAAGACAAATTCAGTTTTTACCTAGACATTATTTACAGTCTTCACCGCCAAGTGCAGTACAGTGCTTTACATACACTGTATTACTGTAATTCCCAAGTGTGACGTTCGCCCACAGCCCTGTCAGATAAACTCAAGTACATTTTTTATCAACACCACCCATCATGTTTCAAATGTGTTTATTCCAATTGATTTTCAAGGGGCTGTAATTTAACACAATAATTATATGAGTATTGACCTCGTGTTTTAGCAATAAGGAAGTGCTGGAGCTTAATCACAACACACTTCGGGGGTACAAGGGCTTTAGAAAGTATCAGATTGTTGTGTGAGCCCCCAAACACATTTAACGAGAATGCATTGATGTTCCAAATCTGGGTTCAAAGGAGAGAATCATTGCTTGTTCACTTTGTTATAATAAGGCAAAAGAAAAGGAGAAGGGATCGATGGCAGTAGAGGAGGCACGAAGGTAAATAAGAAAGGATCAACTTAAAGGTTGAGAAGGCAACAGCCTACACTCACCTAACATTATAGATGTAGCCCAATGCTGTTCAAATATGAAAAGCATTCAATAGTATACCAAACTATCTCATGATGACTCTTGTGGACTGAGTGGACAGAGAAAGAGGCAGCAGTGAAAGGAAGCTGGAGAAAGGGCAAGCACGGGTGATTTGGAGGAGGTGAGTGTGAATACTGTGATTTTTGGGAACCGATCAAATACAATAGAGTAAAAGTCTATCATTACTCTTTTTGGCCGCCTCATTTCGATCAATAAGCACACAGTCGCTGATGATTTTGTATTTGCTCCAGATGATTCAGGGAGAGAAGGTAGGTGAAGACAGGGCAGCACAGGTGATGTGGAGGAGGTGAGTGAGGATTGACACATTCTTGGTAAACATGACAGAATATAATAAAGTATTCAACCTTGTTTATTTGGCAATATGTTGTCTATGTCTACAACAGTTTGGGGATTTGTTGATCTCAAAATCTCTTGAATTATTGATCATATATCAATTTATATGATATCATCATAAAAAGAAAGGTTGTCTGACTAAAAATGTGTGTGAATACAATATTTTCATCCAAAACACAGAGTAGAGATTCATCTGGTTAGTTACACTATTACACAGCTTAGTGTTTCCATGACATGTAAAAACTTTAGGGTTCTGTGTGCGACATTCAGAGCATTAATATAGCAACTAACCCCCATTTGATATATAAAGATATAGTGATGGCATCCTGAGCAGAGAATGAAGTCAGGCTACCTCTGTGTGCCTTAATCTGAGTTTCTCTGTGGTTTGTTCTGGTAAGCCAGTCTGGATGCATGTTCGTGCACGTATGCATCCCACTGGCTTGCTCTCTGCCACCACTTTGCACTGCTCCCATACAGCAACAGTTGATATCAGGGTGGTGTCATTGCAGAAGCATAGCACCCACCCTCCGGTTCCCCCTCTGTTAGCTCTATCTGTCTCCTAGAAATTACATTAGTATGTGACTTAACTGCTGTCTTAATTCTGATGATTAGTCAGTGTAATCACTGCCTAGATTATGTTCAGAGACAATGTTTCTTTCAGGTAACAAAACACTACATTCATGTAGGCTTGACAAGGAGGATGGTGGCTTTACAAAGTGCAGGATATTGACACCAGAACTCTTGGTTTGCGTCCAGACTCCTGTTTAAGGTTTAGGCAACAAACTTTGATTAAGGTCAGGGAAAGATTGTAATTTTGGTTACATTTTCATAATAAACATAACAAAGACCCTTGTCTTAGGTGCAGGTAACAAAAGCACTTTGTTTAAGGTTAGGCAAAAGTCGTAATTTTGGTTAAGTAATTTTTGGTTAAGATTGCCTATTTTGGCAGAAAGCAACTGAAATTCAATTCCAAAGTCGGCAAATACCGCCACTTAGTCAGTGACTTCAACATCAGACACCGACGAAAAAAGGCATCATTTCACGGCGGTATGATACACTGCCATGCAATGTCACTGTATGACGCTGCCAGGCAGCATCAGTATGAAACGCTGCTGAATAACAACGTAATATAATGAGCTGGAAAGTCCCACTAGGGTGGGTGGGAGGAGAGGTGGATGGATACAAAAAAACACAGGACTTTCAAACAGGAGCCTAGTGTTCGCTCCCTGTATGAATGTTGAGCCAAACCACGCTGTTTCTGTCTAAACCTAACCAAGTGCTTTTGTTGCACAAGGAAATAAACATAAACATGAAGTGTTTTACTAACGTAAGTTTATTTTGAAAAGACTATGCATCTAACAAGCAGAAACTGTACATTTCCTGTGAAAACAGAAGTGTATTTTGAAAAGACACCATGCTTGTAACCGTCGTAAACTGACACGGCGTCCCAGAACGTCAACAACAGACTCATGCAGGATTCCTAGCCCCTCATGTGTAAATGTGAAAGTCCACTGACCAAACCGCAACATTTGAAAGGTTAGGAGTGAGAACATTGTCAGTCATTGTCAGTGAACATTTTGCTGATATGTTCAGTAGCAACATTTTGGGGACTTGCCAGGTATGTTAACAACATTTCATCATTACGCATTGCATTTCCCTCAAAACATATTTGCTGTTTTCAAATTGGTCGCTAGCTCAGCTACCTCCATGTTGACAACTCATGAGCTCTGAATTTCACAGAGTCCCTTTAATTATTATAGATGATATAATATCAATAAATACATTATTCTACGCAACTGATTTTAACCCATGTTGATAAATCAGATTCTCGACCTCAAAACTGGTTTAATGATTGTGAGGAACATATTTGCCCTCTGGAAACTGACACCACCGAAGTACCCCTTAGGGTAGTAGCCTACCTTAGGTTAGGAATCACAGTTCAGTTATGCCAATGGCGAAATCTCTGTCACTGATAACTGTGAAACACAATGACATCTACTCATTATTCAAGGCTCATCATCGTAGTAATCATAACATTTGTGTAAAAGACAAGTAGCCATGAAATATCGAGCCTGTTGGGACTATAAACAAACCAAACAGGCTGCACTATTACAATCACATGCACATTACATTGAATAGATGTATTAATAGATGTTTTTGCACTTGTTGCCAAACGCTCTTTTCCACAGGTGACCAATTACTGTGATGTTGCGCAGAACTCGGGTCCATTCGAAAAGAAAACACAACTGAAGAAATTGCTCTGCAGATATCAAGCAAGACACTAAAGTGTAGCGTGATTCATTGACGTTTTTCTTTTTTCTCTCTCTCGCTCTCTCCACAGGACTCTGCCAACCCTGTAGACTCTCCATGAGGGGGAAAAAAACAGAGAAGCGTTTCTTAGATTTTCATATCTTTTGACCGGTTGACAGGCTTATTGTTGGTTAAAAAAAAAATCTAGTTTTGACCTGAATCGATTTTTCAGCCTTCAATCATGTAATCCTTGGCGAGAAATCACATGCCGTTCATTCATGCCCTGAATAAAAACTACCATTCAGGCAAATCTATACTTTCTATTGGGGGTTGTAATCAAGCAGTGCCTATTATTGATGTAGGAGTGGAATCAACAAACAAGAGGGTTGATTGCTGTTTCTACTCCAAGTCTACTTCTGCTGCACTTTCTCTGCAGGTGCTCATAGGTATTGAATCCTTTAGTTGCCTGCACTGATATATATCTTATAATAATGAAACTGCTAAATATGAATAGATTTGACTGACCCTCACGGTGTCTAACATCATTTCAACATCATTCAACACAGCAGCATCAAAGCTGCATTATTCCAAAACAAAAACGCGGGGACGACTTCTCAGTGACACCGGACATTAGGCAGAAATTTGTACAAACCCTCCTTGTAAGAAAAAGCCACTACAGAGGCCAGCTAGAAATGCATCAATAATTCAGTTCCACATATCTCATATTTGACCTCATGCGAAAATTCATTCCCTCGTGTTGAATCGAGTTCGAAGAGAGATGAGAACAGATACTTGAAAGAAGGTGGATGGGTGAAAAAAGAGAAAAGAAAAAAAGAACAGCATCAGTATGAGAACCATGAGGTCTCACTCTTCCCTGCTGCATCCTCACTCCACGTGTTGATTGATGGATGGGATCACAGGCAACCTTCGCCATGAAAAGGGAAAGCGAAATTCAGAATTCCAGCAATAACGATTGGTACGCATCCACTTTCTGTGTGTGTGTGAGTGTGTATTACCATTGTATAAGTGTTAGTGGATTTGTGATGCTTCCTCTTTTTTTAATGAAAAGGAATTTGAACTCTTGACAGCTGTCCTTGACTGTCCTTGAATGATTTTAATACAACAAACCCAAACTGCAATCTCCCCACAAGCATATAAAACACATTCAGATTTTAAAGAAGGCTCTTCAACGTGCTTTCCAGAATCTTGAATATTAAATCTTTAACCATAGACCCCTTTCTGCATCACAAATGGTTGGATAATCCACTTACAAATCCCACATACAGTGACCTATGTGGCATTACAAAGCACTAGTGCTTTTTTTGGAAAAGGTAAGGCTTCTTAGCAGGGTACTCTCAGCAGCGGCAGTGCATTAAAACCTTGATTTCAACACTAGTGCTATCATTAGTATTATTTCTGCATAATTTTCTGGCTGTTAAATCAATTATGGAGGTCTCTAATCAACAGCACACGCCTGCAGGTACACTGGTGGGGATCTTTGAAAATAATGTGGAGTGATTAGAGGAGGTGCACGCTGTATAAAAATGAAACAACAGTTTAGTTCACGCTGCGTGTATTCAGTGATAGAGGTGTTACACGCAATAACAGACACGCCTCGAAATGCCAATCATGCTGTTGGTCTCACAAAAACTGGACGTGTGGAGCTTTTGCCATTTGTGTCCATGACAACCATTGAAAGCAAGGCTTTGTTGAACATGTAATGACACAGCCTGAAAATTGTGTCACAGTAGGCACAAAAGAAAATCCATTTGCTTCGTGGGACAACTGCAGTAAGAGCATTTCACATTGCATTGTGTGAGATAGGCTGCATAATACATCTTCAGCTGTGATAAGGAGCTGTTGGGATGGGCTGCAGTCAGGTCCGGTGTTTTTTTTGTTGTTGTTGTTTTCAGTGTTTGGGAAATGTTCTACTTTTGTCCCTGATATTAGCTCAGCTGTCTGCTGTGAGGCGTCTGTGTTGAATATGTACATACAGTGTCATCTGAAATCCACTGCCGAGTTATTACAGAAATGTCAGTGAAAAATGTCTCTGTGATCGGTCCATCCAGATAAACTCTGGTAGGTGCTACATAATACCTACGGCTACAAATAACATATATAACATGCCATTTATTCCAAAGGCAATTCCACAGAGTATTTGTACTGTCAGTGTTGTTATGGGCTGTGTGTATGTTTCAATGTTTGAATGAAATTCCAGATGAACCAAGACAATGTTCCACCTTTGTGGGTAAACTGTATTGTATTGCATTCAACTCTGATGTGCCACTGTTGTAAATCTCGGAACCCATCAGCTATTGGTCTGGTGACAATAATTCTCTGGTGGCAATGGCCAATATTTCGGGGGGCCGGTGTAGCCAGCGGATATCCGAGCCAAACTTCCTCTTCCGTGTGCCAGCCAGATCATTCTCAGACAATAGCCGATGGGTTTTGAGATTGCTTTTCGGTCAGTGTGTCCCATCTATGGATGTATAAACAGAACTGGATACAACGGTGGAGACGGACCCCAGTTCATTCCTATAAAAGTTGCTCAGTGTTGCATGAAGCCAAAAAAGTTCAGTTTGCAGGGTACAAAATGACCCATATCTTCCACATTGAGGGGCCCATAGAGCAAGTACACAAGAGACTTTAAGCAGCCGAGCGGCTAACTTCCGGTTTAGCCCTCTGCTAACTTGAATGGGGTTTAATTTTATCAGACTAAATGGATCAAATTCCAAGAGTTATTTTGCAGTGGTCGTGACGCCACTCAGCTGTCTTGCTCACAATGTACATCTATGGGAAAAAGTCTTTTTGGGCCCCGTGCCATCATGTAACGGACCTGGAAGTTGTAATTCTAGTGTTAGGCCCCTACTGGCTTCAAGGCCTGGTGTTGTTCCTTGGGGCCTGGTTTTACCTCTACACACAGACTTAACCTGACTTAACCTGCCATTCAAATGTGATTTCTCAATACTACTCGGACTACAAACGGAAACCAGAATGCTTCCAATACCAAATCTTGTACCAGTGTTGTAGTACTCGAGATCGGTCTTGGTCTCGAGACCGGTCTTGAGACCATTTTTTGAGGGTCTTGGTCTCGTCTTGGAATCGAGGGCATTTTTACTCGGTCTTGTCTCGGTCTTGGACTGGGCGGACTCGGGTTTTTTGAACGAGACCAGTCGAGACCACCACTGATGCTTTTTGTCCATGCTTTACTGATAAGAGTGAAAAAGACCATCTCAAAAACAGCTAATAACTTCAAGTCATTGGTAGCATAAAGATTTCCC
Source organism: Epinephelus moara (assembly GCF_006386435.1). Lineage (NCBI taxonomy): Eukaryota > Metazoa > Chordata > Actinopteri > Perciformes > Serranidae > Epinephelus > Epinephelus moara. The sequence continues at coordinate 31,798,804 of NC_065526.1, read as the reverse complement.
TCAGCTGCAGCTGCTACCTGCCCGGTGTCAGTGTGAGTGACTGACACGCCACCTGCACACAGAGGATGGAGACGGTAGGAGGAGAGGCTGTGTGAACTCTAAGATTTGTTTCATTGTGCTCTGCAACAACAGAGCAGATATTGTTTTTGTTGTTATATTTATTTAACCCTATGGGCCCGAATGACGCATAGTGTGTCCAAATTCACACCTGTTCTTCTCTACTAATTTTGTCCGCAACCGTCATAGTGAGAAGCCACGCATATCACGTGAAACAGCGGAATTGTAGCTTTCTGACAAGGCCAAGCACTTGTCGGTAGTCCAGTGTTTTCACAGCGAAAAAAATGATAAAGTTACACTAAAATTATGTATAACAGAGCTTTCATACAGCTCTGCACACACATTACTCTTGGATGGATTACTTGCGAACGCAGGCTCGCACAGAAATGCCACGCATATCACATGAAAGCGCAGGACTAGAGCTTTCTAGTGATACCACACACATCATTGTGCTGTCATCCCATCATGCTTTAAATCCAGATTAACTGTCTACAAATAAAAACCTGACGAATTTCTTTACAATCCATCTTGTTATCAGTCACTTCATATAGTGAGGAATATCGTATCTTACCACGTCTTAGGCTTGTGTGTGTTTCTCCCTGTCTATCCACATTTGTAGTCCGGCTTTCAAGATGCAAATATCTCCATATTGTCCAGTTGTCACTCCATCAAACTTTGTATGACAAGACCAGGCACTTCACCTTTGAACACCCAGACAACTGCAGCCTAATTATGCATGCTGACAGGGCCGTAGTCACCATATACATTGAAAAAATACTGGCAATTATGTCCACCTGGCACAAACCACATGTTTTGGACAACTGTGAAGTGACAGAATGTCCCAGTATCATGGTTCTTATATTACCAGATTCCAGAGAGTCTCCCCTCTTCATATATGGCAGAATATGTCTTTTTCAAACTTGCTATGCTGAGATACATGTAAAAATGTAAGAATTTAGTCTCACAGATTTGTTTTTTTTCATTGATATAAAAATTAATATAAAATACAAGCACATAGAAGGACATGAAAAGATGGCAAATCTGGATAGCCCACATTGTCCTGAAAAAAAACAAGATATAGCATGTGTATGTAGCCTTTATAATGACTGTGATATGAGCTTAAAAGTAAAGGCAGTAAAAATACCCCAAAAAAGCCTAGGGCCCATAGGGTTAAAAGCAAATTTAAATTAAAAAAACTCACATTTTGATGTTTTTTATGATTTTCCTTTTATATATATGGTCTTGGTCTTGTCTTGGTCTCGACCTTCAAAAGTCTTGGTCTTGTCTCGGTACCGGTACTCTCTGGTCTTGGTAATGTCCTGGTCTCGGTTGGTGCGGTCTTGACTACAGCACTATCTTGTACCATTGCCTACAGATTCTCTACCATATGCAGAGATATGTTTAAAAACATTACAGTTACTACAGTTACCTACAAATTTTCAAAACAATAGTTCAACATTTTGCAAAACATGATTATTGGCTTTCTTTTTGAGAGATGAGAAGATTGATAGGCTACTATTGTCATGTCTGTAAGCAATTAGCTTAGCTTAGCATTAAGACTGGTAGCAGGGGAATAGCCTACAGCTAACATGGCTCTCAAAAATACTCTTAATATTCAGAAAGGTTTTTTTTGTTGTTGTTTGTTTAAACAGAAATATAAATACAACAATTTGTGGTCTTGACAAAAAGCAGTTCTTCTACTCATCCAGCTCTTCTAAACAGAGTGTCTTTGAGTATATCTACTTGCCTATCAACTTCAATGACATTGTCCAGAAAGTCACTGTATCCAGATGTTGTTTACAAGCTTACGCCCCCTAAGATCATAAGTAGTTGTTTTACAGGACTGTTTGTGTACACATTAAACACGTGAGATACAATGTATTACCAAATGTTTAAGAGGTGTGTGTAGGTGTATTTTGTTTGTTTTTTTCCCAGGTTTCATTCTTTATTCTAAGATGATCAGTCTTCTCATCTAACTTTCTGAAAGCAGTGTTCATGTTGACTGCTATTTTAGATTTAGTTTTAGTCTTGAGATGAAAATGCTTATTAGTTTAAGTCACATTTTAGTAATTTCTATCTTTCATAGTTTTAGTTTATTTTTAGTCAACGAAAATTCATGACTTTGTCAACTTTTAGTCATTATGTTTCCTATATGGTTTTTTAATCTTTAAACTTTAATCCAGTTGGGCTAATTAATGTATCAGAAGTTTGAATCAAGGTGACAGGTCGTATAAAAATTTAATTCAGACAATTTTGTCTACAACTACAAATCATTTCTACACACTCAGAAGCTGTCATTTTTTCCAGCAGTTTTTGACAGTTTTAAGGGGCGATTTACAAACACACACTTACTGATGATCATTGGAAAAACTCAGCATCTCTCTATTTTTGGTCTCAAAAACTTTGACGTGACAAATAACTAATCTGAGACAACTAGGATTTGTACCCAGGTTCATTGTAAACTGACTTATTGATGTCACTATTAGGAAGCAGAAAAATAACTTTATTTCATCTTAAATTCTTTCTAAACCTGCAACATCTTAGTCTGGAGGCTTAGACTTGTGTCCTCTCACAGATTTGGTGATTGAACTTCAACTTTCATCTCCTCTGAGTACAGACTGTATTCTTACAGCACAGATACACTCAAGGGTAACCAAGCTTCCTACCTGCCTGTCAAACAACATTAACCCATAAACCTTTCCAAGACAGTCCGGCTCTGAGTGGAGTCCTACAGGGATCCGCTGTGAAGACCAGTGGCTGGTGGCTGCTTGCTTTGCTGCCGTACAGCAGCTAACAAGCGGAGCTGCTAACAGCCACCGCTGCAACTAACAAACACCACAGAATCATTCAACAGCACCACCACCAACAGTCAGACACACAGCTGCTTATTTACTGCTGAATTACAGCTCACAACTCGCTGGCTACACTCGCTGGCTAGCAAAACATCCTGGAGCAGACTATTTACTGGAGGCTACCAGCATGTTGCTCAGGTGGCATTTGAAGACAATTGCAAGCACGGCCATTCTTGGCTTTCAATGTCCGATAGTCCATTGCTAAAATTTTCTTCATTTCTCATCAATGGAAATTAAATATAGATTTTGTATTAGTTTTTATTATCAAGATCTATTTTTTAGCTTGTCACTGTCATTGTTTTCATCATAAATAAAAAGATTGACAAAAAATCTTTGTCATAGTTTTGTCATCAACGCAAACTGTCTGTAGAAAGCAAGTAAGCTTTTTTACACAGATGTTTGCATGACTGTTTCTTTTATAACTGCAGATGACATGTCTGTACATTATTTAGATGTGTCTCATCTCAGAAACATAGTTCCAGTTTAAGTCTCAGAAAAAAAGAAAATAAGCACATATCCTAAAACGTTGAACTATTCGTTTTAAGGAGATTTCTCCACCTGGACTATATGGCACATTATTGCAATACCCTATCTCTGTATAAATATATAGCTATAGGTATGTGAAACTGACCGAAATTGCAAACTGAAAGTTTGTCAGCAAAGAAATAAGTTAAATCACCAAAATTAGGTATTTTACCCAGATTTTATGTGAGCATGCCCTTTAATTGAGCACTCCTAAAATTACCATTGCATGTAATACAGTTTCAACCTTGCAAACTAAAATAGCGGTCCTTTTAAAAGAATATTGACATGTTTTTGAATGAGGATCAATATGGCTCTAGGTCTTGGTATGAAGCACAGATCTGGTGTTTTAAAACACTTTCCAATGCCATTCTTCATACTACAATGCTTAACAGCAAAGGGAAAAGAATTAAGAGTTTATGAACCATGTACCTCTCACAGACTGACCTCTACACAGTGACTGAAAGCCATAGTCGCTACAAAAGCATGTCTTTTACACTCACCTGCTACATGTGATGGAATGAGGGGACGAATAAGAAGACGGCAGCAACTAATGAGCTTTTAGAGCACGTATTAGCAGAACAGCTGCGTTTGAGCGACTGGTTGACCTTGCAAGGAAAAGAAGCATTGAATCTTTCAAAATACATTTTATTATGTAGAAATATTCATATTGGAATGGTTGATACAGACTGATGTTAATGGAATTAATTCCACAAAAGACTCAAATTCAGACAATAGAAATGTTAATTTCTTGTTCCAGTGTTGCAACAAATAGTAGTAAAAAAAACACATGTTAACATCAAGGAATACAATGCTATGGTAGAAATGTAAAAAAAAAAGAAAAAAGACTTGCTGCTGCATTCAAAATGAACCTCTTCAAATATATCCACCCACCCACACCCACTCACACATATGGGTAATGACAATGTAGTTTCAGTAAGAGGATCTGTTTAGGTCTAATTCTAACGGATCTGCAACAGAGTCCACAGAACAACTGTACTTCACAGTGAAAATTAGCTTCATTATATTCACACAAAACACTGACAAAACACACAAAACAAAACCCAAAGAAAGAAAGAAGTACAAAATACGAGTCACTGTTTTAATCCACATTGTTAGTTGCCACCGTGTGCTGCACAGTCTCAGCCTCTTTATCAGGATTTAGATGAACTGTCATAAAAACTGTTTCAGATAAAGTTAGCCACTTGTAATTATCTTTAAAGGGTTGATTTGGAGACAGACAGGTATGGTTACTTTTTTCCTAATTATCACTGTTCACCACTCTGACCCATCTTAATGCCATACAATCTATCAGATGAGGATCTCTGAGAGGCTGATTGCGATCCTCAGCAACCACTAACTGACACTCCCTCCTCTTTTGAAGACCACATAATAATCTGATGCTTCAGACCATTGCACCAAGGTGATTTCCTTTAATGTCTTTAATTAAGTCCATCAACATTTCATGTTAAAACACAATTCAAACCCCTTAGCAGTGGATCTCGTAAGCAACCTGTGATCCGAAGAGGAGACTCTGACTGAGGAAGAGCTCCTCTGGGTCTGTTGTTAGTGGGCCCTCTCCTCCATCTGCTGGGTTTCT
>NC_065526.1:31768397-31793273 GCF_006386435.1 Epinephelus moara | reverse complement strand
ATGCCCCTGACATATTGTTTTGCAGGGAGTGACATAAAAGCACGGTGACATGTGGCATTTTGGGAAAGGTCAGGCGCTCCATCTCGGCCGCCCGTCCATCTTCATAACGTCGCCGCTTGTCATATGGAAACTGGCATCACCAATCTTTGTCTCTCTCTTGTCGCTCGCTGACCCTGCTATCCTCTCCTATATCCTAATTCTCTTCCTTTCCTCCGTCTCCTTCTTTTTCCACTGCCTTCTTTTTCCTCCCCTTTCATTTTTTGTTGCCTTTTTTTCCCTGTCATGTTACGGCACATGTTTTGTTGAGAGGAGCTTTTTTTGTTAACACAGAGAAAATTATCACTGTAGGCAATAGGAAAAAAAAAGATTTCACACACTCATACAGAAACACACACACACACATGCACAAGGCCTCGGGGGTGCTGCGGGGGACCGCATGTCAACACCAGCTGTGAGGATTGTGGTGACAGAGAGAAGGGCTAATACTAATGTGATAAATACGTCAGCACTCACTCCAGGCACATTGTGTGTGTCGGTTTGTGTTTGATGGTTTTAGAAATCTGCTTAGAGCCAGCCACTTCAGCCAAACAGATATTTAGACAGCATTTTGTCACATTTCCTCCCCAAAAAAGATTCTAGTTTGTGGATGCCACAAGTCCTTGTTCATAAAGAAGATTAATTTATGTACTTAAAACACATCAATGGTATAAACATTACAGTCAACATTGATTAAAATTGCCATGCTTTAAAAGATCTGTTAATCAAGAGCAATTTGTAATTCATTGATTAAGGACAGTAAGAAGAGTCAGTCTAACCATATCCTCTTAATAACTAACTGCATAACAACAGTGTCAGTGAGGAGACAGTGGAAGTTTTATAGAACACAATACAAACACAATAACACCAGTATCAGTGCTGTAACACACAATATGAGAATTATGTTTATGAATCCATAGGTATAGATTTTGGGGGAGGACGCAGGGGACATGTCTCCCTCTACATTTAGAACATGTGTATTTGCAAAAACATTTAAGTAGCACAGGCCTTCAATTCACCAGAATGCAGGAAACTGGATATGTTTGATGAAATGAAACCCACACCCTTGCATGAATATATTCATGGAGGTATCCCTTCATGCTTACCTTGGGATGCTACGAGATAAATTCATAAGAAATATTGATTTAAGGTTTAAAAATGAAAAAAACTCAGACTAAAAGAATAAATAAATGATTTAAAACCACACATGAGATGAGCAGCATTGTTACAAAAGCGACAGTCATGCTTAAAACAGGAAGCTACTGCGCTATATATCAATCTTGACAGACACTGACACCTCTGTGATTAAACAGAGATTACCAATTTTTTTTTCTGAGCATTGTTATTTGTTTATATGGCATTTCTTTGCACTTTTATGATATATTGATGTTGAAAATTGCAAAACACAGCAGCTTTTACAAGATGCAACATCAGAGAATCTTGCAATCTTTTTGCAAGATTCCTCCCTCTGCCTCTGTCCCTGTCTCCTCTGTCCTCCCTCAATCTCCTGACTTTGTCAAACCCTCCTCTCTTATTTCAACAGCTGGCGGTGGGCGTGGCAGCGCTGCCATCCTCCGTCCTTTCCACTTCAAATTACCGTTTTTCTGACAACTGTGTCTTAAGGTCCACAAACAGGCCCACCTCCTGCCTCAATTTTTCAGCCCGTATTCCTAAAGTGTGAGTGCGAGCCTGCAGCATCCTTTGCAAAATGCAATATGCATGTGTGTGTGTCAAACAGGGGTGGTCTGTGGACTCCTAGTTGAAAATTACACAGTCCCCCCGATGCATGGTGGGGATAATTCACTCTGTTGCAAGGATGGGTACGGACAGGGAAACGCACATGCAGATACCGTCAACATTAAAGGCACATAGAGTCATGGGTATTGGGGGACAGATGGAGAGCACGTGTGTGTTTGCAGGTCGCGCGGTGTCACACAGGGTGAGTGAGGTGTAATTTCTCGGCAGTAATACTCAACACTCCGGCCCTGACAGCTTTAATGGTGATGGCCTTATTATAGAGAAGACGCCTCATGTGTGTCTGTGTGTGTGCGCACGTGTGTGTGTGCATTCTAATGGTGATGGCCATATTATAGTGAGTGGAAGATGGCTAAAAGGCTTGGATTTATACCGGGCCATGTTTACTGACATAAGAATAATAGGGCAGATGATGCGCTATGCCATGTATATTTGTGTGTGAGTGTATGTTGCTGTGTGTTGGTGTGTGTGTGTGGATGTGTGTGTGCTAATGAATGCCATCTGGTGACTGTCGAAGTAGTATGAGCGTAATGAGAGCTGTTTTGTGCTGATGAGGAGAACAGAGTTGTTCACACATCTGGCAGTGTAGAATAGAATCAAACAGAAAATACAACCATATCTCTGCATCACAATACCATTTTATCAATTTCCAGTATTTTTAACCATAGAAGTTATACTAATAATACATTGAGGGGAATGTGCCCTAACTTTGAGTGTGTGTGTGTGCTTGCGGTGTGTTCTTCCTGTAGGAACAGGGAAACACGACTCTGTGGGCCTGCGGTTCATGTTATGATGGTCTGATTTACAGTCACACACCACACACGCAACTTCACACCTCCGAACACTTTTCTGTCTCTTCTACCACCCAGTCTCCTTTTCTGTCCTTTCCTTCCTCCCTCCCTCCTGCCACCACAATGTTAGCTAATCCCCTCGTCTGTCTGTGTTGTACTCACTTCCTGTAACTACACACTGTTACAGGACCAGCACCTGCTGAGCCGTTGCAGTAAAGAGAAAGGGCTGTGTGGTGCGTGTGTGTGGTTTCAGGAGAGTTAACGGACACACTGTAGCTACACTGCAGCATGAATTGTCAGGCAATGTGGGTTAACCTCTTCCTTCTATTGCAAAACTAAGGCTACACCAGAGGGCTTTTTTTCCCAGAAGAATAAATCACTCATGACACACCGATCTCAAGACAGTTTTTTCTGTATTAGTTTTCAAAATAAGTCTCCAAATTATCACAGTAACATGACAGAAGTGTGTTTTAATAAGCTGCATCCACACGCCTCATTTGAGTGCAAGAGTGAAAACAGTTTAACAACACAATATAGATGCTTTGGCGTCTGCACGTATGTGTCTGTGTGTCGGATTGAGAGCTTAAAGGTAGTTTATGCTGAGGACGTCCTTCCTCCAAACAGCGAGAGCACTTGATCCAGAAAGATCCGCCTCTCATTTCAGTCTGTAAATAAGCCTGCTGTTGTGTGTTTACCCTGGATCACTACACTGGGCCTAAACACGGCTCCCTTGCTCCCTAAATACATGATAGGTTTCCTTAATAGTTCCCCTGAATAGGCATTTCTGAGTAATAACTCCACCAAATTATTTTGTATGACTTAACAGGTATATTTTGGTGCACTGGTTCACAGAGCAGGCTGTGGATAACAAGCATCCTTAATATGACCCTAAGTTATTTTTATGAGTATTAAATTATGTTTTTGTTTGTTTGTTCTGCATCACCATGTAAGCCTTGATATGACTACCATACTTCCTTATTAGTAGGGATAATAAGGTCCATTAAATTACTGTTTAAGTACATGCACATGACAGCTATTAGTAAACATAAAACGTGGGTTTCACTGTTAACAACCAAAAGTTTTTAATACTAACTGAGACTGTAATACAAACATATACAACATCCTATACTTGTAATTCTGCCATTATTTGTTTGATTATGCATTCATGCTACTCATCTACAGTTTACCTTTTGAATAGGAGATAACGCTGCATGTTGAGACTGTGTTTGCAGAGTAAGAGGCCTTCCAGTGTGCTTAAGGCTACATTTTCATACCTAGTGATCTCTCCAATATGCTCTCATTTGTGTATAAAATGCACACAACCAATCAGCTTGTTACCCTCTCTGTCTGCCTGTCACTGTAATGGAAATGAGACACAGTTGAAAGTCCCAACGCTGTGGCAGTACAAAGTGCTGTGCCTGAGGTGTGTGTCAGTGGGTGGGTATGTATAATACACACATATTTACATCTTTTTATGTGTGTGTGAGGCTGACTGTGTGCATATTTCTGCTTAAACTGACTACATGCTTGTGTGGGTGCATGTTTTGTGCATGTGTATCCATGTGTATTCGTGTGTGTGTGTATGTGTGTGCACTTAGCAGCAGCAGACGCCCACAGAGACACAGGCCTGTCACATCCTGCATGTACGATAAGCCCTAATGACGACACCTTGTGATTGATTGAATTTTTGATTTGCCTGCTGACGTCTAGCTGGCATCCTTTTCATCTGACACATAAAAAAAAAAAAAAGGTGTGTCAAGTGTGTGTGTGTGTGTGTGTGTGTGTGTGTGTGTGTGGAGCCTGTCTGCCTCTGTACACAGCAGGTGATATTTGCCAATTTTAACTCAACAAGAAGAGGCGAGTACAGCTGTATTAGGGTTAGCAGTGTGTATTTAAAGAAAATTGTGTGTGCGTAAGGGTTATTACACTTAAATGAAATTATCAGACTTGTCCACTTCTCTTTTTTTCCCCTCAACAAATATAGTTGAACCTCACCCTGACTCAACTCGTATGGTACTGGCTCAAAGTTAAATGCTGAGTCCAGACTGGTGCACATTTAATTGTAGGGGTTACCTTTGAAAAACATATTTACGACAACAGTCTGCAACAGTTGACTGACGTTGAAGCTGTAATGCCTTATTTAATGTTCTGCAAAACTTCTCAACATCTGTAAACACTGATTACACAATATGTGTATAACATTTAACTGTCTAGCCATAACTGTGCCCAAATATGTTTTTTACCAAAGTGCTTAAACCACATACAGTTAACAGTTTTTTCACATCTGTGTGAGTAAAAGTCTGCACTCTCAACAAAACCGTCTCAATACAAGCTTTACATATTGAAAACCTCACATTACACGTTTAGCTGCATTTACTGGTTGTGAGGCTAGCTAAACTACTAAGACAATCAGCTTACCCCGTGCAGGCTAACAGGTACAGCTAGCTCTGCTAGCTAACAGCCTGTGTTCTAACCATAGACTGTATAAAGATGGACGATATTACAGCTCCCCAAGTGAAGCCAAATCTCTATCACCCCCTGGTGGCTGGCTGCTGTTAGCAGTAAGTTTGGTTACAACTATTTTTTAGTTAAAAAAAGGGGGGATTGAGGTCATTATTAATAGCTGTGTGTACAAATCGTTGCTCGCGATTGGTCAGTCATATGGGCGGGATCACTACTGTGCAAATGGCGTCACCAGAGCAAGATGGCAGCGGCCACATCCAAGATATTTTGGTTTCATTTTTGTACAATGGGGGGAAGTAAAAACGTGTAATCCATCATCATATACAGTCTATTATTCTAACAATATTATCAATTTTTACACGCTCTAAATACACAAAACACTATTTTTAAACTGAAAAGCTTAAACTACTGGGGTTGGTCTGCTTCAACTAAATTTTTTACTGCTCTTCAGTGACCCCCATGCTGCCTTTCCACTGGACGTGTCAACCTGGCTCGACTACACTCAGCTCACTTTTGGTACCAGGCCCTTTACCTATTTTGTTTTCTACTTTTGATGGTACCTCCTCAATGTAGGCGGGATTCTCAGCTGATTGCCATCGCAACATGCAAGACTCACTGAATCCTTTCATTGGCAACCAGAGAAATGTCTGCACTTTGTCAGTTGTACTTTGTAGTGTATGTAATGTACAATGTGGTTTTGCAGGTTGCCATTTTTTAAAATCTGGGTCGAGTTGTGTTTGCTATTGATGGTAGCTCGGCTGTTTAAAAATGGTGGGTTTGTATGGGATGTCCCATGTCATGCTAGTGACCAGTCCCTCAAACAATCAGTGGTCTGCAGTACATGAAGTCCACCTTCAAGTATTAGCTCAACTTGCTTCGAGCCCTGATAAAAAAAAAAGTGTCAGGTACCAGGTGCTATTCACAACTTTTGCTCATGGAAAACTAAAAAAGAGTGAGTTGAGTTACGTAGAGCTGTGCCGTACCATGCAGTGGAAATGCAGCATGAATGACCTTTAATGCTAACTGTTAACACGTTAACAATTTTGTGAGTGCTATTCACTAATGCTAATTGCTAGTACTTAGCTCAAATTGCTAATGGTAAACGCAAAACGCCAACACTAATCGCTAACATTCCAAGCACACACACATATCCCAGCCCTCTAAGCCCATGTGCAAAACATATGTATGACAAAAGTCAGCAACATTGTTCACATCATTGTGTGGTGCTAACTCAATGTACATTAGCTGTTATCAGAATGAACTCACCCCCCTACCCCACCATTTATAGCACTCCTGAAGAGACCGTTTCCTCTGTAACAGTAGCAGTGTCTTCCTGCATGTCTACATCCATGGCCTATGATCTCACAGCTCTCTGTCCAGATCCACCCCTCTTGCCCCCTCTGTCCTCTAATCTTGTTTGTCAGAACCAAATGAGCTGCCCCAGCGAGGTGTGTTAGCCACTAATGAATTTATTGCTTGATAAGAACAGGGCCCATGCAGTTCCAACAAACTGCAGTCATAAATCGGTGGAAAAATCCACGTAATTAACCTTTACTAGCTGTGTGCATAGGTGGTGCTGCTTGATGTGGTGCGTGCGTGTCAGTGGGGGAGATGTGTGTATGCACTTTAATTTGTGCTTGTTTGCGTGTTTGCACCAGTACGTGTGCATGTCTACCTGCCGTGTGTGTAGATGTGTTGTGCATTAATTCGGGAGGAGGCAATGGCTATTGATAACAGTGCAGCTATCAATTAATCGTTAATCGCGTTCTGCCATATTAGCGCGTCATCCGATAGACTCCAGACTGACTGGAGACAATAAATACATATAGTCAATAAAACGGCAAAGCATCATGGGAGAACAGGGAGATACACGAGTGTCAACATCGCAAGCTCAACCATAAACCTGATGTTGGTTATGGTTTTACACTCTCTTGTCTTATCTGGATGTACTCAATTAAAAGAGAGGAAAAACAAGAGAAGAGAAGAGAAGAGACCATTAAGAGTGATGTCCACACTTTCCCTCAGTATTCATTCACTAACAGGAAACTGCTTGTCGTCCAGCAAGACATATAAGACCTGCTATTCTTCTTCTTCTTCTCCTTCTTCTTCTACTACCGAGCCATTTCCTCTATTGTCAAAGACACATACACACTCTAATGGGTAATAGATAAAGGACTAATGCCTGGGCTGTGGGATAAAGATAGATGGATAGGGAGGGAGGGAGGAGAAGGAGAGAGGAAAGAAAGAGAGGAGTGAGTTATGAAGCAGTACCCAGGGGGTTAATTTCTCACAGGCAGTTTTCATACGCCATGCACACACACACACACATACACAGACACAAACACACACACAGTAAAGGTGATGTCTGGCCGTGCCAAGCCGGTAGCATGCTAGTTAAAAGTGAATAAGTTTATGGCCGGTGTAGGCCCTCATACATCAAGGAGCAGTTTGTTTAGCCAGCAGTGTGACAGGGTACAGTAACATGGGCAGGGCTGGAGAGTGGCTACAGCTGTGATAAATGGGAGATTGCAGGAGGAATGGTGTCCCTGCATGTGTGTGTCTATGTATGTGTGTGTGAGAGAGAGAAAGAGACATCAAAGCATGTTTTTAGCTCTCAGATTAATGGCGATTCCAGTATTTGATCTAGATGATTTTTTTCCTATTTGAAGAATCTCTTTTTGAAGCTGTAAATATTGCAAAACGCCCTTCTCCAGCATCTCACACTACCTGGTGTGAAAGGATATTTCTCTGCAGTATTGACAAAAGCTTATGGGTTGCAGTATAATTTTTTAAATTGCAGTAGTTTTTTTTTTTAACTGCTACGAGTTAGATAGCTCAATAAAAAGATACAAAGTGAGCTCGCTGTGCATAACTGTTAAATTATTGCATTTTATAGATGTTAAGTTGCATCATGGTCTTTCTCTTTTATTCCAAGATTGGGAAATGGGCAATTCCAAAGATGGATCTGTGTTCAGTTATTATTAGTTTATAATTTAATGTATCATATTTGGCACACAATCCCTCCATCTAAATCCAAGTGCTACAGTAAGAAGCCCAACAGTATCAGCAGCCATTATATAACAGAAGCAGTTACATGTTACAAAACAGTGTGAGTGACAGCAGGATGTAAAATAAGAAAAGTTGAGAGTCTAGAAAAAATGTATCATGTCACTGTCATCAGTGACTCCTCTACTTTTCAGACACAAGTGTATACATTTTACTCCACTGAATTTACTTGATAATTACTTTGCAAATAAAGAGTTTACATTCCATACTTCGTCTCCTCTAGCTCCTTATCTCCACCTCATCCTCACCCCATCCTTGTCCCAGTCTCTGCCCTGCACCGATCCAGCTGTGGATCTGACTGTACCACGGTGCTGAAAAACAATAGTCCAGTCAGTCTGCGTACTTGTGTGAGTGTGTCTGTAAGGCTCCAAACAATAGGCTCATTATCACTTATCCACAATGAAAACAACAACTTATACTGTTCTCCTGTGACTTCGTTCAGCATGGCATGGACTGTGCGTTCTCACTATACAGCCAGTTAGTTAGTGAGACAGTCAGACAGACAGATGGAGAGGAAGACGGGGCAGATACAGAGACAGTCAACCCGCCACCCAGCCACCCAGCCAGCCGCCATTTCTCCCCCAATAACTCACTTTTCTCCCCCTTGGAGAGGGAAAACAATAAGATATAACAATTGGCAAATGGCTGAGGCAGGCGGAGCATTACAAATGAAATGTAATGTTGTTACAGTTTGGAAATAATGAATTATGAGGATAAGCGGGGATCTGTAAAATCGCTGTAGCGATTTACCGGGGTTTCATTTTTCAGCTGTATTGAATTATGGGGAATTGGCCTCAGTCAACTGCAAAATACAAAATGGGGAAAAGGAGGATGATTCACCGGTTCACTCTGTGTGTGTGTGTGTGTGTGTGTGTGTGTGTGTGTGTGTGTGTGAGTTTATGCCATTGTGTGCTAGCATATGCAGCCTCTGACTGTTTACTTATCCGTCTGTGTTTATGTGCATGGGTGCTTGCACATTTGCGTGCATGCAGTGTGCGTACATTTCTGTATGTCTCAATGCAGAACGTGTGTGTGTGTCTGGACATTTGTGTGTGTGCGTGTGTGTGTTCCTCCCCGTAGACCTGTTGAGGGCTTTCTCTCGCTCACCCCGCCGCACATGTGATAAATGTCCCTTATCGCCTCTGTCATTGTAATAGCCCCACAACAGGCCCAGAGAGAGAGAGAGAGAGACAGAGAGGGGGAAAGAAGGATGGAAAGAGGGATGAGAGAGGGGAGAGGGAGGGGGTCTGGGCATGGGGCTGTTGAGAGAGTCACAGTGGCAAAAAAAAAAAAAAAAAAAGATGGTGTGAGTGGGAGAAAAGAGAGGGAGGGATGGTGGCGTGGAATGGGATAGCTGGAGTTATCAGCCAGTCTTGTAGGGGAAGAATACGCATCAAGCTGCCAATCACCCGGCCTGAAAATTGCTCTGAGATTTGAGTCCCCAGACGGTGTGTGTGTATATATGTGTGTGTGTGTGTGTGTGTGTGTGTGTGTCCAGAGAGAGAGCATCCAAAGCCCCTGTCGCCTCTGTGCTATTACTGCCCCCATCCTTGCACCCGTCCCTTCATCCGACCATCTCACCCTCTCTTCTCTCGACGTTTTTTAAAGCTCAAACTCAAAAAAACACATCTCTTCTCTCTCTGTCACTAAAACCTATACTCAAGTTGTTCGAAACACTGTTGTCGTCAGTGGCACCAGCTATTAGGGGAGGGCGAGAGACACAGAGAGAAAGAGGGAGGGAGGGCATGATGGGAGAGATGGAAAAGAGAAGAGAAGGAAGGGAAAAAGAGAAGAAGGGTTAATGTGTGAGCAGAAACCATTTCAGTCTCTTTAATTTTCTATTGATCTGAGCTGCAGACCCGTCCCTTCAACCCTGTGTGTGTGTGTGTGTGTGTGTGTGTGTGTGTGTGTGTGTGTGTGTGTGTGAGTTAGTTGAAAGCCTCCAAGCTGTCTCTGTACAATATCTGAGAGTACCTGAGAGTAAGAGAGCTGTCCAGTGAAAACCATGTATCTCCAAAGCAACTTTTCATGAGCTAAGAAAAACAGCTTCATCTCCAGTTTTTTAAGTGTTTGTTTGTGTGTTTGTTTGTTTTCCCAGCCAACCCAAGACATAATCCTTCATGTTGTTTAAAAAATTCCAAAGGTGGAAATACATGGTTTTCACTGGAGAGCAACAAAATGAAGAGAGAGAGAGAGAGACAGAAAGTAAATAATTAGCTGAATAAATAGATAAGAAAAAGTTAATTTAGGAATGATAAACAGCATTTGCTTTCTGCTAAGTTACATTAGATTTTTTAAATGTAATTACCAGTATGTGTTATTTTCTTGACATTACTGGATCAAAATGTAAAACTAATCCTCAAACAAGTGAAAATGTTTAAGGGAAAAAATATTAATTTAAGCCATATATTCGACTCAACTTTGCACTTTTTTTAAGAATTTAAAGAGAATAGAATTTTAAAAGCTGTGGGCTAAATGATGGACATGTAGAGCAAAGTGTAGAGAAACATCCCCCTCTATTGGACAAGGTGATATCACCAGGCAGAGCTGAGAGGGAGAGACAGAAGGTGGAAGTGAAGGAAAGAAAATGAGAAGGGAGGGATAGAGGAAGAGATGGTCGGCCTGTAGAGGAGAGAGATATCAGATTCATAAACATCACAATGATGTCAACTTGCAACTGTGCGATGCAATCCCACTGCTGTATCTGATTGTTGCAGATGCACAAACCCACACACACACTCATACACACAATAGCCTCAGGTGTGACCTGTGCAATACCCCACTCCAACAGATAGTCATCTTCGATCTGCTGTTAAGTCTTAGCACCTAGATCTATTTTTTCCACATTTATTTCCCATTTCTGGCTTGTGTTACTATACAGAGGAATGAGAGACAGACAGACAGGCAGGCAGACAGACAAGTAGAGGGAGAGGCATTACAAAGAATGTCATGTGGCTATAGAGTATTCATGTATTTTAGGCTAAACCAAAAATAATAAAGACAACATGATTTTTCCATCTGGAATGGGTCTGTTCTCAAGTGGTACAATTCAGTGTGGGTAACAATTTGTCCTAATGTTTTCATCTCATTTTATTTTTATTTTTACTGGTCTCTTAAATCTCATTTTAGAACAAAAGTGCTCATATAAATTATATTATGTGAGTGGTGTATAAACGACTCTCTGTGACATTATGAAATGTTGTGAAAGTCGTGTTTTCACAAGCACACCCTTGTAGTCTGCTCCAGCGTTGTGCCAGGGAACACTCCGATTCTTGGAACTCAGGGTGACCCGCAGCACCCACTGTCATGAGGACGTGGCAAGAGCCCAAACCACAACACAGCACCCCAAGGCGTAGGCCTGACCAGGAACTTGGGAAAGTTTCAATTATCTGGGTTGCAGTGATTTTCCAAAGAGACCTGTGGTCCTTTTTTAAGGACAACTGACACCCAAAGAAAACACACAATTCCCATCAATAAACTCTCAACTTAAATGTTTATTGTCACTGCAAATAATGACACACTTGAACAAACTTTGTTACAATCACAAACTTTGTACATCAGACGAAACTCTAAAAAAAAAAACGGTCCGCATCAAACTTACTATTTAAGTCGTGCCAGAAGAGATGACCAAGATGCAGGAAGTTTGCTTTGTGTCCGTTTGATTTCTATTCTGGTGACACTCCTGTGAGAGGGGTAATATAGCAGACAGCTAGACAGACAGCTAGATGGATGGAAGGCCAGACTGCTCCCCTTGTATGAGGGATTATCCCCTAT
Organism: Epinephelus moara; assembly: GCF_006386435.1. Lineage (NCBI taxonomy): Eukaryota > Metazoa > Chordata > Actinopteri > Perciformes > Serranidae > Epinephelus > Epinephelus moara. The sequence goes on along the minus strand of NC_065526.1, from coordinate 31,781,388 downwards.
CCTCTGTTTGTGACAAGAGCTGATAAGGGCCTGAGAGGAGAGGCAGCAAGAGGCTGAGAGGGCGAGTGACACACACACGCACACACACACACACACACACACATATTCACATATAATCCACAGCGAGAGAGATATCAATCCATCATTTAGAGCCGGGGATTCAGCGAGAGGAAATAGGTTCTTCTCAATCGCTGACAAGCCAACACACACTCACGCAAACACACACTCACCTACAATAGCATCTGCTGTACGAAGGGCTCATGGGGCTTCAGAGTTGAATGGGGCTGTTTGAATGACTGTTCAATTTCATCTATTTATCTGATTTACATTTGGCTATTGTTGTCACCACGGCTGTATATCTGTGTGTTTATTGTGTCTGAATGACATCAGTGGCACTAATAGAAACCATAAATCCAAATGTTCTAATGTTCGATATTGCAGTAATTTTTTTCATATGAAGATGAAAGAGAAATGAAAAAGAAGAAAATGCTAAGCATATATTTCTGTAAAGGATGAAGTAGAAAACATACAATTCTATCCTTGTTAAGGAGCTTTTATAAGTGAAGAATTTTTTTAATTTGTGATGTCAGAAAGTTATTTAATTGAAAAATGTGCAGTTACACATAGAATTAATTTCTTTTCAAATTCTTACATTTTCACTACTACTTTGTCACTTGTATTGCAATGATTCTTAGGCTGAAATATGATGTTCAGATAGGGCATTTCTGCAGTGTGCAATATAATTCCGATGTAGGGAGGCCTGTTCTTGCTATTTTAAAGAGATAGGAAAATTCTAAAAAAGGTGGGATGAACAGCGGGAGAATTGCAGAAGGTCACAGTCAGTTTCTCAATCAGTCCATTCATCCTTTGGTTAGAGAGAAAAGTTGGCGCATAGAGAGGGAAAACAGAAAACGTGTGAAAGGTTGTGCATGTTTGACAGGAACATGAAAATCCCGCTCCTCTCCTCAACATGACCACATCTCTTGAGGGATATATGTGTGTGTAAGTGTGTGTATCTAAGGGTGTTAACATGGATTTGATTTGTGTGTTAACCTCATGAGGGAACCTCAGCCCTGAAGCTTGGAGCATGTGACAGGCAGAGAAAAAGACAGTAAAATGATATGAAACCACAGTAATAGTTTCATTCATTTATCCCATCTTTTTGCGTCTTTGTCCTTTATTTGCTCCGTCTATCTAACCTTGAACATATGCACTGATATCTGAGTGTGTAAGAGAAACAGGGAGTTGTGCTATTGATTACAGTTTGCAACAACAGGTCAAAGGGTTAACATGTGTAAGAGGAACCTTATTGCAAGGTGTGGGGGGGTGCTGCAGGGGGAAGTGGTTAAGGAGGTGCCCAAGGGTCTACAAGGGGCTTTAAGATGATATAATACACTCGCTCACAATCTTGCAATGGCTGTAAAGAGCTCAGCTTGATTTCTTGTGATATTGAGCGCAATGGAAGTGTTGGATTTATGGAGGGAAAGATCGTTCTGTCAGTGGATTTCGATACATTTGATTACTTGGATTAACCATTTTGAACCAATTCAGCGGCTATGATGTGTTTCACTGCAAATCTGAAAGTAAAAGAAAAGAGTTTTGAGATATCGCTGTGTTGTTGTTGTTTTTTAATCAGAAAATGAATATCAAGGGACTTTCACTAAATGCCCCTTTAGATTATCGATTAGTCTCTGGTGTTTCTGTGTTGAACAATTTTGAGACATCAAAGGTAAACATTGCAAATGCAGATTTAAAGTTGAAAAATCCCCTCACAAACAGCACCTCACCTCACCTTCATCCGCTGTGGCTGCTTAGAAAGAAAACGACTGCAAGAGGCGAGGAAAAACTGATGAAAAATAGAAGGTGACACAGGGAAGGTGAAAGAGATACAAAGAGTAAGGGAAGAAATAATCCAGTCTAAGTGGGACAAAGACAAAATGTGTAAGAGAGACAGAGAGAGAGAGAGGGAGGGGTGTATTTGGCACTGCATTGCTAAGCGCCAGGTTAGGTGGCAGGGCCATTTGGCGAAGGCGCCGGTGCTAGACTTGATGGATGAGACAAACTGCAGGCTCTTTTCTCTTGTAACTTTAAAATCATTAAGCCTTTTACACGGCCATGCAGATTTTTATGGCCACCTCAGACAATCTGCTGCGTGTTCATGTCTTTAGATCAGCAGGATGGGAGAAGACATGTAGCGGGAGGACGTGGATAATGTCTTAACTTCGTCTAGTGTGGTCCATATCTCTTAAAAGTCATATTGTGGATTTATAGTCATTCACATTTAATTTGAATTGGTAGGATTTATTGAAATTTTATATTTGATCTTCTGTTTCATTCTTGTTGTAAAGTAACACTAGAGATTTATTTTAATAAAGTGTAAAGTAAATAAAGTGTTGAAAGATTTTGGGCTGTTTGAATATTTAAGTTCATAGTTTATAATCGAATGTATATAGTGTCTGTCTGCCCATCTGCTATTAATATGTTGAAGATTTGAAGGTAGCGATAACAAACTGAAGGCTTTTTACCGCACACCTGTTAAATGTTAGTTAGCTAGTTTCATTTTACCAGGACTAGGTTAGCTCTTACTATACTCCCCATGATGACTGAATTAATCTATAGAGTGCTCCAGGGATGATGTTTTTTCTGTAGGTGGACGTGGAAGTTAGTCACCCTGATTCCCAAGTCATAAAGCCTATGGGTATTTTCACTGGATTTTAGACTACTGCAGAAAATACACTCTGTGGCAAACAGACATTCACTTACACGTTTCGTTTAGCAAGATAATCTTCACAAATGAACACCTTCTTATGATTTTTGAAGCCTAAATGCAATCAGTAGAGTAAAAAAAAATAATCTCAGGCTATAAATGAACTATCCCACGGTCAAATTTTTACCCGCTTGTCAGCAACCCTCTTGTTTTAAGACATAAAAAGCTTTAAAATTCCCTAGTGAGGTATTTACTGATGTATTTTATGTTGCAGAACAAAACATTAAAGTCTCTTAAGCTTTTGATAACCACATACCTTATTTCAGGCATCTAGCTTAACCAACAACCCAATCAAAAAATCTACTGACTTCAAGATGAGGGAACCTGGAGTAGCAAAATGTTAGTTCATATCCGGGTTTTAGAAGTTAATCCTGGGGAACTCTATACTGTTTCATTAATATGGGATAGATGACTCAATTACAAAAATACCAGTTCATCAAAAGGTTTGTTTTTATTTAAAGCCACAAAAAAGTTATATTAAGTATATTCATCTTAAGCTAAGGCTAGCGCACCCTATTATGGAACCCAAAGCTTTTCTTTGCAAGTCCCAACCTACTGTGCTGTGATTGGCTAGTAATAGCCCTAACCATGACCTCTTTGTTCTAACGCTAACCGTTAATGTAATTGCACAAAATACTTTTTCCCATAGACTTATATTGTAAAAAAGACATCTGCAAATCATTGGATTCATTTGAGCATCATAACCCCCACAAAATGATTTGTTTTACTATAGGAATTAGATCATGATAACATTTTGAAAGTCTGTAATACACCAAGATTTAATCACTTTTATCCTCATTCAACTTAGACAAGGGCTAAACCAGAAGTTAGCTGCTCGACTGCACTGGGCCCCACAATTTTTTTCAGTTAATTTCATACCACATAAATTGAGTTTCTTTGGCTTCATGCGCCACTGAGCAACTTTTATAGTAATGAACTGGATCCCACCTCCAAAGGTGCATCCACTTCTCTTTATACATCCATGAATTATGCTAGCTGTAGCTTTCTCCCTAGCTAGCTTTTACTTGATTTAGCTCTTTCATTTCAGCAGTCCAGTTGACTCTTTCTCTGTAGTGTACAGCAGTACAACCCAGAGTCACTACACAGCCAGAGTGTTGGTGCAGTTTTGTTTTTAGCTTTGTTTGTTGTGGGTTTTTTCATACATGGTTGAACTGACATCAAAAAGTCAGATTCTGCCCTTAACTTAATTTTCACCAAATATGTAGTTACTGCGTTTAGCTTTGTTGGGCAGTTTTCGGAACTTTTCTTAAATTATGTTATGGTTTATGTTCTCTTTGATGCTGTTTCATTTAGTAAATTATCCAAAGGATTTGCTGTGGTTTACGGTCATGAAACATACAAAGTATGTGAAGGACAATGAAAATATTCAGTTTACCAAAGGCTGAGATACAGCTTACAGAACACATGGTGCTGCATAAAAATATTCACACCTCTTGAATGACATAATGTAGACCCATCTCATCCCTGATGATCCTTCTATCACAAGGCAGGTGAAAATGAAGTGAAGGTACGCAGCAAGTAATCCAGCACTGGGAGGACAGCATTGACATTGATCTAAGATTTTAATCTGCTGCTCCTCTTTGCTGGGCACGATTTGCAATAACAAATACAGCTAGATATAACCAGGAGATCCATGAAGAGGATATGAGTTCTATTAAGAAAACCCAGTTAGCTAAGACAAACTTTTACCCAGCAAATGAGGGGGGGGGGGGGGGGGGTGCACACAGTGACAAAACATAATCACATTGCTTTTTATAGTATCCCCTTTACTTTTTACTTTTTTTTTTGAGTGTGAGTGTGTTTAATACATAAGGTGTCTTGTGGGAAAGGCCAGTAATGTTAATGATAAACCAGTAGCAACAACAGGGTGGGTGTTTCTGCGATGCGCTCTAAATATTATCAATAACAGCTTGTGTGCGTACGTAAGCGCGCACATGCCTCCATCCATCCATCCATCTATCCATCCATCCCTCTCATTTCGCCTCCACGGGCTCCCTCCTCCGCTGTTAGGATTCAATTAACACAGTGCAGGCAGCCATGGCACCCTCATTAAAGCTAATTAGTTAAAACATCAGCCAATCTAGCGTTAATTGGCTTTGGTAATTAATTCAGCTGCTAGACCATATGAAAGCAGCAGGGAGAGAGATAATGAGAGGGAGTGAGGGATAGAGAGAGGATGGAGGAGAGTGGAATCAGAGGAGAGGGGAAAAGGAAAGATAAAAGGAGACAGAATGAAGGGAAGAAGGAGGATAGATGAGAGGGATGAAGAGAGATAACTAATAGAGAGGTAATGTGAAGGGCAGCCTTACTTCTGTAGGTGCTTGTCTCTGAATAGTTCAGTTCAAAGTGGGCCGTTGCACTAGTTAATCTAGTCTGATAAAAAATCAACTGTTAAAGAGGGCAAAAGATGCAATAACATTCATACTTACGCCACAAAATTGTTTGGCTTTGATGTCATGTTAATCCTTTCAGTAGAAATTTCAATGTCAGTTCAAACACAGTACCAAAGAAGCCTAGCTCCCAAACAAGTTGTGTGTGTGTGTGTGTGTGTGTGTGTGTGTGTGTGTGTGTGTGTGTGTGTGTGTGTGTCGAGATTAGGGCTGAGTCAGGGTGTCTGTTTCAAACTTGCTGATGCCCCTCTTCGCCCACTGACACGGCACGTTCCCGTCGAGTGACGAGAGGCCCCTTTGGGATGGAAATGAGTGCCGACAGGCCTCACGCCCACACCTCTCCGTCAGGTATCCCTCCTCCTCCGCACAGCTGAGGAAGGAGAAGTGAAATAAAGACAGTCAGCAGAGAGACAAGAAGAGAGAGGCAATAGGTTAGTACAAGACAAAAAACTCCTTTTCTTTTATTGTGTCAAGTATTAAACACCAGCAAAAAGGATATAGACAGGAATTAACAGTGCTCCAACAAGGCGTTCAATTTATAACAATAACTGTCAAAAAAAAATTCAAAGTCATTTTCACTCTCAAAAACCATACCAAACAAGTATAACCATAGAGGTAATGAGTATTTCAATTTGTCTGCCTTTATTGATGTACAATGCACAATGTACTGGATTTCACAGTCATTCAATAATTATTAATTAAAAAGATTTTAAAGTGATTAAGCAGATTATGTTAAGATAACTATATCAAGTTATCCTTCTAGAAATCCTCAATTTGGTTTTCTCTTTACAGTCATTTGCATTCTTCTAAATAACAACTGCAGCACATTGTACAGGTTATCCACCCTTTAATGTTTTACTATGAATATATTCTCATGTTTGAATTCCCTTTGTAATACATAAACTTATTCAGCAGGTTACTCTCTGTAGGCAGCTTTCAGACACTTTAACTTGCTTTTATCTAATAAATTTGGTCTGTTTCCTGCAGAGGATTGACAGGCGAAGTATGGCTTGTAGTGTGTTTGAAAATGATACGGGTCTTGAATTGAGATTTAGCCCGTAGCGGCTAGCTGTGCCTCTGCTCTGTGGGTCAGTGCTTGGTTAATGCTCCATTAATTTACTTCTTTCTCCCTCACTGCTGTCTCTTCCTCTTTTTCTCTCTACCCCCCCACCCCCCCACCCCCCCCACCCCACCCCACACACACACACACACACACACACACACACACAGACAAGGTGATTGATTAAATAAACAGCTGTCAGTAGTTGGAGATAACCTCACTAGCATCACTCCACTGTCTTTCAAATACACGCACACACACGCGCAGCAGGGTCCCAGGAGGAAAACACACACACACACACACACACACACACACACACACACACACACACACACACACACACACACACAGGGATCATCAGATGACGATTTATCAATGTTTAAAACCAGGCAGCATATGATTTATGACTTGTTAATATCTGTGTTTCCTTTTTGTTTTCTCAAATCAACCAAATTTTATACACATTTCTTTATATTTTTAGTTTCTATTTAAGAGAAAAGAGGCCTTGATATTGCTTTCCACTGGGCCTAAACATTTTTTCTATGACAGCATGGAAGAATATTTTACATATAGTAACAGTCACAGTGTTCCCATGTTGCCAAAATGTCCTGTCCAAGCATCTTCCGATTTACATTTTACTCTTCCTCACAGTGCAACATGCATATGTTTACACACAGAAATGGTCCCTTGACTTAACCAGACAGCAGACACATCCACACTGCTACCACATACACACACACCTTTCCCCTCTCTACCCCTCTATCCGGCCATCTCTTCATCCCTCCTCTCCACCGCGCCGACATTTCATTTGCTTTTCTAAAAGTGACAACCCCAGGGAGCGAGGGGAGGGGAAGGAGGGATAGTGAAAGAGCCTGGTGATGAGTTTTGAGCAGGGCGTGGAGGAGTGCTATTTAAAAGCGCCATGCATCATTGTCAGGGAGTGAGAACGTACAAGCACACACACACATACACAGTCAGACAGACACAGGAAACACACACGTGCACAGAGAAGCGCGACGCAGCCTGGGTGGCAAACTGAAGTTGACCCCCGTTCCATTTCATCAAATGTCCTCTGAATGAGCCGCACAGCCTCATCTATTTTGCACAGACACAGAGCTAGTGATCAGCCTAGTGTCTAGCCTGCTTAAATCACAGCTCACTTAAGAAAAAAACATATCACCTCACTGGGATATGTGCACACACACACACACACACACACACACACACACACACACCTTGCTAGTCCCATTTGTGTTAATGCAGCCCCTGGTTTTGGGCTTTAGGGCTCATATTTGCCATTATGGAGATGATGGCTTTACGGGGGCCTCTCACCTCACCTTGCGTTGGTCGGGTAGAAGAGAGGGGAGAGTCGAAATGAAGGCTGACACCTCAGTGGGATTTATTTGATTGTGGATGCGAGGCGGTGTCATTCTGGAGAAGGGGAGAATAAAGGGGGGGATGAGACGGGAGGAAGAGGCCTGGACCCCTCAGGCTAAGTGAAAAGAAGAAGAGATGATGGTTGGGTAAAGGGAAAGAGGAAAGGGAAAGAAGGAGAAAGAAAGAAATAAAGGAAAGAAAAAGGAAGAGATTGAGGGGGAGCAGAAGTGGCCCCTCTTTCCCTTTCCGTGAATCAAATCAAATTCCCCTTATCGCACATTATTTGAAGAGGTTATCGGGCGCAGTAATGCGGTTACACGCCGGGCCGCGGCTGAGAGATTTCCTTGTTTACCGATGTTGGCGGGTGTTATAGCTAACCGGCCGGACGAGTGGCGAGGGGAGGGGGGAAAGGAGGGGGTGGGAAAGAGGAGAAAAGAGGGGTAGCGGGCATAAACACTTGATGCATGTCAGAAAACTCATTTAGGGGAACAACAAGGAGGGGGATTGAAAGTGTGTGTGTATGCACACACAAGGAGAAGACAGTTGTTCAAGGACAGAAAAACAGCCTGTACATGTAGACACTTTGTAATTCCATTTGGGAAATGTGCTTGTGTGTTTTGCGAGTGTGCATGCAGTGTGTGCGCTTGTGTGTGTCGCCCACCAACATACTGAATATGTGCCAACTCATAAATCTTGCCCTCCTCTTTTCTGACTCTTATTGTTGTGCTTAAATCCAGTTTACATGCTCAGTGCTCATTAGCTGATTGTGTGTATAATTTACAAGTGAATTCAATCCCTCGCAATTGAGTTAAAAGATGGGAAAAAATTGTCAAGTTCGTGGCAAGTCAAACATTTCTGAGTTTCTTTGTAAATGAACTACTTTTAAAAGAGGGCAAATTTGAGGCAAAGAGTTCCTTACAATGCTGCACATTATTCATTATATCTGGATTTTAATTTTGGGTTTTAGGAACAGTCCCACACAGAATCTCCTGTTTCCCAAGAGGCAGGAATGATGGGCGAGATAAAAGCGAAGGGATGACACGCAATACAGGTCATTAAATGGGATTTGGACCCACAGTGTTGTGAGTACATGGTTTGCCTCTTAGCCCATTGAGCCATGAGGACACCCCAAATGGTTTTTTATCTCTGGCCCCATTGAGAGCGAGTATTGAGCTGACAATCCCCGTCCTCTCTGGAGGTGGCCTTTTTACCTCAGCTCATTGTAGTCTGTGACTGGGAGCCTGCGCTATCTAGCATCTATTGATCCCCACTTCATCTGGACCAAAGCAACACCGGAGAGGGGAGAGAGACACTGAGAGACAGAATGAGAGAGAGTGAGACAAGGTGTGTGTGTGTGTGTGTATGTGTGAGCAGCAGAGGAGGGAGAGGTGAAAAAAAAGATGCTTCAAGTGTTAAAAGGGATTTAACTTGCTTCATGATGACTGATATTTGGCTATTTTTCATCAGCTATTGTCTAAAGAGCACTGACACCTAAATTAGAATATTTTAAATGTTATCGGTGCACAAAGAAGGACATTAGGAAGGAAGGAAGAGAGAAGGGAGGAAGGAAGGAAAGAAGGAAGGAAGGAAGAGCAGGAAAGCCTGTACAACAAGGAAAAAGTACAAAATATGTGAGAAGAATAAAACAAGGGAGTGAGAAAGGAAAGGAAAGGAAAGGAAAGGAAAAAGGAAAGGCACACGGACTACACCACTAGTAAAGTAAGGATGTAAAGGAAGGGACGCAGAAAGGAAGAATATTGGGATGGAAGCAAGGGCAAAAGTGAAACAATACAAAGAAAGAAGGGATGGGAAAAGGAGGATTCCTCCTCTTTGCTCTCCACTCTTCCGTATGAACTAGCTCTCTCCGCCTCACCATCTGCCTTCTGTAATTACCTGCCTATAGTGTGTGTATGTTGCCTCATTATTTTATTCATTAAATAACTCCTTCATGTTAAGTATGGGTGAGTTATATTAAGCCTTTTTTTATTGATTTTTAGGGATTATAAGCTGTTTTGATCTAGTTTATGAAGTCAAGTCAAGCTGATTATTCTGGAGACCCCGGGTTTTGTTTAACAGCTTAAAAATATACTTTCATGCTTTTATTAGCATAATACTTGGTGATCTTGAACTGATGTGTTTCAGATGTCCACTACAGAAAATGACTCATTTTACCCCCTTGTAAAACCTATTGAAATACTATAAATGTTCTTACGCTATATTTCTGATTGGTGTTGACAGTAGAGGATGTGTCAGTGACTTTATAATTCCTCATATACATTCCCCCGACAAAGTTGCACAGCTAAAGTAGGAATTAGGGACTCTCTGGATTGAGTTAGACCAGCCAAAGTGTCCATGTCAGTACTGTAGCAGCGAGTAAATAAATCACACAGAAGATACAAAAAGTCAGCGGATATGCTTCCTGCCAGTCGGGTGACATATTGTTTTGTGACAGGAACAAAAACCAGTGAGAGCCATTAAGTGGATCAAGTGACAGAGATGAAAAAGATAGAAGATGGTGAAAGGGGAGAGGTTGGAAAAAGACAGAAAAAGAGGAACACAAGGGTGAAATCAGTTAAATGAGAATAGAGGGAGTGAGGAATAACGTGAAGTAGAAGGACAGACAGAGGAATCGAGAGTGGGAGAAAGGAGGGAAAGAAAGTCAGAGGGAAAGAGAGATGAGACGATCCATCTTGGCACATTAGGGGGGGATCAAGCCAACACTCCATCATGGCTGTCAAAGAGATGCACACCTCCTCTTTTCTCTCCTCCATCCATGCATCCATCCATCCCCTGGTCACTCCGCCAGCCGGTATTTCGCTGAAGAATCTCGACACTAAAAAGTCCTGTCAGGCCTATTTCCTTGTTATTGTCCGGCCCTCTCCTCTCCTTCTTCCTCATCACCCCTCCTCTCCCTCCTCTGACTCTGATACCTTCCCTCTGCTATCCAAGATTAAACGCACCCATGTTGCGCCGCAGGGTGTTTGTGTGTGTGTGTGTGTGTGTGTGTTTGAGCTGTGAGGTCCAAAGCAGGACATGTGGGAAGCGCGGAGGTGTGTGTGTTGCCCTGACATTAATCATCTTTAAGGCGCTGACAAGCCTGGTGTGCGACATCACATCACATCAACACCCCCCTCACACACACACACACTCACACACACACACACACACACCCTTCTCCCCCCTTTCTCCTCTTCTTTTCTTTTTCTTCTCCCCTAGATTTATCTGTCCGTTTGCCTCTCTCCGTCACTCACTTTCCTCAGGGATCTTTGTACGGAGAGATGAGACATAGAGGGAGAAAGGAAGAAACACACGGGGTGAAAGTGACAAAAAAGGGTGAGAGACAGTGACAGCTATAGGCGTAGATTTTGGGTAGCAGGAAAAGCATTCTCTCAAAATTTTGATCTTGCATTTGTCCCCCCCATTAAAAACATGGACGTAGCAGAAGACTTTTATATTGACAAAAGTAAAGACATTTTCACCATAAATTGTTGCAGAAAAGGCACAAATTGGTGCATACAAAATTACCAGAATGCAGGAAATCAAGTGTTTGTTGCTCAAAAGTTTCTGGCAGAGGAGCCCTCAGACCCCGCAGTTTCATATGTGTCCCACCCAATGTTGAAATGAAACCTACGCCCTTGGTGACAGCAAACAAGTTTGAACAACTCATGGAAATGAACAGTGGCGTAGATTTTGGGGGTGACACAGGGGACATGCCCCACTCAATATTTAGAAAATTTCTCATCCCCCCCCCCACCACCCCCCCCACCCCAAAAAAAAAACATTAAAGCAACAAAGGGCTTTTATTCTGACAAAAATAAAGACATTTCCACCATAGATTGGAGCACAAAAAAATCACCAGAATGCAGGAAATATAGTGTTTGACCCTTAAATTGTTCTAGCAGAGGACCCTATTTATATTTTTACTAACGTATTGTGTTTCATAGTTTGACAGGGCTTTGTTACCATATTTAGTTCTATGTTTTATATGTTTTTGTGCTGCTTTGGCAAGCTAAAGACAATTTCTCACTCTGGCGGACAGTAAAGTTGTATTCTGTTCTTTCACATGACCGCCCGTTGAATTTCCACTCGTTCCATCACATCAGAGCGAGTTAAATTTGAGTGTGTGTAGCGTGTGTTTGCAGTTAACAGCTTGGTCCTGACCCTATTGTCAGGCAGCTGAATTCAAATCGATTCAAATCAATTCACACAGCACAAAACTCCTCCACTTTAGTCTTCCCTGCTGTTGATTGTTGACATTCTCTTGTCACACCCATGCATCTACATCTCCTTTTCATCACTTTTTTAAATAATACAAACAAAAGTCACATCCATACAGAAAATTCCACAATTCAAAGGAAAATCACTGCACATTGAAATGCTAAAAAAGTAAACTCACACTCTGTGAAATGAGCATTTACTTTAAAAAAGAAACAAAGTAGTGTTTGACATTACAAAAGCCTAAAATAATCAAGTGCAGACATATGTTTGTGTGCGTGTGTATGTGCATCCATGTCCTCCAGGTGTGTGTTTGTCTGCGGAATAAAAAGAACCCCATCAGCTGCAGACAGGGATTGGATCTTTCTTTGTTTGCTGTGGCGGATGGCGACGGCTTCAGCATGACTCAAATTATCTTGTCAAAGCAATAAAGGGGAAACGGGAGGGGGGTAGAGAAAGAGAGATGGAGAAACAAGGAGAGAAAGGGAAATATACTGAAAGGAGCGTGGTGGGGGAGACAATAAGGCAGAGAAGAAGAGAAGGAAAGAAAGGAGATGAGCTACATAAAAAGAGGAGAGAGAGCTGAGAGTTGAAACAGGGAGGCAAACAAGAGGAGATGAGCGATAGAAGAGAGGAGAAGAAAGAAATGAAACAAATAAATGGATGGTAGGGACCAGAAAATTAGAAATGGATAAGGCTGAAGAGAGAGAGGGAGAGAGAAAGAGAGAGAGAGAGAGAGAGAGTGCAGGGAGGGATAGGTGTGGAGAAAAAGAGGTAGAGAAAGAGAGGCAGTGAGAGAGATAGAGAGAGTAATCGATTACCTATTTTTCAAAGTCACTTAACGTGTCCAGTGCTGTGGCTCTGTTAAGTAGCGGTGCAGGAGAATGGGAGGCCGGTATGCACACACACGCTCTGAGAAAGGGAGGGAGGGGACCATCCCCTGTGTGTGTGTGTGTGTGTGTGTGTGTGGCATCATGTGTCAAGGTGTGTGTGTTACCCACTAGTTGTCCCTTGATGAGTTCTCTTGCAGGAAACTGTTCTGACAGACCAATATGTGAGCAAGGATACGTGTCCCCAGAGGGCTGCATGGGCATGTATACATATTTGTGTGTGTGTGTGTGTGTGTGTGTGTGTGTGTGTGTGTGTGTGTGTGTGTGCCGG
>NC_065526.1:31748467-31768360 GCF_006386435.1 Epinephelus moara | reverse complement strand
TGTGTGTGTGTGTGTGTGTGTGTGTGTGTGTGTGTGTGTGTGTGTGTGTGTGTGTGTGCGTGTGCGTGTGTGTGTGTTTGTCAGTGAGAGTGCGAGACACACTGAAGACAAGACAGATAGGGAGTCCCCCCACCTGGTCCTCTCGTTGCCTTGGTGACAAGCAGTCTAAACGGGATATCCTGGCTGAGGCGGAGCCTATTGTTCCCGAACTAAAAAAAGCTTGTTTGATTGGCTAAATACAGGAAATCAGGAAGTGTCCTCTGACTTTAAACCCTGAGACACTTTCAATAGATGTTATTTTTATCCAATTCAGACAGACTCAAAGATAAACTCTCTCTAGAAGGTAGGATGTATATTACTATACTTACACACACACACAAACACAGAGGCACACAGATTACAACATGAAAAAAAAGCAAGGTGCGCACTTTTCGAAGGAACACAATGAAACGTGCACTAACACAGACGCACATACAGGTGGGCCCCACCCTGTGCCCTGCTGATCAAGGACAATGAAGTGAGGTAGTGTTGGCAGACTCTATACAGCATTATCTCATCCATGGCTGACACTTCTTTAAATCTGCCTCGACCTGAGAGGACACAGTGGAGACTGTACAGCACTCTATTCTGCCTTTTGTCCGTGTGTGAAGCAGAATTATAATGCACAGGTACTTAATGTGTGTGACTTTAGAGAGTAAAACCACAGCTCAAGCCTGTACACAATGCTAAAGTTCCCTTGAGTGTCCTTGGTAAATTGAAGGACTCTTTGGTCAACTTTGAAGAATGTGTGTGTGGTGCAGTAAATCCAAATACATTTGATTTATCTTTGGGAAAGAATTTAGACATGAGAAAAATATTTTTTTCAGTGTATTTGTGTGGCACTAGTGGCAGTTCCCAACAGATAAAACAGATAAAATGTGAAATCTGATCATTATTGGTCACTTGAGATTAATTTTAAAGACATAGTCTGATGCCAGACACAATCTGAATGCAATGTATCTAACGACAACAATTGTTTGGTTGCTTGGCTCTTGTTTGTCTTATACATATACTGATGTTTCTCCCTTTGTCTTCCCATCTTGTCTCCAGGTAAAAAGAAGATGTCCCTGTATGACAGCCAGGCTCCAATCTGTCCCATCTGCCAGGTGCTGCTCAGGCCCGGAGAGCTTCAGGAACACATGGAGACGGAGATAGAGAGGCTAGCCGCCATATGCTTCAGGTGGGCCTTAAACACATCTTTATGTTGTTTCCTGCTCACACACAGTACAGTAAATTCAGTTAAATCAAAGCTCAAAGTAAGATTTCTCTGTCTGTTCGCTGCAGAGTTAGCTCGGTGACATTTTAGTATAGCTTAGCACAAGGAGTTGGGGGGAGCTAGCTACATCACAGAGCTAATACTAATTTATATTTTGTATCTTTTGTTCCTATGAAGAAAGAGAAAAGGAGACATTGTTGTGAAATAAACATCTAGCTTATGCCAGTGGTTCACAACTGGTGGTTTGGGGTCCAAAAGTGGGTCGCAGGTCCATTCTAAATGGACCACAAGCGACTTGCAAATGTGTCAAGTTTGTAAAAAATACACTTCATTTTGAAGTACAGTGACTATCCGGCACAGAGCTTTTATTTTGAAGTGCCGTTTACTGCTGTAGAGTAAGCGGCTAATAGACAGCTACTTGACAAAGACAGAAACTGATGACATAGCCAAATGCAGGTATGATGCTGAATTAAACTGTGTGGACCTTGAACTAATGACTAAGGAGAAATCTGGACCCCGTGGCTGTACCTGTTGGGAACCACTGGCTTAGGCTTTGGGGCTGTTAGCTTGCGCAGTAGCAGCACACCACTGTCCTGACTTAAATAACCAACAAAACTCCACCATACTGACCCGTCAGTGTATTGGCAACCAGCCTGATAACCAGATGAAACATGTAAGTATGAGTTTTGTGGTGTCTGGAAGTTTGGTTTTTTTTAAACTTTTCACACAGGCTAGCTCTCTTTGTCCGTGTTCAGTCTTCTTGGTAAGCTAAACTATGTCTTCATCTTGTACGCAGAGATATCAAACTGATATCAATCCTTAAGACAAATGCTGGCTCATAAAGATGTATAATTTTTTAAGGGGTAAGGTGAAGGCTGAGCCTTAACTCAGCTTTTATGTCAGGCTCACTGACCGCTATTCTTTCTGAGCTGAGATTTTGGCGCCATAAATCTGCATAAAAGGCAGAGGCATGCCGTCGATGTAACGCTAAGTGTTTCCTGCAGGGATTAGGATTCAAACCTGTGACCTTGGGTTCACTGCCGCCCCCTTCTTCTCCTCATGGCAGTTGCACGAGCTGTTTTACGGTGGATAAATCAACTCCAAGCCCTTTTAACGATGGGACGCAACCATTAGGATCCATATTTCACCTTGACCGCACGTCTGGCCATGTGTATGTGTGTATGTGTGTATGTGTATGTGTGTTTGTGTACATATGTGTGTAGCCTGTGTGATGCTGTGTTTGTGTATGACCTGGTGTCCACCTAAGCGGCCCAGCTTTATGATAGTCCCCATTAACCTGGAGGAACAGGGCAACAGATAGCGTCACCCCACGTGGAAATCACACTTCATTTACCCCCGTTTACACCTCCCACACCCCTCCTCCCATCTGTCTGTGTCCACATACTGTACCAGTCCTCCTCATTCCTCCCTCTTTTTTCTGTTAAATCTTTTCTTTTCCTTGTCTTACCCAACCTTCCTCATGTCCTCTCTAGTCCCCCCTCTTCTGTTTATTTCCTCATCACAGCTTTCCATATTTCTTCCCCAACTCTTTTTTCACTCTGTCTTTTTATAACCCAGTCCTGTCATTTCTTCAGTTCCTGATTTTGCTATGTTTCTAGAAGCTTCAAGCTCACACCAGACCAAAGCAGTGACCTGAAATAAACCCACGTAGAGAAAGCAAGACAGAGAGAAAATTAAAATAGGTAATGGAGAATTACACATTTGCCTGTAGGCAGAATGATTCTTTACCTCAAAACATGAATCAAAAGAATCATGGAAAATGGGGTACAGGTGGTGGTAAAACAATAAAGATGAAGAAGTAGATGGCAGAGGTGTGGACTGGAGTCACATGACTTGGACTAGAGTCAGACTTGGGTCACAGATTTGACGACTTTATACCCGAGTTGATAAAATCAAAAGACTTGCAATTCACTTGGAATTCAACACCAATAACTTGTTACTTCACTTGGACTTGAGCCTTTTGACTTGAAAATAGTTGGTACCATCTCTCAAGTATGTAATTTAAAAAGTGTACCCAAGATCACTTCATTTCCTGAATCAATTAACTTTAACAATATTCAACCCCAGCGAGTCACAACTCAATTCTCCACATCCACATTGAACCAAACTGACAGCATCCAATCAAGTTGCACGAGAGAACCATGAAGAACTAAAGTTGTTACTGAGTGACAGTTGGAAAAAAAATTATACCACACATAATAACTTTCACGTACAAGATCTAGCTAATGCTTAGCAAGCTAATGCATAGCTAACGTCAGCTTAAAAGTTTTTTAACAAATTTGTTTTAACAAATAAATGCAAATTTTAAAAAGCATGCATGATTTTTGTAAATTCAGTATTGGCATTACATTTTTTAAAAAGTGCATTATGGACTTGAAACTCAAAGTTTAGGACTTGGGACTTAAGTTAGGACTGGCAATCCTCACTTGGAATTTGATTAGGAAGTTGCCTGTCTTGACTTGGGATATGAGTGCAAAGACTTGTGACTTACTTGTGAACTAAAAAAAACACTGACTTGATCTCACCTCTGGTAGATGGTATGAGAAGTCAGGGGAAGGATGGAGTAAGGGATTAAAGTGAGAGTCAAATAAAACACATTTGAAAAAGTAAGTGACAAAATCAGAGGTCATCAAAAGGTCCACTTGCTTTTATTTCTGAGCTGTTACTGACATCTTTTGGTCTTCATTGGTGGATAGAGTTTGCTCTCTTGTCACGGAGACAACTGAACGCACTCATTGCCTTGATGAAGGCCATGAGAGGTGGCTGAAAGCTGCTGAAAAAAAGTGGATCTTGAGATAGAGAATAGAACAAAATAGAATAGACTGCATTGAAGAGCTGAGTGAGGGTCATCCATCCATCATTGTCTGATATGGTGAGGTGTGTATGTGTGTGTGTGTGTGTGTGTGTGTGTGTGTGTGTGTGTGTGTGTATGTGTTTCAATAATTAATAAAGGTTAGTAGTCTGCCCTTCCCTCTGTGGGTCTGAGATACTGTGTAAGCACACACTCTTTCACACACACAGACACGGTTATTTAAGGAAATAGCGTCATCACTGGGTGAGATGGGATGGTGGCTAACGTCACGGCTGGCTGATTTAGCTACTCGCCATTAACCCATCGGACACACACATACACCACAAGGAAAAAAAAAGAGGACAAGGCAGAATGGATAGGAGGATGTAAATGATACAATTTTAAGATATTTTGATAGAAATTTTCCTTTATATGCACGCAAACACACAAAATGTCTCAGTGTGACTTTCTATGCCAACAAAGGAAATGGAAGCAGGAGATAAAATAAAAGCAGAGAGTGTTTTGTGTGTGTCTTATATTGCAAAACCCCATTCTATATCACACACACATACACACACACACACATACACACACACACACACACACACACACACACACACACACACACACACACACACACACACACACACACACACACACACACACTGTCTCTCCCTCTCCCTGGCTCTCTGCATGGTAGCAGCCATCATTGAAAGTGACAGTGGGAATTTGGTCCAATTTGTAGTAAATCTGCCTTTAATGACGACCAGCGCTCGCTGAATGAAAGAGCTGTGGGTATGGAAACGAAGGCGTGTGTGTGTTTGAGTATGCTAGTGTGAAAAACGTGTGTGTCCCATATCTGCCTGGCCTCTTCTGTGAATATCTGTTCTTCTGTGTGTTTCCATTTGTTTTCTATTCCTCTTCTCTGTTCTGTTCTCACTGCATGTGTGTGTTTGATTTCGACTGCCAGCCTGTCCTCTCCTGTGACTGTGTGCTCTGTCGCTTGTTCATGGGCCACAGAATCTCATGTATGGACATGGAAATCACATGCAAACACTCGCACAGTTGAGCAAATGGTAATCTATCATGCCCTGTAAACGTCAGGTGGCTCGTGGGGGCAAAGTAATCTACATACCCCGTCACCCCTCCTCTTCATACCCCTACTTCTCTTCTTCCTCCTCCTCCTCCATAATCAATTTGCCTCCATGAGAGCAAGCCCCCACCTCTCCAGCAGACGACACAAAAAGGCAAAAAGCAATCAGTATCTTGAGGTTAGCACCATCCCTCCATTCCTCCGTCCATCCATTCCACCCAACTCCCACTGAAAAAGGACTTATTCATCTCTCTCTCTCTCTCTCTCTCTCTCTCTCTCCCTTTGGTAGGCAGTGGGGGCAGGGGTGGCAGGGGCCTCTGCTCGCTGTCAGTCAAACTCATTCTGTCTCTACTTGTGTAGGATTGATGCAGATTTAACTAGGTTTGGGAGGGTGGGCAGTTTTACCGAATGGCATTGCTTCCAAGTTACTGATCAGCCCACTGGTCCAGATTCAACCTGTTCTCACTCCCATCTCGTCAAAAGCCAACACTTGGTCAGTTGCCCTCTGCATCTAATCCCAACAAACCGAGGCGCTCTTTAGCATCTGTGTGAGATGCACCATTCCGCGTTATTATTAGATGCTGAGATCTATTGATGGACAAATGGGTCAGGAATTTCACCCACTGTTTGTCAATTTTACCCATACCATGGTCTTCTCCTAAGCTTAACCAAGTACTTCAGTTGCCTAAACCTAACAAAGTAAACCTAAAAAACGACATAAACCTACATTGGAGGTTAATTTTGAAAAGACACTATTCATGCAATGAGTTGAAATGGACACACCATCCCTGACACGTCCAAAACTGACACTAGAGGGAACCTAGGGCATCAGGCTTTGATACATTGACCAAGCATTTGTATGTGAGGAGTCGGGATTATGTGTTGCCAGATTAAGTGCAGTTGCTAAGATAATATGGCTGTTTCCAAACTTCTTTTGGGTTACTTTCCTTCGATAATTCTTTGAATGTATTTTTCTTGCTGTTGTAATAATGTATGTAAAAAGGATTGTTTGCACAATTTTTGGTGTCTGACAGGCTGCCTCATTAATCAATTTTTGGCATGTTTAGATGAAGGGATTTTACAACAGCAATGTTTAACTGGAGCTACAGATCACAACATCAGACAATGAGCAGTGATTAAAGGGAAATCACACCTTATTCAAATGATTTTCTGGAATCACAAAGAAAATTACATTAACATCTTAAATGAAGCTTTTGATGATTCCTCACTGTAGTGATAAAGAAAAGCAAGTAATGCAAAGTCATGCAGATTAATGTAACATCACTTCACAAGAGTTCTGGAGCTCTGCGTTCAGACATTTTTAACTTTCCAAAGCTTGAAGTTATGATTCTCTATCCTATGCCGTCTAGTTTTCTACAGTAGTGTGCTCAGGGATTTGACGACTTCACTTTTTTTTCTTCATACGACTTAATAAAACAACCCAACACTGCACCGTTAAAATTGGAGAGAAGGGGTTTAGCACATCGCAGGAATTGTATTTGCGACTTTATTACAGGCACAGGTAGGTCCAGCAGTTCCTTAATAATTGTACAACCTGTAATTTCAATAGTTGCATACTTTGCTTACTGTCTATATACTGTATCAGTTTCAAACTCAAGAGAGGTTTACACAAGCAAATGTGGAACAGGGATAAATGACATAAGCAAGATTTTTAACAGGAGAGACTTAACTTGCTGGACGCACCTACCTAATATGCCTTGCAGGAGGACGCATGCCTACTCTGTCTCTTATTGGCTGCACCCTTCCAGGCATTCCAGGCATCTAATAAACACTAACATTAGTCCTAGCTATGGCAACAGGTTCTAAGAAGTAGATATGCCCGAAGGGAGATCGACTCAACCCTGGAATTCAGGCGTTTGTTCCTGTTGTCTGAAGGTAGGCTACCTGGTCCCATTTTTTCCCTTTTTTCAGCTTCTCAGTTCCAAAAAGGTTTATAAAACTGCAGTATTCGAAATTACACCGTTGATTTCTAACCTAAAAAAATTCTTAGAGGTGAAGTTAATGCTGAAATAGCATATGAAAATTGGTAAAAAAAAATATATATATATATGGCATTGCTTGGAATGGGTAGCTGAGTTGCTCTCTGCCCAGGCATGTAGCGCCAGTTAGCATCATAGCTAGGCTAACGTCAGCATTTAGCTGATGCCTGGACAGCCTGAAGGGTATAGCCAATCAGAAGCAGAGTAGGAGCAGGTCTTCAGTGGTTAAGGCTGTTTAAGGTCATTTTAGTGTCTTGCAATTTTAGACAGGCCACAAACATCTAAAATTAGGGTCTAAATATGCATAAAATAGTTTCAAATATAATCTCTGATTTCCTGGCTTGTCTTGGTCAGTAGAGACAAAGTCCTTCACTTCTGCCTTTTTTCACTTTAATCGCAGGCGTCCAAACCATCCATTGTAACTACTGTATGACTACTTCCTGGTCATGGTCAGGTTCTTGCCCCTCCTTTATTTTAACAAGTTCAGAGAAGGTACTATGATGTGATGGGACAATGTGTTGTAAGACTTGTTTGAAGCACCCACATGCCCTCACCTGTCTCCCCCTGTTCACACACAGGCCTTATTACCACAACACATTTTTAAATTGCTTTGTCTCCCGTCTTTCATTCCTCCCTTCCTTCCTTTTCCTCCCATCTGTCTGTGTGTTTGTTTCGCTTTGCTGTGCTGCTCATTTCCACACTCTTCTCCTTGCTTTGACATGGCAGGCAGCTGGAATTTCCAGGCCCCCATAACCCCCCCCATCAAAAATTCATAGAACCGGGCAAACAGACGCGCGGAGCCGCGAGAAGAGGCGGCTACACACCAACTCTCCCATCAATCCCTCTCTTTCTCTCTCTCGTTTTCTGTCTTCTTTCATCTTTCCCTTGCTCGATCTCTCTCTTTATGTTGCCCGCTCTTCCTCCCTCACCGTATCTCTCTCTCACCTCACATTTCATCTCCTTCTCTTTTCTTTTTTCCCCCTTTTTCGCTCCCTTTCATCTCTCTATCACCCCCCTCTGCCATTGTGGCAATTTTCTCCCATCGTGGCAGGCATGCAACTGCTGTCCCCTCTCGCTCTCTCTTCCTCTTCCTCTTCCTCTCTCTCTCTCTCTCTCTCTCTCTCTCTCTCTCTCTCTCTCTCTCTCCCCCTCCTTCTCTTGTCGTTGTTTGACACCGTCAACAAGCAGGTAGAGGTGGCTGTTATTGTTGATGCCTCTGCAGAGGTTCCAGGTAATGAATAAAAGAGAGATAGAGGGAGGAGGAGAGAGAGAGATGACAGAGACAGAGATAGAAAAAGGGGAAAAGACAGGTTGGGGTGTTGGCAGATTCTCCTGCATTACACAGCAGCTTGACTGTGTCACCCATGTTTATTCTCTTTGTTGGTGGAGGTGAGGCCCGCTGTTAGACACACACACATACACACACTCACACAGCAGCAAGACAGTACACAGATGCAAACACACATCTACAGGTACACACGCTGCATAGAAACAGCAATGACATGTTTTTACAGACATGTTCACCACAGACTTTAATACATACACACACAGACACCTGTATAAACTGTACACTGACACACATGCACACTCTCACAGCACCAGCTCCTGATACTAATTAATCTTAGACCATAAAGGAGTCATTCACATTAACTGGGTATTAATGAACACTAAAATGACAACTAATAGCTAATAATAACTCCCATAACAACTTATTAACCTAAGTCATTTGATATATTTCTCTGATGTATTTTCACAGGTTTAAATTACAGACACAGAGAAATGAAAAAAAGGCTGTAATCCCACGTTTCTGTTTTACAGTAATTATCCATTTATCTTATCTTATCTTTTTACCCTTCCCTGTAAAACACTGAAATATATAGAATGAGTCATCTTAAACTTAGGGTCATAACCATGTAAATATATACAGTCATTTGATTTTGGGCAGTTAGGTAACCCTGGCGTTTATTTGTAGTGTCAGTGGACTACCTCTGTAAAGTAGAAAATTGACAGGTTTTTGCTTTAAAGGAGCAGTCTATAAGATTTAGGGGGATTTAGTTGTATCTAGCAGTGAGGATTGCAGATTGCAACTAGCTGAAACTTTTTGTTGGATTCAGTGTCCATTGTTCATTAGGTCTATACCATGAGCCAAATTATCCGCAGAGGTCTCTTCCTCTCCAAAACAAATGGACTCTGTGATTAAAATGGGTAAAAACTCTGAATAAAGCAGATTCACATTTTTTAAAAATCAGTGTTTTTCCAACGCTGTTCGTTGTAGAGGGGTTGCTATTTACAGTGGCTGATGCAAAAATCTAAATGGCCCTATCTAGAGCCAGCGTTCAGTTTGTCTGCTCTGGGCTACTGTAGAAAGATGGTGGACTCCATGGATGAGGACCTGCTTGCTATAAAGATATAAATGGCTCACTCTAAGGTAGGTAATTTTGGACTTAGAAAAGCATGCATATTATGTTATATTGCACTTCTGCTAATATATCCCCCTAAATCCTACACACTGGACCTTTACCTTTGCTGTGTTTATTGCACAATATAATGACTATAAAATAATAACACCATCTGCATTTAGATTGGTTCTTTTTAAGCTTGCTTTCGCAATGCAATTCTGTCTCCCACTGGAAACAACTCCCCGGAAAATGAAGGCTCGAAAAGGAAGCGTGTCAACGACTGTGCAACCAAAACCTGGAAGACGATAGCACTTGTGTTTTCCTTGGTAGTATCCCTAGCTATCCCCAGTTACAAAAAAGTATCAGTGTAAGTTCTTTGCCACTACTATCCCCAGTAGCACAAATGGCGGATCGTGGAACAACCGAAGGAACTATGAAAACTGTGGTAAAACTACAAAGAGCAAGTGATGTAATGTAGCACACTGCGCATCACAGAATGTGTATAAGGAATGCTTCCATCCCTCTATCTCATCATACATTCCCTCCTATATCTGTGCAGCTATGCATTATATTTCTGTCTTATATTTTCCGTGTCTAGCTCTCCTGCACCACTTTGTAAATTCTCCTCTCAGATAAGTGACATATAAATAAGGCTTCTTATTCTTATTATCCACCCATCCAGCCATTGAAAAAGGAAATCCCTTGTCTACCAAGGCATGCTGTCAGATTAGAGGTCGTGCTCAATTCAGTTTCAGGCACATTCCTTTCCATGGTTTACTACTGTCTGTCTGTCTGTCTGTCAGTGTGTGTGTGTGTGTGTGTGTGTGTATGTGGGTGTGTATGTGTATGTGTGTGTCCGAGGGGGTCTGGAGTGCTAACAGGGTCTCAAAGCAAACATGACAACCCTGTCTCGCTTTGTCAACGTCGAGCCTGTCGCAACGCTTCGAGAAGCTCGAAGAAATTTATCTCTGTGTTCGGGTGAAAGTCAGAAGAGGGAAAAGAGGATGGGGGGGGAAGAGAAGGAGGAGAAAGCAACAAAAATAGATGAAGTAACAACAGATCAATTGAGTATGAGGAAGAGCAGAAAAGGCAAAGAATCAGATAGTTAAAGTGTCAGAAAAAGAGATCAGAAATAAAGTAACGTGAATTGAATGTGTCGGTTTTATTGGTGGAACAGAGGCTAGTTGATATATTTCCACCATCCATCTGTGATCTAAAAATGTCACACAAACACATGTACCCATGTATCAATCTACACGCAACTGCTGGGGCACGTCTTTCTTTCTTTCTTTCTTTCTTTCTACTCCCCCTTCCTCCAAGTGCCCCCTCCTCTCTTTCCCTTCTTCCCTATAATGTTTACAAGTCAGCTGATTGTCCTCCACATATCTCAGAGTCAAAGTGGCCGCGGTCTGACTGCACTGACAAATCAAATCACTGCCAAATCAGTTATTTCCTGCTTTTGCCACTATAACGATATATGTGTGTGTGTGTGTGTGTGTGTGTGTGCGTGCGTGTATGTGTGATAAGACAAGTCTGGAGAATGATTGCCTCACTAAAGAAAATCCAGCTGATGTTCCCAGTAATCCTGCCATTTACAGTAATGTTTTCAATTACTAACAAAAGCAGGAGATGGATGGACAGATGGATGAAATGGAAAAGAGAATCAAAGACTGATGGATGAAAGTGAATAAATGTGGAAACAAGTTACAAATCAAAATCTAGTGTATCAGTGTTCAATGATATTCCATGATTTCCCCACAAAACTCATTTGCTGGTCTTACAGAATACACCCTCCAAAAAAAACATACCTTAAAAATGAATGACCTGTCAGACATATGTCAGCACACACTAGAGGCACAAAAACACAAACATGAAAGACCAGATTCAACACTACACTACATAACATAACATAACATAACATAACATAACATAACATAACATAACATAACAAACTCACTCCATCCTATTTTTGTCTTCTTTCTCTTCTGCAGTAAGAACCCCTCGCCCAAGGATGGAGCAGCCACTCCGGGAACTCCGAAGGTGAGACTAACCTCAATTTCTTCTCACTTGCTATGATGTGAGCAAAATTGTGACTTTTCTTTCAGGCTGAAATCAAGCATGCCTTACATGCAAAAAGACTGAATGCAAAATTAGATGTGTACACAGTAAACCCAGCGAGGTTTAACAACTTGATGACACTGCTTCAGTGATACAGTATGTAGTGTAGTTCTTTACTGTCCATCTATCTGAGGCCTCTGTTCCTCTCTGCTGCACTGAGGGGAAATCAGCTGTACTGTAGGCCTCTGTCTTATGTCTTACACACGCACGCACACACACACACACACACACACAGAAGTACCAGTCTCCCGTGGTCGAGGAGGCAGCAGAGCCAAGAGGCACTGTACTGTGATTGTTCCAATTAGAGAGGCCGAGATGCAGACAGACGGTAAGGAAGAAAAAAAAAAGAGAGAAGGAAAAGTCAGATAACGTCAAATTGTGGGAAGACAGATTCATGATTCCATCAAGTGGGCATACCCTTATAGTGTGTATCCACTGACTCTTCTGAACACATCACTAGCTGCTGCCAGACTAAGACTGGTTTTGTAAGACAAGAAGACCTTTCTGTATCCTTAACATGATGTCTAGATAGATATGATAGAAAAGTCCAACTCTCATTTCAGAGAAGTCTGAATAAGATGCAGGGGCTACAGGTGGACTTCATATCTTTATCATTATCGACTTGACAACATACAAGAACAGGACAGAAAGAAGAAATAAAAAAGTGGGAATCAACAAGAAATGACTTTGCATGCCACTAACAAACTGACGGATGTCGAAAACTTCTATCTAGGAAAGTTAAATGAGCTTTAATCTTGTGTTTATCTTCAGATTCTCGTCATGGCTTTCTTTTTCTGCATTTTTTCCCTTTCCTACACATTTCCCTGTTAAAGGGTTTCATCCTTTTCCTTTCCTTTCCTGGGGATAGAGGGGGTCATATATCGTACATATTGTACAACCTTCTGATGCAAACTTGTGATTTTGGGCTATAGAAACAAATGACTTTGCTTTACACACAGCTAGCTAATAACACTGCCACTGATACAAAAAAAGGTAAGGTTCCTTGAAAGTGTATATTATGATACGGATAGCTTTACAGTAACGTTAACCAGCCCTCTATCTGGATTATCACTAATACCACTGGAACACTTCACCAAGTCAAGAACTTAAGTCCACAAAATGAACAAGTTTTAATGCAGCAACGTTATCCAGCATGCAACTGAATAGTATAACTCTACTCTACTCTTCATTATTGGTAAGACTTGTGTCAGTGTTTCCTGACACTTCATCATCTCCATGTTTGTCTTCATTTCTAACTAAAGACTATGTGAAAGTCAGATGCCCTACTGTGGAAAAAGTACATCCGATGCTCACACGAACGTAACATAAGAGCTCTAAAATAATTCAGGGGATCCATTATCATTCCCACACAACTTTAGGTGCTGACCCAGGCTTAGGGCGCCACTCACAGCACTGTGGGTGGGCTTGTACTTGAGGAAGGCAGACAGAGCAGGGGTGAGCCCCGGCCGTGACTGCGCATCTCACCGCTGTTGTTTAGTATTCAGCGGCAGGCCAAGGAGAATGTAGAGGGCCAGTCTCAAGCACATGGGCCTGTTGCTGCCGTCTCCTCCCCGGTGTGCACCACCCACATTTGTCAGACAGGAGATTAACCCCAGCGCACCTCCTTCCTGGGTGTTCAACCCACTTTGTGTACTCCTTGCTAAGATAAGGTGATTGGGGTTAGACTGAAAACATGTGATGTGTGTATGGCTACATATACACACACCTATGTTGGATATGACACCAACTCACATGCAAGTGAAAAGATTTAGACACATATTTTTCTTTTGCCTGTCTTTATGTATTAATGGCTGATTTACATATACAAAACAACAAGTTAAAAATTCCGCACCGTGAGGTGTAAATCCAGCTACTCACGTGAGTGTAGCTTTAAATGCAACCTTTTTGTAGCTGATCTTTTTGCATGTTGATTTAATTGGTTGGTTTAAAAGACCAAAATTTCAATGGAAGATCTTCATTTATAATCTCTTCGTAGAATACAGTTAAATGTCATGTTCTAATGATAAAATTTACGCATATTCCCGGACTGCCCCCAGGTAAATGATTCCTGACCTTTTTAAACCTGGGTAAAAGAGAAAAAAAAAAGAGACCACACACACACTCACACACACTCACACAGAGGCATAAAAGCATCGTGCATAATGTCCAATTTACTGTGGCAGCACTGGAGGTTGGTCATTTCTCACATATTATTATTAGATTACTGCTGTCGAGCACTTAAGCCTCTGCTCTGCCCTTTTCCGCTTGATTAATAGGAGACGACTGTAAATACAAATATTTCATAGCTGCCTTGTAAAAAAAAATAAAAAAAAAAAAAAAAAAAAGCAGCAGCACAGGCACACATGGAAATATGAGCTCACACACACACACACACACACACACACACACAGCTAGAGCTCTGCAGGACTAAGCCTTGTAAAAAAAAAAAAGTGATTTTACTCCTCTTTTCTTCCCTTGCTCTCTTCCTTTCACATCATTATCTACTTGCCTTTTGCTCACTTGAGGAATTCCCTGGATTGTCTTTGTCACAGAGTGGGTTAGAAGAGGATATCCTTTTATATGTGGGTGTCTATGAGAGAGAAAGAGTGAGCGTGTGTGTGTGTGTGTGTGTGTGTGTGTGTGTGTGTGTGTGCAAAGTGTTGTGAGACAGATTTATGGACAGGCAGTGTCCCGTAATGTCAGACAGTTACGCTCCTCCTTTTCAGATGTTTACCCTTCCTCTTCCTCCTCTTCTCCCTTCTTCCTCTCTTTTCAATCACTCGTTCTTCCCTAACTCCTCTTAACGTCCCATAAACATTAACTCTAATCAGTGGAAGGGGCTTTATAGACAAAGTCAGGCAGGTTACAGTTATCATCAATGACGTGGAGCTCTCAGCATCTGTGGCAATAACACTGCTGAAATTCTCCAAGGGTAAAGATTCCCAATTCCTGTTTTTTTTTTCTTCTCTGTGCTGGAAATCTGTTGTAATATAGAAATAATCTTCCAGTTTTAGAAATGAAATTATTTTCCAGTTTGATATGTATTCATTTGATAAACACAACAAGGTGTAAAATGTGTTGCCTTCATTTTGTTGTAGGTTTTTTCAACCCAGTCACCAAAATAAATGTTGGCATTGTGTGTTGCTGCACACCACAGATATGTTACATTTGTAATTTTCATGTGTAAGGTGTGGCTCATTTGAAGGTATGGTTATGTTTAGGCACCAAAACCACTGGGTTAGGGTCAGGAAAACATTATGTTTTGGCTTTTAACACCCAAATTTGTCACTACAACCACAGTTGAAAATTCCCCAACCCACTTGAAACCTCAACTTCTTTCAACACTGTCATTTAAACAGCTATTTCAGTGCCTTTCATTACTTGTATTTTTTTTTTTTTTTTTGATAGTCACTTTAACTACAGTTTCAAACTTCTGCAGCTAGCACATGTATGTTTTCATCAGAACAATGTAGCTTTTCCTAGTTGTCACAATAAGTTTGTACGGCCCTTATGGACATTTTAAATTATTAAAATTATCCTTTTGTCAAGCCAAGCTGAGGTGTAGGTGGCAGCATGCAGGGGTGTTATCTCCCCAACAGTGAAATGGTATCTGTTTTCCTTAGATCTAAATTTATTTTTGAAACAGCATTACTCTGGCCTTGTCCATGTTTATTGATTATTCCCACGCAGCAACTGTCAGGCGAGGACAGGTTCTGCTGTAATCATCGCTCCACAGGTGATAATATAACAAGATCATCTGCATATAGAAGACATTTTATTATTCTCTCTTTCTCTCTCTCTCTCTCTCCAGTCAATGCTGTTGTCGGTGCACATCAAGCGCGAGGGAGAGTCTCCCGTGGTCTCACCCCTGTCCTCTGAAGACGCCCACCACTCCGACAGATACCAGGTCACACTCACAGACACACACACACACACACATGCTGAGTAACATTCAGTCTAGATTGTCACCATTCTGTCCTGTTTATCCCAGTATCCAGCTGTAGTGTAGTCCGAGTGCTAATTGAATTATACACGGGAATGTCTTTGAAATTCCCTCATTCTGACAGGTGTATGACAGCATAGCAGAGGATTATGGTAGATTTTGGTTTTTATGCCCTCTCAGCAGTTACGCTGACCAACGGGCCAATCTTCTTAAATCTCACATGTCTTTAAAGCCACCCTGACTGCTTTTATCTCTTAAATTCATCAAAGTTTGTTCGGGTAATTCTTCTGGTCATGATGTATCACCAGGTTAAGTGGGTTTCCCCCCTTACACCATAAAATAAGAACTATTAAGTCCACACAGACGTTACATCCATACGTCCAGGATGACACAGCTCATAAAGACCTTATAGCGATAAAGTAGATTTTCTCATTAAGTGAAACTGCTGAAATCACCTTATATTATACAAATGATTAAGTCAATGGTGACTCGTTTTACCACCCTGAAAATGAAGCATAATGGCAGACTTTGCCACCCTCTCTCTGCCTGTCAGTGCGTCTCCGTGCTCTCTTTCTCTCTACCTCTTCCCTTCCTCTAAAAAGCTGACCTATCCGCAGCCATTCAGTGAGTGTATCATAATGATACGGTAGTAGTGGCCACGCGAGGCAAGTGGGCCTATAACTCAAGTGGCAGCAGGGAGGGGAGGGGAGGGATGAGGGGGAAGGAGTGAGGAGACGGATGGAGGGCTAGAACAGAAGGAGAAGGCCTGACTCCTTGTCGGCTCTCACTGATGGACGATGGGGCCGATGGTGAGAGGAACTGCTGCCTACTCACTGTTGCCGTGTCAAAGAGAGGGCATCCATAACTGCGACTGGGGATGCTTTAGTCAGCATATAGCTAAAGACTTACAGGTTTGAATCCCAGTAGACCTGAGGTGCTCATTCTGCAGGAGACAGAAGTGGAGATCTGACCTCACTTAATTTATTTCTCGATGCTGTGTTTTTAATGAAAAGACCATTATTCTTAATGATGCAGGGAATTTACCCAAGGCATCCTGAAATACCCACTGACCGAAAATGTTCCACATTCATGGAGATAAATGTGAAATTTAATTGTACGCCACAGTTGCCAGTGGAGGAAAGTACCTGACTACAATTACTTAGGTACAATGCTGAGGTACTTTAACACACTCTTTACCTCTACCCCACTACATCTCAGTGGAAAATACTTCTGTTTTTTTACTGCGAAGTACTTAGCAGACTTTACATTTTAAAAAAAAACATACTGTTAAAAACATCATGCATTATTAAAGAGTAAGCCAGGGGTTTTCAACCATTGTGGCTTGTGACCCCTTACAAGATTATGGCTTCTTAAATTTACATTCATTAAGGGAGACCTGGCCAAGAATTGCAGCAACACAGAGTTTCAACAACAAATAAAAATTATATAAAAGTACATAAAACCAAAGATTACAGAGAGGTCCAAAATATGAATAAAAAGTTGTCTTGCAAAAACTGTATTTTTCCTTCTTTCCAATCCCGTAAATTTCTCACAGCCCCCCCAGATTTATCTTTGGACCCTTTAAAGGGGGCCCAACCCCATACTTTAGGAACCACTGGGATATATACTAACTGTAATGGTAGTGTTGGAGAATGACTAGTTACATGCAACAGAGTTATGTAACTAAAATTAAGTGCAAAATAAATGCCATTATAATATGTTACAGTTAATGAAAAACACATGATACAATTACAGTTACTAATCAAAATGTTGGTCATTACAAAGGGGAATACATTATTTTTCTTAAAAAGTTTATATTTTGAATATGGCATTCAGTGTTCATTATATTAAAGAACTTTTATTAAAAGTTTGACAGTAATCAGTGTTGAAAAGTGTTGTTTAAAACATTTGTCAGAAAAGCAATCAAAAAGTAATTACATTTTAATGTTCCATTACTCTAGAAGTAATTAAAATAGACTGCTTGTTACATTTTAGTGGGGTAACTGGTAACCTTTAAACAATTACATTTAAAAAGTAACCTTCCCAACATGGTATATCATATCAACAGGCTAATTAATGTAATGTATAATAATTATATTTCAGTTACACAGGCCATTTGTTTTGATAGTACTTTTTGGTACATGTGCTTTTACCTAAGTTGGATTTTGAATGCAGGACTTTTACTTGCAGTGGAGTCATTTTGCCTTATTCTAATGGCACTTTTACTTTTTCCACCACTGACAATCATATAATATTAACTTAGGTCTGATTTTTACTAGCTACAAAAATGTAAAAAAAAATAAAAAAATTATTCTGCACACGCACCAAAAAACTACACTTCAAGAGTAAAATGTAGAGAATGTTCACAAACACCACATTGACACGTTTATCTTCATCTTTGACATGACTTTATTCAGTGAAATATTGTGATTAATTTTTTTTGTCTGCCAGCCCATAGAAAGAGCAGTAGTTGGAGAAGCAGCTGTGTCTCTAGTCTGTATGTAAAACCCCACAGCCATTAATTAAAAGGACGCCGTGTAATGAAACTCGTTGCTTCCCCCTAGCGATCGAAATCCGGAACAACATGTGACGTTTCCCCACTTCCGTCTTCAGCGGGTCACATGATCAAAACAAGCCAACATGGCGTCGGACATGAGCAGTATTTGCCGATACGGGCGCCACTTTCAATCCTTTTCCATCCGTATTAAAAAATAGAGACAACGTTTAGTTTGCGGTGATGTTGAGTATCTGCAGCCACAGTGTGGTAGTTTGCTGCAGTGAGTTTTGGCGGCTGTACAGTGAGCTCTGAATGAACCCTGACAGTCATGGAGGATGTGGAAAACAATAGACAAGTAGGTTTGTTTACAGTGCCTCCGTCTCAGCATCCAAAGCAATCCCACTCTGAAAAGTTCTATATGTACTTGTAAACATATTATATTGTTTGTTTATTATCTTATGTATGTTTCCTCCCTCTTCTTTCCTCTCTGCTTGCAGACATTTTTACGAGTTCGAGCAAACAGGCAAACAAGATTGAATGGTATGTATACATAACGTTTCATCTCCTGAGTGATAGTGAATATTGATTATTAACATACATAATATGGCTCAAAGGAATGTATTTAATTTAAATAAAGTTGTTAAGAGTTTACCACTGTGCTCGGGCTTGTTTCAGGTCATGGAAGTACTGGAAAGATATTAAATAGACTCACTTGAATGTCAGAAAAATACAGCTATAAATATGGTATGATAAATGAGAAAGTACGTTTTAGATAGATTGTATTATAAAGAGCTTACATCTTATATATAAACAGTACATTTTCAGAAGTGAAGTATAAAATTAATACAGAAATGAAATGAAATTCAAAGAAATAGTCATCACCACAAATGACATCATAAGATCACTGGTGTCAAGGCACAAGAGACAAATTAAATGTGTTATACAATGTTACTATATGATGGTATCATGTTTGGTCATTTCCGAAAGGTGTGTATTTTGATTTAGCACTTATTTCACTACTGTATTTTTGCTGGGGTGTCAGGTGATGTTTATCTGTCATTACATACTGATGACATCATGTAACAGACACCTGTGGCTCCTACAGAGGCTTTTTGTGTTGTGTGTTAGCTCTTAGTAGCTCCTCTTTTTCTTTTTTAGGTATTATCATTACATTACTCATTACATTAGAGCTAAGCATCTGGTTTTTCCAAATATCAACTATCCCGCACTCTTTTGAAAACCCTGAAGGCTGTTAAATATGTAACACTGCTTTAAAGGTGTTTGCAAAATCTTCAAAAACTCTTCTAACCATCTAGTTAAAAGATATTTCATCTGTTGCACAGACTAAAGTTAATTTTAACCCATTTTCCCAAATTGCATCTGTATTTCCAGATATTTAGAAGTTACAATTCTCCAGGAAGGTTTTGTTAAACACAAGCAAAACTTTGTTTTTTTGCATGAAAGTATAACATAGTCAAAGGAAACATCAGTATATCACAATGTACTTTTTAATGTTGGGTCACACTGTGCACAGACGTTTGTTACAACATGATTAATCTCTCAAGGCAGATTCTGCAATTTACATTGTAAAGGAAGAACAAAAAAAAGTTTTTTTTACCGGTGGATTTCCAGATTGCAACATGATTGAGCTAACTGGAGTAATTTCATGTCGTATCCGACAACAGGAAGCTTTTAACAGATGACGTCCTGATGTTAGCTTTGCTGCTGCTGTTAGCTGTCCCTGTCAGCTGCAGCCACTGATGCTTTCTAGACATC
>NC_065526.1:31714029-31747554 GCF_006386435.1 Epinephelus moara | reverse complement strand
GGGGGTGTATGTGCGGCCGGGCCGCGAGGGAGGGAGGGGTGGGTGGATGCGGTGGGCTGCTGCTCTGAGCCCAGGCTCCCAGAGAGGGAGAAATAGAACCGGCCGCCTTCCCTTCTGCCCATGTGACACAGTTAGGGGTGGTTTTCCAAGCCACCATCGGCACAATGAAAATAAGTCGAAGTGTGGAGCAGAGGAGAGGGACCTCTCTCCCCGCAGCGAGGGACAATCTTAACTCCGCCCCCTTCCTCAGCCGCTCGCCTGTCTCACCACAGTAGGAATAGTCCACGTGTTGAAAAAGAAATGAGTGAAAGCTGAATTTCATTCATATTTGTACCTATAATGGGTCCAAGGACGAGAAATGCACTGTTTTCAAGAGCATGAATTCACAGTACTGAATTTCTAACATTATCTTCAGGTGGAACAGAGATCAGAAGCTCTAACACAGTTAAATACACCATGATATGTAACACAAATGTTTGTTTACAGTGTTAGTAGTTTTGCTGCCCAATAAACCATCATTTTTTATCAAGAGATAGTGAAGCTCTATAAACCAAGAAGATAAGAAGACTCTCACCACATTGGCTGTTGACTCTATTGCAAGATATTTAGAGTTTCCCACGTTGAGGCGACAACTCAGCCTTTTTCAGTCGAAGCGCATGACAGGAGCCAATGAAGACTTAGTTTAAACTTCACCCTCCATTACTTTCTTTCTGCCCTCATGTGGAACCAGGAATCATTCTCATGTGGGGTATAATGGTTGAGGGGGGGCAGAGATCCCTGCCGGACCTAATTAGCAGGCCTTTCCCTTCTCTATTTAACAACGCTCCCCTCGATTAGCGTCAGGGGAGAATTGGCATGGAGGAAGAGGGGGAGGCTGTTTCTCTCTCAGACCCTCCCAGCCTCACTCCCTCTATCTTCTTCCCCTGCAGTTATGGCGTATTGCCTTGTCTCCTCCTCCTCTCCCTCCATCCCTTGCCACAGTCCCTCTTGGCCTCCTCTGCTTTCCCAGCCAGCTAAAAATTAATGTCCCCACGCGCCATTTGCAGTTAAGAAAAAACGACAGAGACTCGGGGCGCAATGACGGCTGTTCTGCTCTGTTAAATTTCTAATTAAATGTGTGTGTGTGTGTGTGTGTGGGGGGGGGGGGGGAAGCTGTGGCAGGAGGGCAGCAGAGTAAAGGGAGGAGAAACAGAGGGAGAGGGATGGCGTGGATGTAGAGAGTAGGACGGAGATTGACACTGTCACATCCGGCTCTCGTCACTTCTTTCTGAACACATTTCAAAAGCGGCCAGCTCGGCCTTTTCTCATGCTTCTAGGCTTGTAAAGAATTGAGAATAGAGTGCAGGCCTTCTGGGGATCTACATTACATTGCATATGATCCAATCAAGGAAGATTCATCTGACAGAAAAATCCCTGAGGTCTTTTTTTAGATTCTCTCCTGTGCCTTGAAACCAGTGATATTATCATCTGAGGAAACATGCTTGAAAACTTCAGACATTTAAAAACTATATGACATTAAAACTCTGTCTGTCTCTCTTTCTCTCTTGACTCTCCCTTTGCAGCCCGTATAGGGAAGATGAAGAGGAGGAAGCCTGAGGAGGGGGGCCAGGTATGTCCGCTGTGCAGCGCCCCATTGGCTGGGAGCGAGGAGGAGATGAGTAGACATGTGGAACAATGCCTGATCCAGGTAGTACAATCCTGGTCCTGAACCAGTCGGACAGCCTGTCAACCCTTCTCTTCCTGTAGATGCTGATCAGTCACCTCTTAACTTCCTGTAGATGCTGTCCAATCACTTCTGTGTATTAGTGCGGTACCAACCAATAGCAACTGTAGTTCTTCTAGATATAGACCACTTCTGTACATAGCAGTACTGCATTCACATCACATGGGAGAAACTGTCTGAAAGACCATTAAGAAAACATACCGACAGTCAAGTATTCACATGTCCATCATTAAGTGTTGCAAAGCTGACACAAAAATTTGATTTCTGCGGTTTATCCCATATGACATGACTGTATCTTATTCATTGGCATGCAGCTCCTGTATGAGCACAACAGTTACACCTTTAGTCTCGTAGATGAGGGCCAATTTGGCTTTGTCTGCTGTAGCCCAAATAGGCAAATATTTCCAGTCACCTCCTCTCTCTGGTTTGTAGTTGTCAAACCAGGGTTGGTCACCGGTTCTTCTTCTTTCCTGTAGATGCTCAACAGTTCCATTCTTTCCTAGAGTCGACCAAAGACAATAAATCACCACCACTAATCACCACTCCTCCTGTATCTCACCTCACTGACCACTGTCTGTTACACTAGCTATAGAGACACTAATACATCTTTTCCAATAGCACGCTTTAGGGCTTCCAGTGCTGTACCATGCCACGTGAGCTGTGTTTTCTTTACATAATAATTAGTAGAGATACAGTACTGCGATGTTTCAGTGCTGCTTGCAACCAGGGCCAAACCTCCGCTGTTTGTCTTGTGCTGTTGATCAAATGAACAGACTAGTCTCTGTTTTCGAATCTCCTATTTGCTGTTGATCTGAAGTAGAGTAAGACATTTGGGGGCAAACAAGTCACTTCCTGCTGCAGCTTCACAGTAAAAGACAAAAATGAAACACTCACAAGGCCTTTGGCCAATCAACTGATTGTCTTTCAATGCAAGGTTTCATTTTAAAGCGCTTGCAGCAGCTTGATGAAGTTGCCATTTAGTTTTGGGAGGAAAAAAACACAACAGAAGAAGGTTCGGTGAAGTAGTTGATGAAGACTTTTGGGTGTGTATTGAAATTTGTGCAAACCTCAAACACAATTCAGATAGGCAGTGTCCTATTGACATTTACCAACTGTACGGGGCCTTACCACAGCTCGTCATGGTACAGCACAGGTAAAGCGTGCTATGGAGATCTGGCCTATCTTCCACCACACCATAACTTAAAATAGTAAAATCATTTACTGAAATTTGTTAAGATTTTTAAGACACAGACACCTCTATTAAACAGACCTGTGTTACTCTGTATGTGTGTACCCTGATTAACAAAATCCCTGTATGTGTGTGTGTCAGCGTGAGGGTGCGTTAGGCGATGATGACTCTGCAGACATGGATGGAGAAAATGGACGGGGCTTTGAGGAGTACGAGTGGGCGGGGCAGAAGAGGATCAGAGCTACAGCTTTGCTGGAGGGAGGCTTCAGAGGTATACACACACAAACACACACACCTCATCTGAAACAACACCATGCTGGTTTTATTTCACACTGGTTTCTCTTCAGAGGCAGGTTGTGTTCAGTGCTGGTGTGTGCTGTGTGATGACGTAGGTGTCTGGTTGTCTGCTTGTTAGATGACTGACTGACTTGTCACAGCTCTGTGGTCGTCACAGCAGAGTTAGCTCTATGTAGACCGGGTCGGCCCAGATCCCTCTTGGTCCCCTTTTACCTTTTGTCTGTCTGTCTGTCTCCTTGTTTCTCTGCTCATCCATCATTCCCTCTGTTCCTGTCCAGTGTGAGCAATGTTAGTTCTGTGGGACTGGTGTTGAATGTGACCAGGGAGCTGTAATGGTACCAGCGGTCTGGTGGCAGTGTGGGTTAGCTCGGGGTCAGCCCAGCCCAGCTCAGCTTGGCTCGACCCTACACAACTCTCTTAGCGAGGGGAAGGAAAACACATTTAGCTGAGCAATTGACCCGGTGGTCACCAGTGTGTGTTTGTGTGTGTGTGTGTGTGTGTGTGTGTGTGTGTGAGAGAGAGAGAGAGAGAGAGAGAGAGAGAGAGAGAGAGAGTGTGAGTGTGTGTATGTGCCCAGAAATGCAATTATAGAACTGGATGGGAGAGCTGGTCACTGGGGAGCATGGCTGCTCCATGACACAACACACCTACAGTGGTAGCTCTCTGTCACGGTCTCTCTTTGGTCCCCCATCTTACATTTTTCAAATTGCTATTGTTATTATTTTTAACCAAGTTCTTTTCTGAAGCTTAGTTTATTTACATTTTTATAAGAAGGGGTGTCTGGACAAACAAGTGACAATTTAATGTAATGCTTTTTCGTCATCACACCCTCCAAATATTAAATTTAGTTTAGCTGACTGTTATACAATAATTGTCTGTATCTGCTACTTAATACATTTAAGTCAGATGTTTCCTTTCTTTATGTGAGATCTGAGCTAACTCAATGGACATGAAATTACGTTCTGAAGTTGACAGTATTTCCATAACTTTGATTTTATCAAGCAAGATGTTGACATGATCAGGAACATAAATGCTATGAGTCAGCTTCTAGACCACTCACAGGAGAATGAGCTGAGTTGTTAAAATTGTATAGGGTTGGGCTAATATGATATAAAGCCAAACACCAGACTGGACCGTATACCAAATTTTACCAGGTGTTGCCGCTCCCGAGTGGAACATAATGACACTGTGCTCCAACAGCAAATGAGTGTTACACTGTTGCGTTGAATCACATCAGAGCTCTCTGTCTACACTGCATCCATCAAATATGCACCTCTGTTAGGTCTACTTCATGTAGACAAAAGTATCAACTGTTCGCTTGAGATCAGCCTGGAGACGTAACCACTTAAGATGAGTGACTGGCCTCTTTGCAGTCCTCCTACTTTGTAACATTACTTTATTAAACACTAAACACATTTTATATTATGATGTTTAATAGAAATAACAATTTAGCCAAAAGCAAGTAGCATAACTTGTTATTAGCAAGGGTCATTTAGCTCACCAGAAACTTTCTGCTCCCTGGCGAACTTTCTCCAGTCTGTCTCCACCATACTTATGTTTTTGTAGTGAAATGAGGTATCGTGTAGATAATTCCTCATCTTAACTTTGTGAATCAGCCGTTTATCGTCCATTGAGGTCCTTTCAAAGTGAGCAACAGATATAAATAGAAACAGGCCACCCAACAAAAGTTCAGCTCACAAAAGCAGCGCTGCATCACTCACTCACTCACTCACTCACTCACTCACTCACTCACTCAGTGTCCCCAAAAAGTGAAAAAAGCAGGTTACATGTTCCTAGAGCCCAAACTAACATCTTTACATTGCTTGTATATCTGACCAGCAGTCCAGCAGTCAATCTGCAGATTGTTTTCTAGATTCATAAAATGAAATGACAAAAGTCAAAATCCGTAGATATTTTAATTTACTGCAGTAAATAAAAGTAGCAAACCAGCTCATATGAGAAGCTGAAACCAGGGAATATTTGAATCAATTATCAAAAGAGTTGAATACTTGAAGTTGGTTGGTAATACAGCTTTAATTCCTACACAACACTTCCTCAGTGTAAACATTGCCAACACTGTTCTCTCAGTCTTTTTATGTCTTTGCTACAACAGTCTTTCCTCTAAGCCCCAGAAGTGCCTCCAAACAAAACATACACTCTAGTTCTGTTTACCAAATAGTATGAATACATGCAGTCTGATGATTTAACTGCATTGTGCGTCACAGTGGCCTCCTGCTGTGGCCTCAGTTTGTTTCTGTGTAAAACGTGGTGAAAGACAGACAGAGGCAAAGCATCAAGATGTGCACAGATGGAGGTAAAGAGTTGTTGTCATCTCTAAGAGGCTCTTTCAAACTCTCTTGGCTCTGCCTCAGCTTTCATCTGTCCCTCTTCCTGCTCACCTCCTTCTCTCCCTGTTCGATCCGTTGTTAAACACACACACGCTGAGCCTCACCTGCCTCTCTCTCTGCAAGCCAGAGAGAGAGGAGACAAGACAGATCAATGTTGAAATCTCAACTAAACTGCGCCAAAGAGCAGCTCGTGGGGGTGGGTGGTGGCTTCCCCACCCGTCCATCCATCTCCGCAATGCTCCTTCCAATCCGCCCATCTCTCTTTCACGTCGTTAAACGAGCAGACACAGGACCCTTCTGCCACGCTCTAATAGGGCACCTTGTGATGTGACACAGATAACTGAGGTGGCCTGGGGAGAGCGACTTGAAACGCACACATACACACACACACACACACACACACATACTTGGCAGAAGGCTCAGAAGGTGGATTTTGTCTTGAAAGCTCCTCAGTGGTTCTAACACTCACCGCTGAATCCAGCAGGCTCTTGAGAGCCAGCGGCCGGCTAGACGGATATAGAGATGTTGCAGGGGGTCTCCTCAGCTGGCGGGATGAAGAGAGGGCCTATCCCTCTGTGAAGTGCCACCATCCTTCCCTCCCTTTGAGAGCCAGAGGAAGAAAGGCAGAGGGAACGGGGCCCTTTCAAGGGAGACGAGAGAGGGGGAGGTGGGGAGGGAGGAAAAAATCGAACAAGATCAGTTTATGATTCAACTCTGTGTGAGGGAAGACTTCCCTGTGTCTCGCACCGGCTTAGCCAGGTTGAAAGGAGCCACGGCACAGACAGAGAGCTTTCTTTATCTGTCTAGTGGACTGTCTGTCTGTCTGTCTAAGTCTCAGTTTTATGAGCTGGAAAGCAACTAGCATTTACTTTTAACTTGGCAGGATATATTCAAAAGTCTGTCTTTAAAGGAAAATGGGTTTATTACAACTAAGTTTTTATAATAATTTCATGTCAAAATATTTCATTTGACGTTTTTTTTTTTTGTGCTAACGCCAATGCAAGATCTGCAAATCCTACATTGGAGATTGGAACCAGCAAAAGTTGCCATTTTTGTTTAGTTTATGACATCAGTGATTAATCGATAAGCAAAATCTTGTAGACTCAGTAATCTATACTGGATTTGTCATGGAGGTTGTTTAAACAGAAAAGTTTCTGTTATTTCTTTGATGAATTCGTAGGCCTACATCTGCCATTACTGTCTTCTTGTTCTTGTTCTTTCACTACAGCATTTTCAATTAAAATATTCTATTCATTTTTGTTTTTTTTATGTATTTATTTATTTTCAGATTTTAGAAATTCCATTAAAAATAATAATTCTTGTACAACAGTTTCCCAAGTACCTCTGTGACAATTTTCAAGTTGTTTTTTTAATAATTAAATGCTGAAGTCATACTGATATGCATACGTTTAGTCAGTAAAAATTTGCATGTTCAAAGTGATTTATTTAATTTCTTTATTCAGTGAATATTAGCTATTCAATGTTTATTATCTGTATTAGCGTCATACTTATTAAAGGTCCAGTTTGTAGGATTTAGGGGCATCTATTGGCAGAAATGGTGTATGATATTCTTAGCCATGTTTACTTAGTTTATAATCACCTGAAAAGAAGAATTGTTGTGTGGGTCCTTTCCCACAGAGGCTGCCATGTTGTTCTATAGTAGCATAGAACAGACCAATAGAGTCATTTGCATTTACGCTTCGACCATTGTAGTTCTCCTAAACACTTAGCACACAGGAGATGTTTCAGCTCTGCAACCTCATTGCTAGATGCCACTAAATCCTACACACTGGACCTTTAAAGCAGAGAGACATTGGAACTGTGTAGCTAATATGCACACTTCAGTATTTGTTTATTTATGGAGTCATATCATCATCTCAACATTGAACAATGTTATAGCACATTGCAGATTTTCCTCATATTATGCAGGGCCTACAAATCAGATTTCAATGTACCACATTACATAGCACGTTTAATGTTCCTGTTTGTTTCTCAAGTGTTTACTCCTGCTTTTTAAGTGACCGATCTTAAAAGAAAATAGTTGATCTGTCAGTTTAGCCACAGACAGATGGAAAGGCAGACAGGGAGGCAGGCAGACAGATCCTGAGGTTTGATATCAGGCCGTCCTGAGAGGCAGAGGAGGAGAAGAGGGGGATTATTGCAGGTTGAGATGGCCCAGAGGGATTGAGCAGAGGAGAAATCTGTGCTTTGTAAATGGACTTCAAAGATGGCCGTCTCATGTCTTTGTGTCTGTGTCCCTTTCCCCATCTCTCTCCCTCTCTCTCTGACCTGTAAATGGCAGAAAGATAGTGCGATGACCTTTGACTCCCCTCCTCTCTGCTTCTTAGAGGGTCCCGATAATTGCTATGGTAACGGGATGTCGCCGAGGTCGGTCGATTGGTCGATCCGGGCTGTCTGTCAGCCTGATGGGTCCTTTGATCCTGCCCGCCTCCTCAGATCTGAACTTGTAGTGTTGTTGTGGTGACATGTATGTAGATTGAGTGTCTCCGCTGTTGCTGTCATGAGGCATGTAGCTCCGAGGATAAAATGTGTAGTTAGTATGTTAAGAGTCAACGATATTCAGGAGATGGTTATGATAATGAGACAGACCAGGATGGCCCTGTACGAGTCGGTATGTGTGTGTATTGATCATGCCTGTCTGACAGAAAGGAGGGGAAACTGGGGACTGGACCAGGGGAGAGAGAGAACAAGTGACACATGAGTAGAGAGAAAAATAGAGTGATAAAGGGTGGTGCAAGAGATGTGAAGAAGCAAACTGTCAAAGCAAGCGAGGGAAGGGAAAAAGTGGAAAGAGGATAGGTCAGAGAATTGTGAAAGAATAAAGGTAAGAAGGAAGAAGTGATAACACAAAGAAGGTGAGCAAAGGAGGACTGGATAGGAAGAGAGGTGAAGAAAAAGAAAGGGGAGGGGGGTGTCGGTGCATAATGTGAGTGAAAGGCAGTTAGAGTGGGGCTGACCTTTCCCTGGCCAGATTAGATTGGCCTGCCAAGACTGCTTAGAGGGACAGATAGAAGCACTAGGACACACACACACACACACAACCGGCCACACATATGCTCACAGTTAAAACACCAAAGACATGTAAAGTGTGTACATGTACAAATAGACCTCAAATAAGGACAAAAATACAGCATCCATAAGGGAATCATTTAAAATGTCTGAGAGCTTGTGCTATTTTTAAGTTTGTATTGTACCGCACTTTGTATTATT
Source organism: Epinephelus moara (assembly GCF_006386435.1). Taxonomy (NCBI): domain Eukaryota; kingdom Metazoa; phylum Chordata; class Actinopteri; order Perciformes; family Serranidae; genus Epinephelus; species Epinephelus moara. Next base: position 31,738,766 of record NC_065526.1, on the reverse strand, counting down.
ATAAATAATACTGGATTTCTGCTGATGTGTGATTAATTTTTAAGGCTTTATCTGCTGATACAGATGTCGTACTGATATTATAATTACATAAATTGTACATTATTGTGATCTTGTTGTGAATCACTCGGGCCAGAGCTCACCACAGGTCCACTTACTGTAGTTCTAAAGTCGGTTTTAGGGTGAGCGTTTCTGTGGGCTTAGAGATTGAGACTGCAATGTCCCTGGTCCAGATCTGTCCAGAGCAGTCCGTTGCATTTCTCTGCCACACATCCTGTCATCTCTCCACTGTTGCTTTTGTTTTCTAAATTATTCCATGCGCAGGTTTTGGTAGGTTTTCCACACTCGTGAAACTCTCTAAATGGGCATTACCAAGTCGTCAGAGCCCACATATTCATGTTCCACCTCATGAGCACAGTTGTTGTGGCCAACCAGCCACAAGATCCATAGTTTGATTAGTTGATTGGATTATGCTCCAGCCACTACTGCCATCACCACTACAACACACACACCAAAGCACTCATTCGTGCATTAGTGGTTTGGAGTTAAAACTATTTGTTTTACTCTTATCCAGTTGGTCACTCCTTTACAGCTGATAGATGAGAAGCTTTCTTCCCTGGCTTGGCTGACACTGAGGGGTTCGGGGTAGAGTGGCTTAAGCTTGGGTCATAGTAATGAAAGGCAGAAAGTCATGTGTGAACTTGAATATAAACTGTATCTCACCTGTCACCACCGTGTTGTAGGTTCACAAACTGGTCTGGAATGCTGTGTGTGTAGGCTAGGTAGTTACCATCTTTGATGGTAAGTAAGGGAGGGACAAATACTTGAAACACTGAGCTTTCCCCCAAATTAACCAACTCTACATAGCAAGGAAGTCTGCCAGTGATGAGAGGAAAAAATGCATGAAGTCCAACGGTTTCACCATGTCAGGCTGTATAATAATGTAACATGTGCTCTGTTCGCCTTCTGCCATGCCCTGAAAAACTATAGCCTCAGTAGCCGAGCAGAGCCAGCAGGCTGCTAGATTTACGCTGCGTGGCCATTGTTCCCATATGTTCCCCTCTGCCGCTGAGACCAAATAAAAGTTAAAAGGTCCTTTTTATTTGATCACTAAAAACCATGGGCCTGTCGTAAAACGGCTTAGCATCGGTGGCGCGTTTTATCACAGCGGCTTTCAGCCATTCCGTGCTCACATTCTCTCTCCTCCCTCCTCATTTTTTTTTATTCTTTTCTAGAGTAAGAGTGAAATGAATTACACAGTTAAGTAGGAGAAGCAGCAGCAGATGTTTAAATCCCAGAAGGTCCTCGGAGACGAGCCCTAGCGGCTGATTTGCACTTTGACAAAGACGCCATAGTGCAGTGAGGCACTGTAGTGCACTGAGACCAACTGTTATAGGAAGTCAAGTATGGAGACTCACACACACATACTGGGACAGGGGGTTAAATAAGATGGCTGTCAACTCTGTCGAGTTTCTATCTGGTCCCACATACACATACACACACACACACACACACACACACACACTTGTCACATACACACAGAACACACTAGTCCAGCTGAGAGCTTGTAGAAATTGGGATAGGTGTAAATAAGATGGCTGTCAGGCCTGTCAGTGGTAGACACACACAGACACATCCAGAGTCACATCTCAAGTGAAACACACACACTCTCACACACACCTCCAAGTGCTCAAATAGTAAGTAACATACACACGTGAACACTCCTGCACATGCACACACCTTACCTACCTTTGCGTAGTAGATAGACACGGTGTAAGTGACAGGTAGACAGACTCGCACACTTGCGCGTGCACCCACAACTTCAAGGGGTTGGAGAGACAGGGCCTAAGTGACAGAGGGACAGACAGTCTCAAACAAACACTGAGGAGACGCCTCTAAGTGACGGACACACACACACAGCCGGCTCTGTGGCTAAGTGGAGCTGAAGGGAGCAGTCAGGCAGCGGTAAGGGTTTGTCTGAGCGTTCATCACTGGGTTTATAGAAGTGCCACTCACACACACACACACACACATACACACACTCCCACAGTCTCCCACTCTCCCTCTCTTTCTCCCAAAGATTGATGGGTGAAGTGTCAGTCTTCATCAGTTCACCCCGTGTCTGTCTCTCTTTTCACCCTCAGATATCTTTCTCATCTCCCTCCATCTGCAGATCCTTAAAAAAGTAAAGTTTTTTAATAACCTCAAGTTTAAGATCTCTTAGGCTTGTCTCAAAAGCAGGCAGTAGAGGTCCCTGTTGTTATATTCTGTATATATTTTGCTGGATCTGTGACATTAGATACTGATATGTGTTTACTCTGACATTTAATCAAGTGTGAACTGGAATGTAAAGCATAAGAAATACACAATATTTTGCCTAAATGTGTGACTTGCAGCTGTGATTTATGAGTGATGAAGCCAGTGATGGGCAAATTTTCCTCTCCACACATGAAACTCAAGGTTCTCTCATTTTCACTGTCTTGCTGAAAGTCACGCTGAAATTCGTGTTCATATTCTCTTCACAGGAACAGGTTTTGCCACGTGTAGCATCAAGGAGAGCGCGGCAGACAGCGATGCCGACCTAGACGTGGACGGAGACGACACCTTGGAATACGGCAAGGCCCAGTACACCGAGGCCGATATCATCCCCTGCTCTGGAGCCGGAGAGGACCAAGGAGAAGCCAGGGAGAGGGAGGCGCTACGGGGAGCCGTGCTCAAGTATGAGGCCATAACTACTGCACAGTCAAGCTAGCAGAATATGAATCTAAGGGGATAGTTCAGATTTTTTTAAGTGGGGTTGAATGAGTTAGTTATCCATAATGAGTGTGTAACATAAAGTCAGTGGGCATGTCCCCAGTTTGGAGAAGCCAAGCAATTAACTGCTGTAGATGGGGGCAGAAACAAAACACATTTTAGCCACCTAAAAAGGTCCCAGCTAAAAAAAATCAATATCAGTTGAAGTGTACACCATATTAAGAATATTTTCACTGCTTCACCTCACCGTCAGACAGCGATTTGCGACAGAGAACTGAAGCTGTTATATCGCTCTCATCAAAGCCAGACTGCATTAAGAAAAACAGTCATTTAACACCCCTGAGTACAGGAGCTGCTCGTCTGCCTCTCTCTCCGCATTTTTTATTATTGTGTAACTTTGGCATTTAAAAGGGTAAGTTTGGATTCACCGAATTCACTCAGAAACAGTAACTAACTGATTGAGGCAGCAGTAGACCAGCAGCTCCCGTGTTAAGTGAGCCAAATTTACTGTTTCTGTGAATGGAGTCTGGTGGCTTTGACGAGGGCATTGATGGGGAACTGAAGCCATTAACTGCTTCCCCATCAAATGAGGGTTTTCTGTGGCAAGGTAAAGCGGCGAAAACATTCTTTTGCTTCTGTGGCTTACTACTCTGTCTGATTCTCCAAACTTGGGGGCGTTCCAACCGACATTCGCTGTAGGTAACACTGTCAGTGAAATGGAATGCATCATTGAGGCTCTATTCATACCAACATTTGTCTCTGTTGCAGCGGTGGGATGCCTTCTAACAGAATAACGCCTGAATTCTCCAAATGGGCCAGTGACGGTAAGAAGGGCTAAGACATTTTATTCATAATGTTTTAATAGGATTTTAGTATCGCAAGTCTTAATATAAAGAATATAGTTACTTACACAAGAGATAATTTGCCAAGAATGTTGGATATTTATTTTCTCCTCATTTTGACTCATGGTTTTCGAATCTGCAGGGAGGTGTGTGAATGCTTATTGCAGCTACAACAGTCACTCTCCAGTGTTAACCACATTACCTGTTTGCGTGTTTTCAGAGATGCCTTCAACGAGCAACGGAGAAAGCAGCAAGACAGACCCCAGCACCCCTTCATCCTCCTCCTCTTCCTCCTGCGCCCCGCGCACCTGTAAAAACAGTGAGATCGAAAAGTAGGTTACACATATGTACAGACACGCACACACATCATGATCTAGTTGTAAAAGGTGAGACAGAAAATGACTCGTTTCCCATCGCAGTATCAGACCGATCTCACACACACACAAACACACACACACACACACACACACGGTGATTCTATGACTTTGTGATGAGTTTTTGTACTTGTGGGAGAGTCGACTTGTAGAGGGTCATAAATGATGCATTTTGTGTGGATTCTGTTTTTGCCGTGTGTGTGTGTGTGTGTGTGTGTGTGAGACAGGGAGGGTCTCTCCAGGTATTGATTTTTCTTGCAGTTGTGTTCTCTCTGAGCACAGAGCTGCCTTAGAATCATTAATGGGGACGTAGACACAAGCAGATACAAAGCACACGCTGGTTTCAAGGCAGCAGTGTGAAAACATGCAAATGTTTGTTCACACTGTTTAGACACATGCTTTCAACAACACCGTTTATACACCACGACATGATGCATGATAAACAGCTGTTTTCTCATAGTTTTCAAGTAAAGCTTTTTAAGAATGGCAGGACGATGACACTGAACATCACACACATGGCATTTATACAGGTAGCACTTAGATTACAGATGTTGTTTCTGTATTATTTTTTGATCATATCTTGGCTCCCATTTGGAATTGGGTAATAGACTGTTTCTGACCAGTTGGACAGGAGGAAAACAAATTACCCTCATGGCACACACAAAATTACACCACATAATGAACTATCATGCAAACAGAGAGAAAAAAAATTAATGCTTTTCCCACATCTATTTAGCGTGCTGCAGGAATGAGTCCAAAAGACAAGGAATGAGTTAGCATTTTAGCACTTCCAGTTCCCTCATCATGAAGTCACTGGGTTTTTTAAATGAGGTTTTGGTTAGATGCCTGAAATAAGGTCTGTGGTTAACACAAGCTGAAGAGACTTTCACATTTGCTCTTTGACATGAAATATGCTGGTGAATTCCCACTCATCATTTCTGAAGCTTTAACGTGTCTTAAAAAAGACAGTTGCAAACAAGTGGCTAACACGGCTTTACAGCCTTGTTGTGGTGGCAACGCTGAACTCATGCGACCGTGGTGTAGTTTATTAATAGCCTTAGTTCGCTTTTACTTCTGTTCGTTGCATTTATGATTAAAAAATCATAAAGTGGTGTTCATTTGTAAAGATTATTTTGCAGAACAAAACATGCAAGTGTCACAAACTGATGTTTGCCACACAGCTTATTTTCTGCAATATTCCAAAGTCCAGTGGAAAAATCCCATAGGCTTTTTGTTAAAGGAAGCAGGGTGATGTTAATATCCAGACTGGCCCCCAAAAAAGGTCATCCCTGCAGCTCCTAGTAGTTCAACAAAAATGGTAGCATTATTAACACCAATTAGAAGTATAAAATTGTCAGAGAGTGGAACATTCTTGTGGCATCACATACCTCCTCTGCACCTTAACACTAGTAATGTAATACGATTGTATATGTTTATCAGTAAAGCAGAAATTAGGGTTGTACCTGAATCAGAATTTTTCAAGTCGTCTCTGAATCGAAATGATTTTTTTTTTTTTTTCCTGAAATAATAAAAAGTGTGTGTCCTGGTCATAGTTCAGTAAAATAATCCTTGTCCGTGCTGATTCACTGCTGACAGGATGATGTGCTTGTGTGTAGTTCAATCATAGTTTAGCAAACTTGGCTGCATTCAGCACTGGAGCTGAGAGCGTTGAAGCACCACGCAGAAACAAGTTAGTTTTGTAATTGCGAAATGGAGACGTTTAAAGCCCTCCATGCAGATATCCTGTGTTGCTCAATGCACAGCTCAATAAAGTGCCGTGATTTAACTGACAACATGAGATCAGACTTGGGGAAACTTTAAATCATCAACGTTTAGGAAGTAGCCTCAGCAGATATACTCCAAAAATCTTAAGTTCTTAAATATGTCATATTGACCTGTATATATGACTGCAGCTAGAGGCTGGATTGGACATTACAAAGAAAATCCCCTCACCCAGCTGTGATTTAAACATACACACACATTCACAAGCGGACACACTGGCCTATCCATTAGAACACCCTGTGTGTGAAAGGCCAGCGCTCTGTAATTCCCTCATTTCCATCTCCTCATCCATATTCTGCCACAAGTAAACAATCTCTCACACACACGCCCTGTCCCCTGCATGGGTAATAGAGGTCAGCTCATTGCGAGAGCGAGAGAGAAACGTCGGTGGGCAAAGAGAAAGAGGGATTTGGTTGATTGGTTGCTTCTGCATGTCTGGCATATTCTCCTGTCCTTTTGCCCCATGCGATTACAGGCACACTCATACACACACTGAGCTAGGGTCAGTCTGCTTGTTGCCTTCCATCCCAGACCCTATTTCTTAAAGTGATTTCCTTTGTCCACCTGGAGTGCCTTTAGGAATACCCCCTAAAAAGCAGCACTCTCATCTCGTTTTCTTAACCTTTCCCTTTCCCAGTCATTTCCTCAGGCAAAATGTTAAAATATAAATGATTGGAGTGTGTTGTCTTCCCTGTTATTGCAAACGTCTCTCAAGGCTGCATTGGCTTTACGTGTAGTATTCTCCATGTATCTGTCACCTCTTGATAGGCTGCGTGCAATTAATGCTTCATTTCAATGAATCAATCAGCGCTCAGTGTGTGTGTTCCCCATATTAAATATCAGCAGATGAGATAACTGGTGAATAAGCAGAGCAGCTTGAAGTGTATTGATCAGAAACAGCACAGCAAGGCAAAAGGTGTGTGTGTGTGTGTGTGTGTGTGTGTGTGTTTGCTGAGCGAGGGGATGCATTCGATAAGTTGTTTGTGCTGTGATCCTCCTTGTTTCACTTTGTGTGTGTGTCTGTGTGTTATTGTGTGTGAGAGAGAGAGAGAGAGATGTAGGCAGGTCAGTGTGGCTGAGTAGAGAGGCAGTGGTCAGATGGTGCTGATTGATCTAGTTTTGCACACACACACTCATACACAGTTGGTGTGGTACTGATGTCAGTGAGGACAAGGTGCTCTTCTCATGCTGCTCTGTTTGCATAGCTTAGAGGACAGTTGTAGCTCATCAGTGAGTTTGAGTTTCTTTTCAGAGCTGTCATTTACTCCAAGTTATTTTATTTTCCTGCTACAGACCACACATTACATCGGACTTATGTTGGTAAACGAATCATTTCTGGAAATGAACTCAATCTCAAAGATTTAGTTTAGTGAGAATCATCTTGCTTGCCTAACACTCATTGCTAAGAACTACCTGAAATTCTAACATTTCCCAAAGAAAATGTGAGGTTATGACTTTGTCATGGTCAAAATGTAGTTGTACGTGTTGCTACATGTTGTCCTAGCTGAGGTCTTAGTGGCCACCTAGAGAAGAGCATGCCTTAATCGAAGTATCCATTTAAAGGGAGCCAACTAGATGCTGAATGATTGCAATGGAACAAGCAGTCAGCTGGCTGGAACAATTCCCTGCCTCACTCTTCTCCGCTTGCTATAAATGCACGTATTTGTGGAGCTTCTGTGCCCCTCCATCCCCAAATGAAAATGAGATTTGTCTCCTTTCGTTACATTGATACATTGTACAAGTGTGTGTGTGGCTTTGCACGGGGGCAGCGTTAGTGAAATCTCTCTCTCTGTCTCTGATCCCAGATGGGTAATGATCTGGTCGCCTCCCGGGGCGTCCTCGTTCCCTTGCTCATTCCCCCGCAAGATAAATGAGCTCACATACACACACACACACACATATATACACGTACAACGCCTGAGACGCTCTTTCCCCTCCAAGATAAATGGCCCCTCCAATGCCGCCAATGCGATTGCTGCCAAATTTGGTGCTCCAGCTGGAACAATGCGGAGAGATTTCCATGTGGTTTCTGCAAATAATTGAATCTGTCCTCAATTTGGAAGTGATGAAGCTAGATTTCTACCCTCCATCCCCCCCTCCACACACACACACACACACACTGCCCAGTCGCTCTCACTGCCTTTTCTCTCTGGTTCTTCTCTTTATTGTTGTCGCTAAGCCACATTTCTCTCTCTTTCTCCCTTCTTTCTCTTTCCCATTTCTCTTTTCTTCCCATCCTCTGTCTCAATTTTTTCTCAGGCACTTACAAAACGGCCCCCTCCCTTTCCATTTTGCCATCTGAGACCTACACACACACACATACACACACAGATCGGGCTCAGGCAGGGGAAATCAATAGTGACTTAAATGTTTTATCATGGTGTGTCAGTGTAGTTAAGGCCTCGGTTAACAGGGTGCAGCAGAGAATGATGCTCTAAAGGGATTTACCGCTGCTATTTTCACAGCACCTACGTGCAAGAGATTTATTTACCTACCTGCTGGATAAAATGTTTGCTTGAATATTGTGTTTTTAGAATTAATTGTTATGTAATTTTGTCATTTGCTGTGTGCTTGTGTTGAGAGAGAGGGAGGCTGAGTGAGGCCAAAATGTAGGTAGACAGTAGATTAAGACACTGGGCTGATTGAGACGGATGGCAGAGGTCTTCAGCTACACACAGACACACACACACTAATGAAATGAGAAATAGCCCCACACACGTTGGGGACAGAGCGCTAAATAGAGGGGAGGAACAGCCATCTATCTGTCTCTGTCAGGCTTTCGTGCTTGCTTGTCGCCATAGGGGTGACTGGAGATGGAAATGCACCGCAGTTTCACTTTCTTTCACTCACACGCATGCACACAGCATTCAAAAAGCCCTGTGGGCCAGTAACTAAGTTGGAGTAGCAGCGTGTTGCATGAATGGAAGCTGTATTTCAGTATTGGTTCCTCAGGTTTTACGATGGCAGGCCTTTAAGATCAAGGCCATAGCTTCGGTTTAAAATCTACCAAGCCAGAGCCTCGTCCCACTGTGCCCACAAACTCTCATACATACAACCCTGCACAGCACAGAGCAAACAGATGTACCATACATACCAGTTAATATCTGTAATTGGAGGGAGACCCATACATATTCAAACTGTTGTACTGACAGCAAAATATACTCAATGGACAGCCAAGGACACAGTCTAGGGGAATACTCACTGCTGTATTACATATAGACTGAACACTGAAGGTTTGGGTTCCAAAGTGTTTTCAAGTGTAGGCCAAATTCTGAGCTGATTGCTGTAGGGACACCACATGATGTTGCCCTAACATCGTCTGTGACGCAACACTTGCTGGATCACTTCATCGGCAACCAAACAGAGGAACGTCGGCACCTTGTCATGTGTGTGGTGTAGTGTAGGACTGGGCAACATGGAGAAAATCAAATATCAGATTTTTCATATTTTTGATATCGATGTTGTGATGATATCGTAGGTTTGAATATTGGCACTTTCACTAAATATTAACACAAGAATTTTAATAAATAATCATGAGTAATGTGGAGCAATCAGTGGTCTGCTGTGTTTTATCTCCACCTTCTACATCAGCTAAGCTCACTTCGAACCTCAACCGTGGTGACACAAAAAATTACCAGGTACTGTCCACAATGACAAACCAAAAAAGAGCAAGTTGAGATGAGTCGAGCTGTGTTGTACCATGCAGTGGAAATGCAGCAGTAGAGAAAGAAGCACCACTCTTTACCCCACTCTAGGATCGTGGATTGTCTGTTTTCTCCATGAAACAAGACTAACAGAGTGGTCAGTGGCCATTTAAATTAAATGCATATCATGTCAACAATTGCTCGTATATTTAATAGTAACCAGGACCTGCCCTCTCAGCTAGCAAGTGAACACAGATATCAGTTGAATATTTGAGATTTAGTTGTTCCTAACTGCAGCTACTTTCAGATATTAAGAGCTGCACTTATAGATTTGATTACAGATTTAAAAAGGTTATTTGGTAAGCAGATTCGGATGAAATAAAATGCTATCTTACCCCAACACACTGTTTGATTGACTTTTTGTTTATGAGCCCATCAAACTTTTGCAACAGCGTGATATAGCATGTCATATTGGTGTATCTCTACCAAGACCTGCATTCATACAACCTTGCAAATCAGGATCAGATCTGTGTATTGTATATATGTTTTATATACTGTTAGTCCCTCCCTGAGGCTCACACTTATGGAAACTTGATGTTACACTGAGTAGCAGCCAACTCACACAAATGATTCTTGTATATTTCCTAACCCAGGAATACCTCACCTTTTAGGCTGTAACCCAAATTGAACTGTTAGCTTGTTTCTGTGAGTCGACATGACATGTTTGCTAAGCCTGGGTCCCACAGTGACATAAATTTTCTGTATTTTTGGCTGCAAAACTGAAAAGGTTGAAAACCCCTGAGCCAGCTTAAATCAGTGACACACACAAATAGCATAAAGGGCTTAGACTCAAGGATTTTTACTTGTGGTTCTTGCTGGTTGAGAGGCAGTTTATCTCTCCCTGTGTCACATTTAGCCCCAGAGAGTTGTCTTTCCTTTCCTTTCCTTTCCTTGGCCCTGTGAAATCATCCTGTTCTCCTTTTTACCTCCATTAAATCTTTGCACCTCCTCCATTCCCTCCTACTCCCCCTCTACCTCCCTGCCCCCTGGTTGAGATAGCCTCAGCCGCAAAAAAATAGATTAACATGTATTCAGATGTGGTACTCAATTAACTGTGCTAAATAAATATTCATTTTAGAGATAGAGAGGACGATAGAGAGGAGACAGCAGAGGTGAGTATTGCTGGAAGAAAAGGAGAATATTTTTTAAGTGTAAAACTTTCTCTGTCTCCATTGTTTAACCGACATTGGACAAGGAAGGAGAGCCCCTTGGCAGAGTTTTGTGCTCGACTGAGCGACAGGGGGCTTTATTGGAGCTGTTAAAGGAGAGAGACAGCCTTGTTTTAGGGACAACCCCCACCCAGTCCTGTCCAGCCCAGAGTCCACTGCTGCTTTATAAGCTAGCAGGCTAATCAAGGCTAAATGGCTTTTTACAAGCTCAGAACTAATAAGAGGAGAGGGTAAAGCAGTTTATAGGGCATGGAGTGGCGAGTCAGGCTAGGAGTCCCAACTAGGTCTTTATAGACATCGAATAGTGATGGGTTACAGGGAGGAGCTAGAGCAGGTAGACTTTTCCTATGGAGGGTGCAAAACCTCCTTGCTACATCTGTTGTGGAAGAATGGCTCAGTGTTCTTGATCAAGACAAGTCCAGACCAGCCTCCAGATCCTGATAACCTGACTTCCCTGTGCAATAAGTACCATGAATCTCTGCAAAAATCTTTAAAATATCTCATTATTTTATTATGTAACAGATCACACCCAACAAACAGATCTCCACTTGGGCTAAAGAATGAACTGATTAGAATCTTGTGGTCAAGGGTCAAGGTCACTGTGACCTCACAAAACATGCCTTTGGCTATAACTTATGAGAATTTATATGCTAATCATGACAGAATTTCACTTAAATGTGTAATAGGATAAAATGATGGTGCGACACTGTGACATCAATAGTTTGCAAAAACACTTTTGTGGCCATTATTTAACACAACAATTCAGGAGTAGAAGGGAGATATTTGGTCAGATGGTCAGATACTGAATTGGTGACTCTAGTCTTGGCTGCCCAACTTGAAACAGTGCTGATTGTATAGATCGTCTGTGTTGTCAGGGGGAAGATGTGTGTGAAGCATCCATGTTTTCACAAATGTGGATGTAAATTTTAACTGCAATGTGACTGGTTTACTGAGGCATACAACTGTAAGGCAATAATTCTAATTTTTCGATACCCATTATGTGAGTGTAAGCATTCAGTTATGTTAAATGCCACCAGACAAAACAGGCATGTAGCATTGCCATACTGTCGATCATTTTGGTGGCATCTAGGCACGTTGAACTGCCAGCTTCGACAAATACATCCCTGTGGACCATATTACAGACTTTATGGATTTAGCTGCTGGGGTAGTATGCCAATCATACGTTGCATTAAATCATATAACACTTGAGATGATTGGCTGCGAGAAAGCAAACGTATAAATAGTCATATTTTTAGACCTGAAATACATACAAAAAGGATTGAATGCAGGTATCATTAATTAAGTCGATATCTTTAGAGTGTTGAGTACCAATACCCAGCCGTAGCTGCAACTAAGTACAGATTGTCAATTATTTTTACAGTAAATCGCATGTTTAGTCTCAAAAATGTCATAAAATAGTGAAACCTTCATCATACATGCACAGAGCCCATTGTGATATCTTCTTGCTTAATTGGACCAACAGTCCAAATACCCAATTTAGAAAATATGAGACATTTGAGAGGCTGAAACCAAGGAAAGATTGGTGTTTTTTAAATGAACAAAATGTTTAATCAATCATTTCGGTTACCTAGATACCTTTAACTAATCGCTACAGCTCAAGCCATAAGTACTTACTACTGAAGCAAAATCGGATTTTGATCTAGCTTTTCAAGTATCATGAAATATAGTGCCTATACCTCAAAATTCTTACAATTTGTAACGCTTGGCATCATATAGCCATACAGGGGTTGGCACATTTCAGAAGACAGGATTAGGGGCTACCAGCCAATCAAAATAGAGAATCACAATCTGGGAATATCCTGTTGTAAAACAGTTGCAGCGTAATTTTGAGGTTTTAGGAGATGGAAGAGAAAGAATAGGGGACTGCAGTTGTGTGAGAGTTTTCGGTGCTCCTGGATAAGTTTCTGCCAAAAGGAAATTGAACTATCTGCAAACATAAGGCTTCTACGCTCAGCTTTTACAGCGCAGCTTAACACTGGAGTGTTTTGCAAACCTGAAATGTTTAATTTTAATTTAATCTTCAATTTAGTCTAAATGTTCAATTTATTTTAATGAGCTTATTTGACGATAGGACTCAAGGAAATAAGATGTAAATCTACTCATACTGCTGCATACAGTAAAAATGGATTTACAGAAACCTGCCTCTTAATAGGAAATTGAGAAATTCTGTCCTTGTTTTTCTTTCCATTTCCCTGCCTCTGCTGTTTGAGGATGCAGCAAATGAAGCCATATCCTAGGCCACACACACACACACACACACACACACAGCCACTTATCGTTCTATTTTCCTCTCACCCTCTCTCCGCTTGTCCTTCCCCATCCAGATCAATACCATAGATCAGCTAGCTATCAGGCTGCAAAATGACCACATCACCATAAACGCACACACTCGCTCCCATTTTAACACACACACACACAGCTATTGCATCTTGCCAGAGAACGAGTGGATGGCCATAATAAACACGGGGCTGGCTCGTGCGGCCTCGTCTCACTGCGCCAAATCATCATCAGCTGCAGCGTTGTGGTCTGTGCGTCGGCCGTATTGATTTAGTTATGGCTGCTTCATATGCTGTCGGACAGTGTTAAATGCACATTTTCTGTTATCATGCTACACATTAATCAGAGGCTGCTTAGGGGCAGGAAGAAAGGGAGGGATGAATTGAGGACACAAGGCAAGGAAATAAATTGCGATGGATAGGTGGATATAGGGATGGATGGAAAACATAAGAGAGGAGATGCAGAGGATGAGACGTGAATGTGAGATTTTGATAAAAGGAGGACAGGGCACTTTGAGTCAAAACAGGGAAATTGAAAAATGAAAAAGCTGATGGAGTCTAAGGAAAATACAAAGAATTGTGGGAATGAGCGAAGAAAGGGGCTCAAGTTGTAAATGTGTTGTATGATGGGCCCTATGACGATACAACCGAGTTAATTAGAAGAATGTCATGCTACATCTTGGACAGAGAAATTAAGGGTTGGGGGGTTTAAAGATGCCCAAGCGTGTATTGAACTGCAGAGAGACAGAAGGCAATGATAAAGAGGTTGTCAATAGAAACATGTCATACGACATACTGAGGGACAGAGAGCAGGTTTGCACTGCAGAGAGGGATATAATCAGATGGCTGTGAATGGAAATCTGTGGGGAATCGAACACTGACACATTTATGTAAAGACGGGAGTTCATGAAACTGTCATTGTGGGAATGAACACATATATTTAGATATAGTAGGGTCACAGAAGAGTGCAATATTGTGTCAAGACTGATAGTATTAATGTCAACCACCATAAACTTTTGAGATGTTGCTAAAAAGCAATGAGAATTGGGCACATTTCCATCAACTGGTTTTGAGCGAATAAACTCGGCTCCCTGAAGTATGATTTTTGTCAGAGGTAGGTGGCATAGGCTAAGCTTTTTAGGCATGCTGTAATCAAGAGTAGAAGCAGTAGACATTGCAAACCAGATACAAAACAAGTTGCCTTGGCCATCTAACCGGTTTTTAAGAGAAAAATGGAGAGACGTCTCCAGGAATTTGTTTCAGTTGGGCAAGTTTAACTGTTCCTTTGTGTCAGCAAGTATTGGCCAGGTTTCATGCTGCCCAGAGGCAAAGACAAATCAAGGCAATGGTTCTTATGCACTTCAAAATGCTGACAGTGGAAACAGCTCATCAGTCATTTTAGTTAACTGTTCACTAAGTCACAATATATTTGGTGAAGGTGTTTCCATATCCCATTTGTTGCATCAGCTGTGTTTCGACAAAGGCGAAAAACCACCTCAAGCATGGAGGTGTTTCGAACACCATTCTCACATTTATTGAAGTTTGGACATGGTCTGGCTTTACTTTTTCAGTGGTTGCTAGTGTGTAATTTTACACACTGTCTCACACTCATCAATATGTCTTAGAGAGTCAGCACTAAACATCTCCACCTCTGTCTTTCTTTCTGTTCCTATCTTCCAGGGTAACAGAGGAGGAGTCTACGGCTACTACCATGGAGGCTCTGAAGGCTCGAATCAGAGAGCTGGAGAGGCAGATACTGAGAGGAGACCGATACAAGTGTCTCATCTGCATGGTGAGCCTACCATTCATATGCATGTTCTCTGTTTCAAATCAACCCTTAGTGGCAGTATTGTGCCTTTTGTCTGGAGGCACTACATCTAACATTTGTAGAACTTAATGTGGTATCATGTAGAAGAGCAGCCATGGTTTATGGTATTGGTAGTTAGTGCAAGGGTTAGTAGTAGTAGTCTCTGAGGAAACCCCCGAAGGAGGATGTTGCTCTTTGCTCTGTTTGAGCTTAATGAAGAGCGCCTTCCTCATATCCTTCAATCTAACAAGTTTTGAACTAGTGGCATACAGATACTCTGTCCCAGTGCAGTGACTGGATCCTCAAAAATGAGTAAGATGACGATGCCTGTCCCATGTCACAAGCTCCCCAAATACTGCCTTCTTTTGCCCCAGTTTACTGTACTTACAACATAACTACTTGTATGCTACAAGCCAGTGCACATTATTGCAAGCTTGTGGCCACATTGTGCTTTGTGGGTATTTGGATTGAGGCATCATATAAACAGTACATGATATGCATAATGGAAACCAGGCATAAGATCCGTTTTGTTTAATCAGAAACTGCCCTGAAAACGGTATCTCCAAACCAACCACACTCACAAAACTCACAAAAACAGTCTTGCTTTGTCTTTTCACTGTTCCAACAATCACCAACCCAGGTTTGGTTGAAATTAACCCTTAATTCACACAGTTGGGTGGAAATATGTTGGCTCAATACAGTTACTCTTTATTTTATGGGAGTCTGCCGGGCTTGGCGAGGGTGATATCGAGGCAGTTTCAGGTTAAACAAAAAGGTCGGCCTCAGTAGGATCCTTTCTGTAATGTTGTCAGACACTTAAAACAATTTGACCCTGTCAGAGGCAAAAATAAGCACTTGTATTGGATGTAATTTGATGGTGCGCACATGCCCTGATTGATTACATTGCAGCCTGTTTCGCCACTGCCAGCTGCAGCACCATACTGGATCCATTTTAAATATTATTGTTCCCATTAGTCAGATAGAAAACATGGGAAAACAGCATCCAGATTGAAAAATACCAAAGTTACCCTTTAATTGACCACATCACAAATCTTGATTTTTTTTCCACTTTCTCGCTTTGGGCAGCAGACACTCTTATTACATAATGTGAAGTTTATTGTGTTGTATGCTGGATACTCATTGAAGTGTGCATGTAGGAACTGTGCGCATCTCATCTCCCTCAGTTTGTGGATGTCTAAGTAGCTTTATAAGTGAATGAGTGTTGGTGTTGCTTTTGTGTTGTGGTGGTTTATGCTCTTGCATGGCTTCGGAAGTCAACTGAATGTGTGCTGGGATAAGAGACTCTAGTGGGAAACGCAGTACGGCCTCAAATATGATCAGGATTCTGCTGTGTATTAATATATGTAAGATATTTTCATGGCCACAGTTGTAATTGGATGAAGCTGATGCACCCTGGTGACAATCAAAAAACAAACTATAGTGCATTTTAAAGCGGAAGGATGGGCCTGAGCTGTACAGCATGTATAGGTTATTGATTGGACTCCCAGATCAATAATATAAGCCATTTGTTCATCCATGACAATATCAGGGAGAGTGAGGGACAGTGTCAATATTCGTGTTCATCAGATGCTTGAGATACGACTGCACCTGCACCCCCTCATCAGAGTTTGTGTTTCCCACTTTGTGTCAAGTACCCATCCTGTCATCCTTCAAGCTAGTGGACAGTGCAGCGTCGGCATCCTGTGTGTGTGTGTGTGTGTGTGTGTGTGTGTGTGTGTGTGTGTAAAGCAGGTAATTACCGACGCTTGCGCTTCCTAAAGGTCGCTGGGTGCCCGAGGTGACACGGAGGGCAAGACACAGCAATCGATCACTCACTGCCCCATGGACACACGGCTCTTCTCCGCTCATCTGTCACTGTCCCTCATCTCTCTCTCTCACACACACTCAAGCATACAGAGAAACACAGATATGTGTACAATGTCACACACACACAGACACACACACACAGATCTTACACTAATCCGTCTCTGTCTGTTTTTAACTCGCCACTGTGCTCCTTCCCTGTCACGGTGTGTCTGATGTAGAAGTCATCAGGTTACTTTCACTTGTTGGCAAACAGGAAGCATTTTAGAGGAGCTGGAGATTTCCACCGCAGCCTCCAAGTATATGCAAAAACATGTGTAGCAGAGTTATGATTCACTAACTGTTGTGCATGGATCATAACCTTCCAATGCTCAGGTAGTTGTGTGTAAGTAGAAAACAAGTGCTCTCCTGCTGCAGCCAAGTTGGCTCAAGTTTATCCTCTCCTGGTCCTGAAGCGAGCTCAGGGCTGTGGTTTAGTCTCATCAGTGGATATCTACCCCCACCTACTGGTCAACTTGGGAGGGGAGATGCAGCTTTTCTGGTTAAGAAGTGCATTTATTCATATAATAGGACAAACTTTGTTTTAAAACAAAAAGTATTAAAAGTAATATTAGTTAATGATGGTTATTCACAAGACAAAGTAAATAAAAAGAAGATCTAACAGTTTTTGGGTTTTGTGTAGTGTATTATAGTAAGCTGAGTATGGACTGTTGGTTAGACAAACCATGACGTTTGAAAATGTTACCTTTGGCTTTAGGAACTTCTGACAGCCTTTTTTGTTTTTACCATCGATTCTGATGTTTTAAAGACCGAATGACTGATAGATTAATCACTGACGAAAATAATTGTTAGTTGCGGTTATAGTATGGACATTCACATTCATATGATTGACCCCGGTGAGCCCCATAAACATGCATCCTAAGTTAGATCAGTACTATAGTAGCAATGTCAGTTAAAGTCAATGGATAATGAAGACATGTATTTCAATACTAATCTTATTATTAAAAACAGCCTTACATTTTGCGGTATCCCATCAATACAGAGTGAATGACTGTACGTCTGACTTACAGCTGAGATTTTCTACTGGTCTCCTGTTAACCTTCAGGCACATAGCCAAGCCATTAGCTTTCATATTTCATGATTATTTAACAAAACAAAGTCAGTGCAAACACAGAGGGAGAGTTCTCAAGCGTTCCCTCAGAGCAGTCCTCATAGGCTGTCCAAGCTGTACGCGCTCTCTTACGTGTGCGTGGGTCTGTGTGTCTGTCCACACGCGCGTGTGTTGCACTGTGGTGTTTGTAAGTGCTCGACCAGTACAAGCCCGCCTCTATGATTAGCTGCCACCTTTCGCCCCCTCTCCTTCCCCACCCCCACCCCTCCCTTCCGCAGAGGAAGCCTGCTATCCAGTCAGGTGCGGAGATCAAGAGCCTAGGGGTGTGGCCAGGGCCCCGGCCGCTGGCCAATGAGGTCGGAGAGAGGCAGCCTAAGTCCCTCCCCCTCGGCCTGTACTGCCTGTACAGGGGCCTTGTGATTGGTGGCTACGGCAGCGGCATAAAGAGGCTCCTCCCACAGCCCTTACGGAGGGTAAGGCACTCCCTCCCTCCTCCGCTCCTCTTCCCCCCTCCTCCTCCCCCCTCATCTGTCCATTCTTTTCGAGAGGAAAAGAAAAGAGCGCCCATCAGATTGGGTTCATTCATGGCTTTCTCCCTCATCTTCTCCTCCCTCTGCCTGCTTCCCTCCGTCTCTGCTCGTTGCCTGCCCGATATCGTGTCCATGTGTGTGTAACGTGCAGGTTGCTGGTGCAGTTGCCTCCCATGCTGCCTTGCTCAGTGGTTCTGTGGCTGCTGGCTGTGTCGTTTCATGGTTAGTGGTTTGATGCTGTTGGTCAGGGAATGTACAGTGTTGTTTTGGTTGTTGTTACCCGGCATGTGCGTGTCCTTTTGAATTTGGTGTAACTTCATGTTTCCTCTCTCTCTGTCTCTTTCTGTGTGTTCCTAGGACTCCTACACGATGCCACTCACTTCCATCCAGTGCTGGCACGTGCATTGTGAAGAATGCTGGCTCAGGACTCTGGTACGCACAAACTCACACACTTGTCCATGACCACACACACTCCTCCGTGCTGCAGGGCAGCTCCTCATGACATGCAGTTATTGCAGCCTCATTTCATAGTCAGTGAGTTTCTCTCTGTAGCTGTGCCCCATAGGGAGGAACTAAAATGGAATATTCCTCAAATGACCTGTTCTCTCGCCCCACACACACATATGCATGCGCACACACACAGACACACACAAAATCTAGGCAATGCAAACACTTCCAGTTCTCAGTAGGGGAAAAGCTTAGATGGAATGGCCCCCAAAAGGCCTGTTAAAATGTTGGAATAAAGTGGTCAACTCGAACCTCCAATGAGTTCTACATAGTGCCCCGGGTATATACACACACACACACACACACACACACACACACACATAGGCAGTGGTTTGTTGGTTATTAGTTAGTCTAATATATTCAGTAGTGTATAATTAGCTGATGCTAATGTGGTAAATGGAGCGCAGTGTTTCTGCTGCTGGCAGGATAAACAGTCTTCTCCTTGGCTTTCTTTGGCATCTTTGCTGTTATGTCCTCTTTTTTTCCACATGTCCTTTATTGTTGTCTTCTGCATTTTCCTCTTCTATTACCTTTTCTCTCTCAAGCCTCTTCTTCATCACCTCAGTGGCTCTGTCTTTTTAGCACTATCAGGTGGGACGCATCAACAGTTACAAACAGTTCCCCACCTTTCGCCCCCTTTGATATTATACTTGCAATTATAAATACACTCTTAGCATAATTACAGGACCAAACACACGGGGAGAAGGGCTGCAATGAATAGCCCAAGAATTGTGTGCAAATGCTGCAGAACAACTAACAAACTACAAAGAAACAATTCCAGTAGAGTTAGTATTTTCACTAACCACATGAGAGCTGCATCCTGGGGATCCAGAGATGGAGATTAAGGTCTTTGAGTGCACTGTGGCCCAAAGGATTTCTTAACAACTATTTGAGGGATTTTGAGTGACATTCATAGTCCCCAGAGGATGAATTTGGCTTTGGTCATAAACACTAAATGTAAATATACCCAGCAAGCATTTTTTGGTTTAAAAAACATCTAATAGCCGTCTACATGAAGACCTGACGTCCAGGCTAAATCACGGCTGAATTTGGGCTGTCAGTGAAAATTTGGTAGACGTCTAACCATAGCCAAAGTGTAGACATCATCAATTATGCGGCTATGTAGAGACCATGTTCAAAAAATGGAGATAAACATATTTTAATTACTGTTGACTCTCCATACGTGATTGAATATCATACCGCACGCCATCTGCAATGGCGAAAATTACATTTCATTAATTTCAAAATTAAATCAGCTAGATTTGGGTTGCATGTAGCTAGACTAAATCGGAGCTAAATATAGACAATACGTTTAAATCACGACTATCGCTTGCTGGGTAATGTTTGTCAGTAAGATAACTCAAATTTGCACCTTTAAGCTCCAAGCACACAAAAGTACTTCTTAGTTGAGACTGATTAATGAGACTGACAGGTTTAATTAGTGATGCACCAATTTTGAAATTCTGTGCAGATACTGGGGGTGGGAGTCACCAGAGGATACACGATACAATATAATCACGACACTTAGATCATGATACAGTATTATTGCCATTTTAGCGATTATTGCAATAAAATATTTTGCAATACATTGATTACCTGTTTTCAACTGTAATTTATGCCCCCAAGAGAAAACCTTGTCAACACCTGTTTTATCAAATAGGATAACGTTTTTGGTCCATTCATCGCATCTTAGTCATTTTTATGCAGCTGCAAAATGTATCTTGTGGACTGAAAAGGCAATTGATTATATTATTCCTGTAGGCTATCAAAAATATTAATTTGTAATATTAACAATTTATATGACAAAAAATCAATACTTGGCACTGTGTGACGATACCAATTGCCACCCAAAAATATTGCAGTACTATGCTGTATCAATTTTTTCCTCCACCCCTAGCAGATATCAATGTTTAAAATAACAGTTTGGCAGATACCGATGTTTTTTTTGTGTCTCTGCGCTGCCGATAGCCATAGCTGGAGGCGTTATGTTTTTGGGTTGTCTGTCCATCCATCCATCCATCCATCCATCCATCCCATTCTCGTGAAGGTGATATCTCACAACAGCATTGAGGGAATTTCTTCAAATTTGGCAAAATAACATTCAGTTGAACTCAGTGGTGTACTGATTAGATTTTGGTGGTCAAAGGTCAATGTGACCTTTTATCCGTCTCATTCTTGTGAACACAAAATCTCCAGAACACCTTAAGAGAATTTCTTCAAACTGAAGAATTCTTACGTTAAGTATGACAAGACTTACCATAAATGTCTGATGGGATATAATGATGAAGTGGTGACATTTTATATCCAAAAGGTCAAAGGTCAGCCTCACTGTGACATCCTAATATTCCGCATAAAGCACTTTGCTGGCCATTACTCAATGGCATAACTCAGGAGCAGAAGGGAGACTTGTGGTCAGATACCTAATTGGTGACAGTAATCATGGGTGCCCACCTTGAATCTGTGCTGCTTGTGTAGGTCTTCTGTGGCTGAGGGATACAACTGCAAGGGTTGTAATTCTAGTTGTTGATGTGGGGTTTTTCTGTTCGTTTTTTGTTTTTGTTGTTCCTTATTACCAGGGAAACTGTTTTAAGGTCATTCAGCCCCTCATTACAGTACCTTTTGTATGGAGGTAGTGTAATAAAAAATCAATCATACACATTTATGAAACAACCTTTAAATAATCCTGTTTCATCTGAAAACATTTTTGTTGTTTAAAATACTTCTAAGCCTTTCTACTATATATAATGTATATAAATCATAACTCTCCTTCTAATATCTGTTTCACATTGCTGTAAAAACGTAACAGATTTCTTCTCATAACAACTGTATTTGTTCAAGTTTCTCACAAAAAACTAAATCCTGCAACATTACATTGAACACATCATGAGAACGTTATAATTTACCTTTGCACAATGCTCATTTTTCCCGAAGAGAGCTTGAACGCATAATAATAATAAACTTTATTTATATAGCACCTTTCATACAGGGAGGTGTAGCTCAAAGTGCTTTACAACAAAATAAAAACAGACAAATACAATTTAAAAAACAAAAAAAAAGTGCAAATCCTGCACAGTGAAACCAAGATGTACCATAATGTAGTCCTGCATTTTTAAACCATAAGACAAAGTTTTGTTTTGTTTTGTTTTTTTATTTTATTTTGTGGAATACATCACGTATTGCAGCTTCACCAGCCACTTGTGTGGCTACAGACTTTCAGTTTTGTCTCAAGGCTTGTGTCATGCCAAAAGTGCCCAGTAATTGATTGTAAGGTGATTGAGTGCATGAAATTATCACAGATTTTGGCATTTGATTAACATTCTTACAGCAAATTACAGGTGACATTTGAAATGCCATGTACCTGATGGCCGATGTTTTTGTAAAAGTAAAATAAGACTAAGAAGGCACATGGCTAATGTGCCCTCATTCATGTTTAATTGGGCATTTAGATGTGTTAATGATTGCCTGGAACATGCATCCAATATAAGATCAATACTGAATCATGAAGAACTTCATGTGGGTACAAACAGTCAGAGCATGTTTTATAAATTACTTGTAGGGTTTTCTAATTTTCTCATTAAATTGTTTAGGGAGACCATAAGAAAACATTCTTGAATGAGGTCCATTGTTTCCATCTGCCATGTACCTGTGTGTGTGTGTGTGTGTGTGTGTGTGTGTGTGTGTGTGTGTGTGTGTGCGCGCTGCCGTCGCAGGTCTAATGTATGGGGCATTAAACTCGTAGCCTGGAGACAGCTATAAAAACGGGAGGGCCAAGCTGATCAAAGTAAATGCCTGGGAATCTAGTTAACGTCAGCCCAGCCCCTTACTGCTTTAATGAGCAAGGCAGCTGGAGCGCAGCGTGACGGGCACACACCCACACACACTTACCGCCCACACTAAACAGGAGTACACAGCTTCGACAGGCGTGCAAACAAACAAGAAGACGCGTATCAAGAAATCTCAACCCATACTCAGTGCCACTGCAGAAACCTATGTGCATCCATTTTAAACCATCCCAGACTTTCTTCTATGTCTTCTTCTCTCTTTCTTCACCGCCACTATGTTCTTTCTTCTTTATTCTCTCTTGAGACATGAAGAGACTGTTTTGAGTACTCTGGAGCCACAAATCCTCTTACCAGGAGGGTGTGAGATCTGTCAGACTCTTGCACCACCTCGGTCCTCACGAGTGTGTGTGTGTTCGCCCTTTAGACTACCTTAGACCATGCACCCACTCCAAAGAGTTTATTCAGTGGCTTACAGGAAAGAAGCCTATAAATCTTTGGGGTCAGACTAGCCTGTACTTTTGTACTGACCAGTAAGGATTTGGAAAGTTCAGATCCTCCAGTTACGAGATCTCCACATTCTGTTGTACCCGTGTTAGATGTCACACACAGTGCTTCACGGGGAAGACTGAACTCACACTCTTTATGTTTTACACACCTTCTACACACATTACAGTGTCTCCACATACCAGAGAGATACTTAGGGATGGGTAATAGTCAGTTTTGTAGCTCAGATACATCTTAACAGGTCAAAACTTCTGTTATAGCTGTAAGCATTGATAACATAAAAGAAGCAGTTGCTGCAGCTTCCTCTCCTAACTAACTCCAGATGTACCACAATACATCATTTATTTACATAATTTATTTTGACATTTATATTTATTCATACATCTGTAACCCATGGAAAAACAGCACAGTGAAAACTGCAGGAATGTGCCTATAGCCAGCAGTTACCACCCAACACAGAAAGGAACAAACTAACTGGTAAAGAGGCAGCAGGGAAGAGACGGAGAGGTGGAGGACAGTGGTGGAGACCACCCAGTCAGAATGCTGTTACTGTGTCAGCCCTGTGTTGCATATTATCACCTGCTGCTTTACTGCAGATGGCACAGTATCAAAGCAGTGCAGAGGTCTGATGGGAGGATGGTGGGATGGTGCTCTGCTGTTAACAGGCTAGTTTACATTTACATAGAAGGAGGACAAAGTTGTAGTTAAATGACAAATTTTGGCTCAGCTGTGTAGCACTGGTCAACTGTCGAAAAGACACATAGTATCATTAACATGCAGCCCCTGTACAGATCAGGGGGGGTTTCTGTGGGAGAGTGAATGATCTTAGTTCAGTGTGTTCTCTGCATTTCCACTAATGATTATTTTCAATCTTGCTAATTTTTCCGGTTAAACTTTGTAATCTATAGAATTTCAAAGACTGAGAAATACCAGAGGACGTGATATAGCCAAGTAGGGTATGTTCCTGGATCGACATCCTACTTTGCGATCCTGAGCTAACATTTCGATCAACCAATCACAACCCTCTGACATCATCAGTGTGCTGGCTTCTCTCAAAAGATCACTGCCATGTTGCCATCCTGGATCAACATAAACAAATAATCCAGGATCAATATAGCAATGAAGGTCCTGGATGATTATGAGCAAATCTGTCCTAAATCAAAATGGTGATGATTGTCCTGAATCCGCAAACAAATTTCCAGTGTCCATGATAAAATTACATATACCATGATAGAAGATTTTGGCTATATCGACCACCCCTAAGAGGAGTTGCATTTAAAGATACGTGATACAAATTAAACAGGGACCCACTCATAAACATTGCTCTTTAGCACTGCTAGTGGTCAAAAACTTCACAGGGTTCCTTTAACCTTCAGAGAAGGAGAAGAGTGGAGACACTAAATCATGCAGCAACGGTCTTGTGCTTTCATTTGCGTACACTGACCTGAGATGCATCAGTATCAGATTCAGCTCAGGTGACAGTGACTGATTCTCACGTTTGAGAAGCTGGAACCAACATGTTTGGTAGTTCGATGAATTAAGAGTTATGCATCAGCACTATAATTCTGATTGAATGCATTTGTGAGTAGATATTACCTTATTCTGACCGTATCTCGTCTTCTCTCCATCCATCACAGGGGAACAAGAAGCTGTGCCCGCAGTGCAACACCATCACCTCACCCGGAGACCTGAGACGTGTCTACTTGTAAAGAGCACACCCCCCCCCCCCCCCCCCCGCCCCCCCCCCCCCCCC
>NC_065526.1:31617885-31713990 GCF_006386435.1 Epinephelus moara | reverse complement strand
CCCCCCCCCCCCCCCCGTCCTCCCGTCCTCCCGCCTCTTCGTCGTTCCGATTCATTCCTCTTCTCATCTTGGATTTCATCGTCCTCCCTTGTCGATCCTTATTTGTTTGCCCTCTCTCATGGCCTGGGTTGCTCGCTCCAAACCCTCCAAGAGCGTACAGAGACAAGACGGCTGTCTTTGAGACTCCACTGGCTCTTTCAGGAGGGCAAAAACTAGATGAAACTGAATGACTGAGCAGAACTCACTGACTCTCCAGCTGGCTGCCTGGCCACCTAAAAAAAAAAAAAAAAAGAAAAAAAAAGAAGACAGAGACCTGCAATCCCACTGGTCAACAGGCTTGTTTCCTCTGCCTCACTGACATGACTCCCTGTACATGTAACATAGGGTATTATCCACTGAAGGACTTAAAGCCAGTGGAGAACCCTGACACCCAGCTAAACCCTGCTGAAACGTGGTAGCTTCACGCTGCTGAAGCTGGACCTGAAAGGAACTTCTTAATACAGAATATAAAGACTTCTTTTTTTCCCCTCTAGCTCTTCTATGACATTTCGATGGTGCTGGACAATGGGCTCTACCCCGAAGACTCGACAGAAATCTTCTTTTTTTTTCACTATCCCAGAGAGAAAACTCTTGTCTTCATGCCCCTGTTGCTTAAGAGAATTAAAAAAGGGCCTGTCCACTAAAACTGAGCTTTCAACCAAACTGAGAATAACCTCACAACCTTGAAAAGGAGTTTGACACTCCTCCTCCACCTCTTCTTCCTCTCGCGAGCCCTTCCCTCCCCTTCTTCCCTCTTTTGTGGTGTTCTAGTGAAGTAAACCAAAATTTCTCCCCCTCCAAGATGCAGTGCAAGCACATGTAATATAGTTCTATGTATGTTTACAATGTTGGGTGTAAATGACATAGAGTTCACACACGCATACGTACACACACATGCATATACATTACCATCAGCTGACACAAACAGAAGTATATAATATCAAAGTCCTGTTGTAAGTTGGAAGGGTCTGGGAATGATGTTTGGGGAAAAAAAATGGCTGGAATAAAAGAAGCCTTCTGTATTTTTAAAAAAGATCATTTGAAGATCCGTTATTTCACTGTACAGGAATAAAAAATTTAAGTAATAATAAACTACTCAAGACTAGATGGTCAAGATTTAGGTGGTGTAATTTTTCTGCAGAGTACCCTGAAAAACTGTAGAACATGAAGCAAGGAAAGATCTTTTGTTAGTTTTATGAAGTGGAGAGATTCCTACTGCCCAAGATTTACTGCAAACAAGCAGAAAGATGGAACTGCTCTGTAGTTGCAACAATTTCCAACTGAGCCTCTTCTTTTAACCTCCATTACTGCTTCCTCTCAGTTGGAGTAACATCATGCTCAGATCATAGTCTAGAAACGTTTTGTTTTACCCCTACATGTCTCAAAGAAAGCTTTTTTCCATTGTTCTCATACTGCTACGCTGCACAAAGGTCCCAAAATGGCAACCCCCGAAGGGCAGGTTCTTTCTAGCTATAACAGATGAGGGAAGTCTCTGGAAAAGAAGGATCGCCAAAGGCTGAACTGGCAACTTCCAGATCCCACAGCATTTCCCCCCTTCCCTTTACGGCAGCAGCAGCAGCAACCAAGGTGGTGGTGTGCTTTGTGTTTGTAAAACTATGTATTCTGTGATGTCTGTATTGTTGTAAGAAATGCTGAAAAAAAAAGAAAAAATAAAACTTCTCAAATACCGTGAGTGGTCTTGTTCACACAGCCTGGGTGGTGAAAAAAGTGTTCCTGTGTTCCCTAAAATTAAGGTGAAGGAGACGGCCTTAATACAGAAGGTGCATTCTGTTTATGTGCATTTTTAATAGACTTTGTGTGTCATCTCTGTGTTTGGCTCTTTTTATGCCTCTACGCTGGCAACAGCCATGTCAGGGGGCTGCTTGTTAGCCTGTACATAACCTCAGTCCATCCGTCCCATTCTAAGATAAGATAAGATACACCTTTATTGAGCCCATAATTGAGAAATTCCAGTGTTACAGTAGTCAGGGGAAAGAGTCAGATTAAAGATGTCAATATTTAAAAACTTAAAAAACTTAAATTAATGAACAAGACATCTCAAGGACGCCTTGAGGGAATTTCCTTAAATTTGGCACAAACATCCACTTGGACCCAACAATGACGTGATTAGATTTTGATGGTCAAAGGTCAGTATGACCTCACAAAACCAATCTTTGGCCATAACTCAAGAATTCATTTGCTAATTACAACAAAATTTCACACAAATGTCTAATAGGATAAAAATAATGAAGTGATGACATTTTATATCCAAAAGGTCAACTTCACTCTGGCATCATAATGTTCTGCAGAAACACTTCTCTGGCCATTTTTAAACATCGAAACTCAGGGACAGAGGGGGAGACATTTGGTCAGATACTGAATTGGTGGCACTTACTTTGGATGCCCACCTTAAAAACTGTGCCGATGCTATAGAGCCTTGTAGCCTTGCAGCAACATCTATATTTGAAGCATTGTCAACTGTCATGGCTACATGATCCTGGACTGAAATGGATGTAAACTATAACTTGACTGGTTGGCGGCAGCATACAACCGGAAGGAGGTTATTACAGTTTGCTTGAAGTCGATCAATTCCGTCCACTGAAATAATGTACAAGGCCCACCTTTTGTGTTCATAGATAAATTAGAACAGCACTCAGCTAAGGCCTTATCGCACAGTGTTAACGAAACTGAGAAATACTTAATGTATCCGTGTTGTGATTTGGATCCGCTCCAAAATTTATCAGGTTCTTCCTTGGCCCATGGCACCCCCTTCTACTAAGTGTCATGAAAATCAGGCCAGTAGTTTTTCTATAATCCTGCTAACAAACAAACAAACCAAACCGAAAACATAACCTCTTTTGCGGAGGTAATGAAGAGGGTCTGGGATCCCTCTTTGTAACTAGACCAGTAATTCTGGGGCAATAAAGCATGAGATGATCTCTAATGATGAACCTTTATTTTCTTTTAGGCATATTCCCTTTGGTTTTAGCTCATGATGTAGTTGCACATCCTGGTAGGTGAAATACTGTACAGGATATGATGGGACGTTATTGCATTCACATTTTGATTCCTCCGACTTTCTGTCTATTTGAACCTGTGCCAGAGGTGACAAGTCACACAAGAGGATTGTGTCAGTATGACAGAGTATTAGGGCAACATTGAGGACTTTTTTGAGAATAGTCATCAATCAATCAATCAATTTTATTTATAAAGCCCAATATCACAAATCACAATTTGCCTCACAGGGCTTTACAGCATACGACATCCCTCTGTCCTTATGACCCTCGCAGCGGATAAGGAAAAACTCCCCCAAAAAAACCCTTTAACGGGGAAAAAAAAAAAAAAAAAATGACAAGACAACATTAATTTCTTTATGAGGATGAAGTCAATTATCTATTTTGAGGGAGAAAATGAGCAGGCGTGATTTACATAGTGCACTTTCCCAAATTAGGTTGTGTCTAATCAAAGTAGCACAAACTAACTGACAGAGTAAGCCTGAGGCCAGCTGGTATTATTGGTGTTGGTAGTTCTGCGGTCATACTGTACAATAAAAACGCCATCTATTGTCGGGTTAGGTTTAGGTGCTGTGCAGTGGGGCTCAAAACCTATTTTTTCCCCAAACTCACCTCAGAGGTTTGTCCGGCCATGCCAAACCTGTTACCACTTAAAATAACAACCCCAAAAATAATAGTATAGTTTGTAAAATACCCAATACAGCATTTGTTTTATGGTAATGTGACAGTAAAAGGTGTTTGTATCAATCCATTTGTTGAATGTATAACTCTACAACTAGAATGCCTTTGGAGACATTAGTTCTTAGCACTGCTCAGGCAAGCTGGCGAAGACGCAAGCTTGTAGAAGATGCTGCCATGCTAAAGCCTGTTTTCCATAAAGTGAAATTACCACATGTATATGTGTTAGATCATTGTCAGAGTAAGTCATTAAGACAAGTGTTGTCAGATGCTAATAAAGTTTTATTGCGAGGGAGGAAACCACAGCAGGAGGTGAGTCTAAAAGCTTAAAACCCAACTGGTTACACTGATCCCAAAACCACAATGTCTTAGATCACATTCCTGCCATAGCCAGCGTGAGTGAATCCATCCCAACCACTGAAAACATTAAGTGTGAACGTAAAGATGTAAAACGCTGTTGCCAGATAGCTGTTACTGAGTATTTGCAATCTCCAAACCTAAACTGTGGTAACCCTGATGACATCATCGGGGTATTTTCCATAGACTGTATAAAATAATGAATGTAGCCACTGTGGCATCACCCAATGGTTTGTGGACTCCCATTTTGAGGCCTCAAGTTTGGCAATTAGGTGTCATTTTGGATTTTTGGAGCCAGAAGTGACCTCATGTAACCATATAGCTAATTTAAAGTGGTGAAATTCACCCCCGGTACAGTTGTCAGGAATGGGGAAATTAGGTATAGAGACCAATGTTTTGTACCAGCCTCTAAACATGTTTATTTCAGCTGTAAAGTTGGGCATTCTGACATAGAGGTGTGTGAAGATTGAATCGTGTTTGCAGTCAGCCTCAAGTGGCCATTAGAGGAACTGCAGATTTTGGCACCTCTGCGTTGACTGCATTTTTCAGCCCCAGGTTGCCCCTTGGTATTTTTTTTATGTATTTAAGACTATCTGGCTATGAAACAGGTACAAAGACACCAAACAAAACCATGACATATTTTTCACTGTACCACACTGACATCTAGGAGTAGTAACACAGATAAGTGGGTCTACTACTGAGAGCTGATTTAGGATTGGTAGTTATTAAGGCAGTTACTAGTAATCAAGCTGCTCCAGTTTCTCTGTTTATGAAGCAGATCCAGAAGACAGCATTGCCATCTAGAGGACTTAAACACCCAGTCACTGCTCTCTCCATAAAACTCCACATAATCCCACTACTGCTATCAGGCAGCTATCAGCAGATCTCCAGATGGTGTCAGCATGCTCAGGGAAAAGGTGTGTATGTGTGAGCGTGCGCCTGCTTGTTAAACAGTGTTATAGAAGCCAACCGTGCCAAACATCAGAGCTCATTTAGCCGCCGCCAGTAACATGAATTACAACAATATGATCTCTCACCACGCTCAGATCTGTGTCCAAGCCTTTTTACTCAGACCAAGGTGAGGCCTTATTAGACCCAGCCCTGCCCAGTAAGCGCTCCTGTAAGTGCTGTCAGATGCTAATAAAGTTGCAGTGAATGTACTGACAACATATTGTCAGCAGGAGATAAAGTTTGTAGAATATTTTGGAGTTGTGTTGAGTGTCTGGACAAGACTACTGCAATATTCTGTGTGTGTTTATGAATATATAGTATTGTCTAATAGGTAAGGGTATTTTAGACAGTGATACTTTTTAATTTTTGTTATTGTTGTTTTTATGCATGTTGGCCATGAACCCAAAGAAATGAAAATAACAAAAAGTGCTGTTACATGTTGTTAGCTCGCATAAAGTGTATGCTTTGTGACTGGCTAAACTGTAGTTTGGTGGCTCAGGCAGCACGCTAGTTAGCTTAATGTGTTAGCTGGTTGTTGCTGGCTAGCATGTGGTGTTAAAGAAAGAATAGCTTGCTTCACAGGGCTGTGTTTAATGTATAGGTGAGGTAGGTGGCTTTGGGATGCTGAAACAAACTGTTGAAGCCTCTATGTGGCGTAGGCCCAACTCAACCAAACACCAGTTACTGAGAGGGTGCCCGCCTGATGACCCTGCAGACCCACCCAAACACAATATACCTTTTTCACAGGAGATATTTTGACATAGTGAAAAGCACAGGTATATTTAATAACATTAATGACAGCTGCATTCCATTTAAGGGAAGCCTTGGTATTGTCCATGTTGGCTCACTGGAATAGCTCACTGGAAAACTTCATGAAACTGAGCCATTGTTAATGTTACTAAGTTCACCTGTGCTTTTCGTACCATGACAAGCCAAAATGTCTGCTGTGAAAAAGGTCCATTGTGGACAGAGTACCCTGAGGTGCCATGAGGAGTATACCCCTCATGGCAACGGCCCTCCCCAGTGGCAATGGCCTCCCCTAGCAGCACAATGCGTCATGCCACACTGCAAAAGATGCTCATAAATGGATCTCGACTGAGCATCTGTGGGACATGCTGGAACCCCACCTTACAACCAACAAGTCTCAGTCACACCCAGGTGCCAGACACTACAGCACACCTCCAGAGATCTTGTGTCGAGGCCTTGACAGGTCAGAGCTGAGTCGAATGCAAGGAGGCCCCACCAAGGTCACGTCCCACAAATGCTCGATCAGATTGGGATCTAGGAAATGTTGAGGACAGGTAGACGCTTTGAGCTCTTTGTCACATGACATTACATGGTGCATTGTTCTGCTGGTTGGGCCACTGCTGTGGTATTTGGTCTGCAACAGTGTTTGGGTGGAGCATCTCAAGTGGCATCCACATGAATCCTAGGACCTAAAGTTGCCCATCAGAACTTTGCAGTGTAACGAGATGATCAGTTTTATTCACTTCACCTGCCAGTGGTTTTAATGTTTTGGCTGATCTGTGTATATATTAAATAAGTAACAACAACTCCAGATGTCCCTTTTCTTTTAGCGTAAAGACGTACAGCACAACTACATTCTGAAAACATTCATCCATCTATGAAACAAACGGTGAACAGGCATTTTTAAGAAAAATATGTGCAGTTTTAACAATATGTCTCAGTTTTTCCACATTCAGTCAGTCTACTATGTGAATTTACCATACACTCCTGTGTAGTAATGCTGGCATCACCACACGTTTGGTGAAAGCTATTTGAGGAAGCAGGTTATGCCCTGCCTTATAGACCATACAGATCTAAAATGTTGGCAGTGCCTAAGTAATAGATTTCCATCAACATTGTTAAAAGATAGAAATCTGATACAGATTTTTTTTTTGTGCTGAAGCTGCTGATTTACAAGTATTCATTGTTTTTTTCAGAGAACTGTAATCTGACTGGAGTGGAAAAGTCTCTGAAGCAGCATTTTATATAAGGTAGGCTGCGCACGCTTTAACTTACTCTTGAAACCTGGCACCTCTTACGCCTCACAAGTGCATCAATATTAGGCGTGTGGGCCAGATTGGACCCTTTGGAGGGCAGCTACTGGCCCATGGGCTGTATGTTTGACACCCCGCCTCAGACCCTCGATTTGGATGAGGAAAACCTTCCCCAAAAAGGAGTTTAAAGGGCTATGTTGTGTCACCTGTCAGAGGGCTTAGTAGAAGTGTGATGGTATAGCCTGTTATCCACTGCAGGGCCTAATGATGGGTCAAGACATCATTTAGGGGGACCAAAAGTAATGTAACAGATTAACAAAAACTTAAACAGATCTTATTCATAACATTCCATTTTTTTGCCTCACAGCAACAGCAGCAGGCATTACACTAATGGACTCCAAAATTGGTTATACTACACACCTGTATATGGAGCATCTGAAAAACTCTGCCTGTAGCGACTCCCAGTGGTACTATAAAAAATACACTAGCAGGTTTTCAACAGGACAAACAAAAATGTATGGCATGTGATTATTTTTAAACATGCTGTAATCACTTATAGTGCGACTCAAGTGAATTCAGCAATATTTTGTCAATGATAGTCACACATTGGAGTCACACTGCTGTAATGCAAATAGAATATATTGTATACTGGAATCATTCAAAGAAGAATTCAAAGGTCAGGATTATTGTGTGGGGTTTTTTTTAGTTTTCTTTTCTTTTACAAAATATAGAACATGACATGATGAGTGATGGTAATGTGTGAAAAAAGACCTGTGTGTGTGCGTGTGTGTGCAGCTGCGATTCCTATGTCCATGGAAAAGTCTTTTGGAGGTCAGATAGTGTCCGTCCTCCTGTGGATATACACAGTATGGAATGGTCATTGGCATTTTACAAACACACACACAGGCTGATCAATATGACAGTACTCCTTTGCCCTGTTTTCCTCCCTGCACTTCCTATAGACACTCATATGTATGATGCATTCACAATTTATGTGCAAAGACCCATAAATACACACTCACAAGTACACACACTCACAGTTTGACACAAACTGCATATTGATTCAATTGCTGACTTACTCCAGGCAGATGAAGACAATAGTATTGGCCAGTTCAGCTAGACTGTGTGCGTGTGTGTGTGTGTGTGTGTGTGTGTGTGTGTGTGTGTGTTTGTGTGTGTGTGTGTGTGTGTGTGTGTGTGCGCGCGCTAAGCACCAGGTTGGGTGCCAGGGGTACCAGGAAATCTATCCAAGAGGCGCCTGTAGAAAGAGGCAGGAAATTGAACCAGTTGACAGAAGAACCCCCTCAAGGCTGCTTCAGAGTCATTAGGGCCATTTAGCTCATCAGCTAGCTCCACCCAAAACCACAAGCTGAGTTCCCATGGTTTTTTTAATCCTTTTCAGATTCTATTGTATAAGGGAGTTCATAAAAAAAATATAATTACATTGGAAAATATGGAAATTGTGGGTAAGGGAGTTGTGCAACAAATTGTGATGGAGTGAAACAGAAACGTCCTGTAAAATACTGTTTACCACCAACAAATAAAATGGGTGCTGGGTCTCCTTCAAAACATGTACAGATTTAGAGTTCATAAAATCATCCCAAGCACAGAGGATATACTTAAGACACATGATCCTTGCAATAACATTTATTTTTAGTTATCTAAAACAAAACACCTACAGTAAATCACTGGTACAAAAACTCACTGTTCCCAAGTACAACTTTTTTTTTTTTTTTTTTTGTACTTGTTTTTACATTTTGTGCCACTCTATACACTACATACCAGAGGGAATTATTGTATTTTTTACTCCACTGCATTTATTTGACAGCTACATTTCATATTTCACATACAAATCATGAGTTATGTGCAAGTTTTAATGTGATGCACCATTATTAATTAAGCATTGTGAAGTACATGGAGTAGTTAACATTAGCTCCACTTCAACTAAATTTAGTTACTTGTCTGACATTTTTTCACCTAAAGTAAATTTGCAAGCATGGATATGTTTGTTTATTTGTTTGTTCTTCCTGGGGTCTTCACAGTTCCATGGTGACAATACAAAATATGCATTCACACTACACAACACAATACACTAAATAACACATCATAATGCACATCCACTGCAAATGAAACACTAGCAGTTTACACAATACATGACACACACAAGGAAACCCCCCAAAATCTATGAGATATGTCTTTACAGCATCTTTGTTACTTCACTCATATAATTTCAAGAGATTGTTTTTTTACTTAATGCAATCCAATTAATAATTTACACTATGGTGCGTTCACCTGACCTCCTGTAGTGATACTAAATTTCCACAGGGTGGCAGTGTTTGATAGCAAACACCCTCCCAGCTTGTCATACCAGACCCTATAGATGCACTTTTACATTTACTTGATGAAAGATGTAATATTTTGGATTCTTATTCTTAGTTATCTTGCAGAGTATGGCAAGACACATACTGGGTTACCAAAAAGGCAATTTAAGATCAGTGATATGCTCGTTTGCAAATTTGGTGCAAACCTGTAACAGGTGTAGCATGAGGATAAGGCACTCACTAAACAGAAAATGGAAGAGCAAATACCAGGACACATTTGAAACTTAAGCAACAGATTTTACCCCACTGACCATGTTTTTCAAAAGCAGACATAAAGAGACACTGAGTATTTGAAACTATATCACAATTGCAAATTGATGGACCATATCATAAAAAATGAAGCAGTAAACTGATATAAATAAACACTGTAATTTAAAGTAGGAATACTAGTGTCTAATATGTGACCAGGACAGAGTGAGCTGAGAGAGAGGATGAGGAGAGAGGTCATTTCATCTGTTTCATCTGCTCCTTCAGTCCCCTTCACCACTCCTCCTTTCATCTTGGGAAGCCCCCCAGGGGAGAACACTGGCCCTCTGTGTGTGTGTGTGTGTGTGTGTGTGTGTGTGTGTTGGGGAAAAAGGGGGGTCTTGCCACATATCTTGAAAGGGGGAGATGACAACATGAGATAATGGTGAAAAGAAGTACCAGGGGTGTGTGTGTGTGTGTGTGTGTGTCTGTGTGTGTGTGTGTGCGTGCATGTGTGTTGCAGGGACTCATTCCCTCCCCAAATCCCCCAAAACCTGTGAAATTCTACCTGCTCGTCNGTGAAAAGAAGTACCAGGGGTGTGTGTGTGTGTGTGTGTGTGTGTGTGTTGCAGGGACTCATTCCCTCCCCAAATCCCCCAAAACCTGTGAAATTCTACCTGCTCGTCTTTACTCCCTCACTTGCAGAGCATACGTTGCTCTCTTTTCTAAAATTACTATCACTTTTCTTTCCATCACTCACATGAAAAGCATTACTTTAAATACCTCTCTTGCTACTGCATCATATGACCTGTTGTGTCTATTTTATGCTAATGTAAAGAAATAGTTTAATTTGGTTTTTGCATCAGAATTATGAAGGACTTACCTTGTCATCTAGTTACACTTTTGCAATTTTAACTATTGTTTTTGTTGATTAAGTGTAAACCTGTACCAAGGCAACCATCAGCATTGCACTGAGCAGGTGGCAGAATCCTTAATAGACATATATATGTATTTTAACAGATAAGTGAGAAGTCTTGTGTTGTAACGTCATCATTTCACGTGGGTAGTCACACCATGAGTCATACAGGAGCAAAGCCTGGTTGAGGATCAGTATGAATTTGTTGTGGAGTGAGATTTCTTATGAGCTCACTGGAGGGATCCATTAGACGAGTTGTTCTGAGTAAAACTGTTGGTGAATTGTGTGGAGATGGGTGTAAACTGTACACTGTAATGACAGAAGTAGAAGCAGTTTTTAATGTTTCACAGTAGGAACATGATTGGCTCACAGGGGTCATGACAAAATGTGATTGGTCGAAGTGAAAAGCGTAAATGCCCTCAGTCAGTGTAAGGTATGATGGTGATGGTGTAACTACAGGCAAGATCAAAGGGTCACCAAAACCCTCTTTAGAACATATGCTTGCAAAAGTCGATTGCATTTAACATGTTGAGTGACTGTTATCAGAGTAGTCAGTACATTACAACTTTTAAAAAATTATAATTTTATTTTTGTTTTTTAAGAAAAGCTCAATTTATATAGCTACATTTTGAACTGGAAAATAAGAACACATCAAACGTATGCAATGGATGGAACATGCAAAGCAACACTAGCGTGTGAACAAATCCAGACAGACAAGTAAGAATTAAAAACATTAAACAAGCAGACAGAAGATGAAACGCCACACCAACATAATGTTACCAACCTGCAAAATGTACATTGCTACGCTTCACATACACAGGTGTAGGCCTATAACAGCACAACTGCCAATGATGCTCTTTCGTGTCAGTCATCATTGACATGGAATCAGAATACACAGTCACACCACTCAAAGCACACGTTTGATGTGGGGCATGCAAAGCAAAACTCACATCCTGCTCCTGTGTAAAACGAAACAAGTGAGGCGTAACTTGTGTTCACTGACTGATCCTGAGGTAGTATCCACGAGTTAACTAACTGTGTGGTGTGAACAGAAGACAAGCTGTTGACATATAAGGTGGAGTGACAGATAAGAACACATCGTGTTGGTCAGCTGGATTCCATACTCATCCTATACATTGTCACACAGCCTGAAGAGGTCTTTGTTTAACCCTAGATTGTCATGCAAACCCCCTAATGGCTGGTAGAGCAGCCATGCTTTTAAGCTTTGCATTATATGTTTTATTTCATGAAATCATTAAAAGAATTTAAAGATGATGAATGCACTTTTAAATAGAATTTCCAAACTCATAAAACAAGGACACACATGTAGAAAAAGATAGCATAAGTCATATTTTAATATCATTCTAACTCTAAATGGGACCTTTTGTGCCTATTTTCAGGTTCATATTTGTATTTTGGGTTTCTACTTGAACATATACATGCTTTATTGGTCAAAAAACACTTCGTTTTCCTCATCCTGTCTGTGCTGGAACACCTGTATCCACTCTCTGTCTGAGATGCTCTGTTTAGTGCCAGTATTTGTAAGCCCCCTCTCCTGCAAAAAGCCCAGTCTGCTCTGATTGGTCAGCATTTCCTTTCCTTGTGTTACACAAGGAGTTTAATAAGAGGGGAAGTCATAGTGTCATATCACATCATATAATTGGGGTATTACACATGCGCAGTAAAATCTGGTCTTCAGTTGCTGAAAGGTTCAATAGCTAGTGCACTGTCATAGAACGTGGGGATGACTGATTCATTTCACTGAGGCGTCTGTGGTCAGCTTTGGGTTGAAATATATTTTAAATGAAAAATAAAGATATGGGTGAAAATCAGAATTCTGCAATTATTGAGAAGGTCTTTAATAGAACGCCATTAACAAAAGCTTTCTGTATAAAAAAGTTCCATTTGAGTGTCCCCAAAAAGTTCTTTTAGGCTGAGCACACCCAAAGAGCACCTGAGCGGACAGCATCCCTTTATTTCTAGCGCCTTCTGCTGTAACCGTCCAATATTGCAGGTTCGGTTACATTGTGCATGCGTTATACCCTTTAGCTAGGTGTCAAGAGCATGTCCCAGCCTTGGTTTAGAACAGTATGGTCCTACGTATCTTCAACGTTATTGCAGCCAGGGAATTACTTTCTACTTTCTACTTTCTACTATGAAAAATCACCAATAAAAGCTTCTAAACACAATTAGACATGAGTTGACAGGAATCTGATCCAGAAATTAACAACATCCACACCCAAGATTACATGTGTCTGTGAGGTTAACATTAGGGTTGGGTACCAAACTTGTACCTTTAAAGGTACTGACCGAATTATGTTGGTATTACAGAGTACTGATTAACAGTAAATAAATCGGTGCTAAAGTGTGCCTGGGTGAGAATGCCTGGTTCAGACAGGAGGCTGAGGCACAGTGATACTCTCCGAAGCTGGGAAGCTGCTCACGGAGCTCTGTGGCTGGATTCTCGGCTTGGGGGTGCTTCGCAACGGACACGATGGAGCTCTTTGGGTTCAGAAAGGAGGCGGATGCACAGCAACGCGTCCAGAAGCAGGAGGCCAGCCACGGAGCTCCACCAGCTTCCCAACAAGCCAAAACTATCATAGATATGATAGCGTCGGTCTATCCAGTCCATTTTCTTTTCTATCTTATTTTAGAACTGGCATAATATCACTGCTCTTTGTGATTGGGTTTTTTAAAAGCAGAATCGCTTGTTGGCTACAGCTTGTTCAAAAATTGCATTTTTGTTATTCCAAAAAAGAGTAAAATACCAAAAAAGGTACTGTTTGATACTGGGACTAAATTCAAGGTAATGACCCTGGTGCTGGTACTGGTTTAAATGTGAATTGTACCCAACCCAAGTTAGCATGTAGCTACATGTGGAAGTGTACATGCAGCTGGGGAATGAATGTGTATAATGACACTTTCACTATTAAGATCACCACTAAAAGCTTCTAAACACAAGCGGACATGTTCCAGCAGGAATGATCTGAAATCGAGGATAAATTAACAACAACGGCAGCCAAGATTACATGTTTCCCTGACGTTAGCATGTAACTTCATGTAGCACTGCAGTCTCCGTAATTTAAATACGTCAAGTAGCATGTCTGGAGAAGATGATCATATAAAGAAATCCATCATGAGCTGATATAATCTTTTGGCCAAAGCAGAAAAAAACGATTTGAAACAGTATTCAAAACAGAGGTCTTTGCTCACAGGGATTGCCACTTCATGCATTTTCCCTGGATGAATAATGGTTAATGGTGGTGATACATTCACCTCATCATCTGAAACTTTGGCCACGTTTAATATGAACATCCGACACTGTAACAGTATATATCTGACAGAAAACAAGGAACAGTATAAAAGGTCCCCTCTCATGCGATGTAATGTCATGTAGTGCAAACAGCTGTCATTTCAAAGTTGACTGAAATAATTTCAGCGTAACGCATTAGGTAACAGCAGGTCTGTTTGCCCACAAGAGTAATCTTTCCAAAGCCTGACTGTAAGGTAATGATAGGCTTTGTTTGCATTGTGCTTTCTGTAATCCCCAAAGAGCTCAAGTAAAGATCAACAAAAGGTGAGAGACAACACACACACACACATACACACACACATACACACACACACGTCAGCACACAACGAAGGAGGGGTTCTTAGTTGTAGATCAATTTGAATATTTGTCACAAGTGTTTGGGACTGAAAGATGGATCAATATTTCTCAAAACACTAAAAATATGAGCCTGAGATAAGTCCAACCATGATTGAACTGAGTTTACTGTAACTGAAGGCTCCGCTAGTCCCCTAGAGGTCT
The DNA here is from genome assembly GCF_006386435.1 of Epinephelus moara. Taxonomy (NCBI): domain Eukaryota; kingdom Metazoa; phylum Chordata; class Actinopteri; order Perciformes; family Serranidae; genus Epinephelus; species Epinephelus moara. Next base: position 31,699,657 of record NC_065526.1, on the reverse strand, counting down.
TCTGTTCAGTGCCATGCATAAAAGAAATCTGAAAATATGTCTATAATAGATTCTTTTTCTAAGTTCTCAATGTGCAAAGTTGTGGATGTCTTAATAAAAACAGAGCTGGGCTGTAGTAAAGACCACTAAAGCTGGACATTCATCGTACGAAAATATTGTTGAACTCCAACTCCCACTGCAAAGCTCATAATTTATGTGCTCACACTGTACGGTCTGATTGTCCAGTCACAACCTGAGTACTCATACTGTGTGTGTAAAATAGAAAATAAAATGTCCTGTTGCCCCCTGCAGACCATTCTGTCGACTATAGAATGTAGAATTGTACTACAATTGTCAATAAAGATTTATTTAAAAGCTCCAAGGCAGGTGGAAGTTTGTTTGCTTGTGGAGGTCTGCAATGTTATAGCACTATGGATTCATTATTACCACTGTCTCTCTCATTCATATATCTGTGCTGATAGGAGGTGGAGAAAACATCAGAGAGGCATGTGTGCTGTCCAACCAACCAAAATTTCTGGCAGAAATTCATCATAAGTGCAATGGCTGGTCAGGAACAGTTGATTGGTCCTCACTTCCCCATACACTGCACAACAGACAATGCCTGATGAAACTGAAAGTCTGTCCTTATACTTTAAAATAAGTTGTGTGGAAAAAACTAGGTTAAAAACTGGCTGGTATTACACAGTGTATGCCTAGCTCTAAGTCAAATTAGCGGCAGGCCCGAGAATTTCAAGATCGAGTCAAGGCGTGTCCAAACAAACAAAAACAAAAAAATAGGACAAAAATAGAATTCTATCAGAAACAAAATGTTCTTGCACAATTTTACAAGCTATTTACGAAATGACACCTTTCCACATCCGATCAAGGACCTGATACTCTTGAACAGAGGACGGTCCAGGATATCCTTAAGTGTTCAGCTGGTGTTTGTGAATAAAGCATTATTCGTCATTTTACAGATCTTGTCTGAACACTCACGGATCACTCATGTCAGACAGCCTTTTCCACAGTCTCCTATGGAGCTCCCTCCTACGTGTAAATCATTGTTGATTATCCTTCGGTAATCAGATGGTAACACTTACAACCCACAGCCTTTAATCCATGTCATAATCCTATAATTAAGGCCTCAGTTTGTCAAAGGGGAAGAGTCCAGTGTGGCTGTTATTGCTGTTAAGATTTCTACAAGCAAATGGGTAAACTTGATGTTCATACTCAAGCAAACAGTGAAACAATGCTTGGTTAGTGAGGGCTTAACACAAATAGAGATTATGGTCCTGCTGTTTTAACATGTGCACACACCCACTGATACACAGAGAGGCCCACTGATTATTTGAGGGGCTTTATAGAAACTTAAGTTGATGGGAATACTTAAAAATGAGAAGATTTGAAGTTTGTACAAGCAGTAAAACATCCTTTAAAGGTAGATATTAAAAACAGAAACAGCTACCATCACTGTACTTCACAGGAAGGTCAGAGGTCACACTCACCTGACTTGTTGCTGGTGGAATTCAGTGTCTTGCACAAAAGCACTCAGTTGGCCTCATGCTTAAAATGCCGTGCTAAGACAGATCCTTGTTTCAGAGGTCGAAATTCTAGGTTCAGTGCAAGTTTTTACGAGGCCTTTCATAAAGTCATTTGCATAATGGCCCATTAGGCTTCTAAAGGTCACAGACACACACACAGCCTTTTTTTAAGTGTGTGCACAATCAAGTGTTTGTGCAGGCTGACTGCTGTTTGCTCACTGTGATGTAGAATTAACTGCAGGTAACTGACAGGTTTTTGTACATGCCCATTGTGAAGGTGTATCGAGCAACTGAAGAATTATCTCTCTAACAAAATGTATTTTTAATCAGATTTTTGGGAAAAAAAAACAGCTGTGTTGATGATACTATGTAAAAATCCCAATGTTTTTTGTCCATTCTTTCAAAGGGGTCGTGTCAGTTTTGTTTATGGTGTTAGTTTTTCAGAATAACTGCCATGTGGTCGTGAATGCAGCCTTTGTTATACAGGGATCCTGCAGAAACAGCTCATATTAAAGTAGACAAGTTTATTTTTACTTTAACTTATTATAAAGTAAATTTTATTGCACACTGTAGAATAATGACACCATCTGTGTTTAGATTGGTCCCCTAAAAGCAGGAGGTCAAAACTTTTTTGAATGGGGGGCCCAGATTAGATAATTCAAAAATACCTGGGGGCCAGTTGCTTCTCACATCATATGGGTTATTTTAAAAAGCCATACAACTGAAACACACACAACTGTTTCATCTGCCAGTGAAAAAGTATTCAACTTTCCACTGCTCCTGAAAGCAGCGGCTCTAGCTGTCCACTTTATGCTTTTTTGCTGTTGCCATGTCTGCTTCTTGGTGGGAAATGTCTGCTGTTAGGCTGTCGTTCGTTTGTCTATGAAAACACATTGGTTCAGCCTGCGTAGTTCCTACTTGGTGCATGTCTACAAAATCTTTGATAGTCCTGTCACTGTGAGGTGAACAGGAAAAATGTGATCCTGCTTGACTAACCAGTACTGTGCGGCGGGCCACATATAGTATATTTTGAGCAATAAGCTATGGGCCATAAAAAATCGGTCCACAGGCAACGATTTGCCCCTAGGCCAGACTTTGGACATGCCTGACTATGAATATGCAATTCAGTCTGCCACTGGATACGATCTCCTGGGGCTTGATTTACAGCACAAAAGAAATGCATCAACGATTGCGCAACCAAACAGGAGAGGATAACGCTTTTGTTGTCCCTGGTGGCTAACCACAGTTACCAAAGAGTATTGTCGTCTTTGTAACAGCAGCACCAACAATTATACCACTTGGAAACGCGGTGGGGTGGGGTTAGGGGTTCACAATCACATGTTAGTGAGAAATATGTATTGCAAAAACACACGCTTTACACAATAATTAGCCTATGCTTGATATAAATGGGCTGAATCACCTGTCAACAACAACAGTCTCCAAAAGGATCATGAAGTCGAATCGACGCCTCTCTAAACACATCACCAATTGTGGAAAAAAATGACAAAAATACACAAATATTCTGTTGGATTGAACCTCATAGTATTCTGTTTTTGACAAATTTGCAGTATAGTGTTAGTAGTTTGGTCCTCATCTGGTCACATGTTGTCCATATGAAGCACACACTTGCTGCATTCAGTTATAGCAACAACAAACAAACTAAAAACAATGCGCATATTCTTTGGAGAGACAACCACAAAAACTGAATGAATGGAGGAAACAGAAAAAGTACAAGGGTGTATGTGTGTGTGTGTGTGTGTGTGTGTGTGTGTACAGGGAGGTTTGTTCCCAGAGAGGGGGGTGAAATGAGGGATGAATGAGAAGGCCAGAGGAGAGCCGTCTGTCTGTATGCGTTGTGTAGCTGAATAGATGAGAGCCAGTGTGGCCTCAGGCTCTACCTGACAGGCTGGCTGACTGCCTACCTGCACATCATTCTTTGGCTGACTGTACTCACCTGTTCAAATACATCCCTGAGCAGAGAGGGGAGGGGGAGTTGTAAGCTGGTTTTGAAAGTTACAGATCACCTTGTATTGTGACGATCAAGCTTGTTTCACGCTCTTGCCTTTACTTGAATGTTTGCACTGTCCACACAAACCCTGGATTTCTCAGTGTTTCCATGGTTTCTCATTCACTTACATGCTTATTATATTGCTTTTATGGCCTTTTTCTATTGATTTATAACAACAGTGATTACAGTGTTGTCAGTTCATACACTTTAACAACGTTAGGTTGATTTATGACCACAAAAATGGACAATAGATGGAGGAGGCTAACATAGGTGTACATTTCTGGGGGGACTCATGGGACATTAACAACAAGTAGCAGAGAACTTTCATTTTGACAAACTTAAAGACATTTACACCATAAACTGATGCTGATGTCAGTCTTTCTGGTAGTACAGAACTGAAAAATTTCTGGTGATCTTAATGGTATGGTCTACTCTTTCATGTATTCAAACTCAGCCAACTCACATTGGGTTAACGCAGAAGAAATGGTTTTCGGAGTGAGGAGTAGAATGACAAGCTGCATTTTTTAACTGCGACTGTAAGCTAAGATAGTTGGAAAAGCTTTCTGTTAATACAATTGGTACGATAAGGACAGCACCAAGCTTATCTTTCAGCTCCGACTGTAGCTTACACAGATCTTTTTTTCTGGCAACAGACTAAAAGACAGAACAGTAGCTGAGATAAGCCAGGACTAATGAAGTAATATGCAATTTCAGCTCAGGAGAGTGAATATGGCCACCAGTTTGTTTTGTTGTTGTTGATTTCTAACTATCAGCAAATCCCATTAGAGACGTAAATAAATTGATCCTGATAATAAAGACAGACACATAGAGACAGACAACCATTCATGCTCACATTCACACCTACGGACAATTTAGAGTTATCAATTAACCTAGTCCCCAATCTGCATGTCTTTGGACTGTGGGAGGAAGCCGGAGTGCCCGGAGAGAACCCACGCTGACACGGGGAGAACATGCAAACTCCACACAGAAAGGCTCCCACACCCGGGATGTGAGGCGACAGTGCTAACCACCACACCACCGTGCCGCCCATTAGCGCATGTATCTGAGTTTTTTTAAATGTTAAAAAAAGGGCGATATTGTTATATCCATGGGCTGGGTTGGAACAGTCACATGACGTAAGATTAGATTATTGAAACACAGCTGTTTTATGATACATGTTAATAGTTGTCAGCATAATGTTTGCTTCCTGGGAGATTCAGATGTACGAGGTTGTTGCCATACAGGAAGTAAAACTCTCTTTAGTTGTAACATGAAGAGTGGTAGGCTACTGCGAGTCTTTTCTAACCATAACAGATATACTGCTCCCCCATTAACAGCTGTAGATGGATATGCCTTTGTATTTATTTATTTTTTGTTTTCTGGTGTGTCACGTTTGACGTTACGTATGGACTGGGAAGGAGGTCAGTAAAAAGTAGAAATCAGCATGGAGGCTTGTGAAAATATGGTTGTTACTTCTTTTTTTATATCTCTTTCTTATTCAGTCTCGCTCTCAAACTCGATACACATTAACTTTCAAATGATGTTTGAGCGCTGCTTGGACAGAGACAGATGGCATTTTGTGGCAGCATGGCATTGGGTTGGCAAATGGGCTAAAATTAGTGCATCTTTGGATTGGACGTGATCGGAGCTGGAGCCGGGAAAATACCCAAGACTTTAACCTTTTCCATTAAATACAAAAGCCAGATGTTAGTGTGTGCAAGTAGGTTTTTTGGTCCTGTGGGAAGGGGGCTATAGATAGTACACTATGGCACCAAATGTGTATTCATCCACATCTGAAAATAGTCCCCAACAAATGCACTATTTTCTTTTCTGCTGGTTGAATGAAAACTACAGTGACCAGCTGTTTTAGGATACGAAACTATAAAACCCAATGCTTAAATTAGAAGAGATGCTGCCCACAAAGTATGATTGATAGATGCTCTCTGGGGAGTACAGGGTATGAGTGGTCAGTAAACGAAAGGAGGACCGAATAAATCAACTCTACAAACGGACCTCACATTAAAAATCCTAACTTTCTAATTACACTTGATCTACTTTAGATCTTTTGACTGCTGTGGTCAAAATCTCCTTCTATGTCTGTAAGCTCCATGAAATCATTTGTATTTTTACTGATTTGAGTTTCTTTGTCTATTCCACAGGCCTCCACGAAGTCATGCACAAAACTAAAAACTCAGATGTAACAATCAGGTTACAGTCAGGTCAAGTTTGTGTCAGTTAATTTGCAAATAAGATTTTTGTAGAAATTATTCCTGACGTGGTACAGGTTGTATTCTCACGACTGTTTTACCTCAAGAATAAAAAGCCTCGGTAGACTCTTCCCTTAGAGTAATTGGGGAGAAAAATAAGCCAATGTCAATACAAAATAGTGAAACGGATCCTCTTTTGCTTCCTTTTTAGTTGTTTGCTTTGCAAATATTACTCTTAATAATTTATGGTTGTGGGATGCAGATTGAGCTATTATCTATCAAGCTACAGGCTGCACATCTACAGTCACAAATACCATGTGTTGATAGGGTGTCTTTTGCCATATTTTGCTCCGGGCCGATCATCAAAACTCAAAGAATGGCAAACTTTGACTACATTTACATGCACACTAACATTCCACTATTCCAATATTTTAAATTTGATACGGGTCATGTAAACAGTCTGTTCTGTTTGGATATTCCAAATTAGGCCTTATTCCAAATATAGCAGTTTTCCAATAAAGACATGGGATATGATGGTATTATTCAGGTCTTAAGGAGCAGTCTTTGGACATGTATACAGCACATTCCAAATATGCATCTGAATTGAGGTTTTTATGACAGTTTCTGATGCACGGCCTGTTACCTGATTGTGGTCAGCTCTGGATGCTTTGTACACAAACAAACTCACCAGCAGTTTGCAATGCTGGGGTAGAGATGGACGTTCAAAAGACAAACCCAAATTTTGTGTCAGGAGGAAAAACACATCTGCTTTTAGAGATTCTGAAAGACTTGGATATCAACAGGATTTTGGATATGCTCAAATACTGCAAAGCTGAAGAAGGAGGCTGAAGGAATGAAAGAGGGAGGCTGTGTTTGCACAATCAATCAAGTCTGCCATTGATGGAAAACTTTGAAAAAACCCCAACAATTTTGACCCAGAGAAGGAAAATGGCGCAGTTGGCTCTAGCTGGATCATTTGAGCTGATTTCATTGTGCATGGTTGCATGTGAACAGGAATATTAGTGGTCATTTTTATCAGCCATGTAAACAGCCTAGTAGGGATATAGCGCTGCACGATTAATCTAATCGCAATCGCAATCGATGTCAGGCTGTGCGATTACATAACTGCATAAAAGGCTGCGATTTGCGATTTAATGTAGGCTAAATAAATGTTAACATGTGTGCCTGTGAACGTGGCTGCCTCTCCTGTAGTGTGTGGAGTTTGTTGACATCACGCCCACAAGCTATCCTGGTGCGTGCAGCAGTGACCAACACAGACGCTGAAGAAGANTGCTGTGTAAGTGTAAAAGTTAAAGTCGCCACGTCCCGCAGCAACACGACCAATCTATATCAGCACTCGAGACGGGACGTGGCGACTTTAACTTTTAAACTTTTACACAGCACGTCTTTCTGTCCAATGTCGCCGTACCTGAAAGACGTGCTGTAAAAAAGTTTAAAAGTTAAAGTCGCCACGTCCCGCGGCAACACGACCAATCTATATCAACACTTGAGACAGCACAGCACAGGGAAAAGTAGGCAGAATGCATGCGAGAGGAAGCCGAGCCGTGTAACGTTAAAGACAAAGAGACAACTGAAAGCCGCCAAAGCCTCATAAAACAACATCCAAGCACAGTTAAGCAAACATTTGTAAGTGTCACAGGGAAATCATGGACTCCATAACAAATGAAAAATTGAGCAATTTTGCTCGGTTTCGGCCCACTTGACATGCTGCTGTGTTGTGCTATGGCGTGCTGGAATTTGTCATTTACGTGACAATGCCTGAACGCAACACTGCCTCGCTCCACTGTGTGTACAGTTTATATTTATTTTATTTAAGAGGGGACAGTGCACATTAATTAACATGATCACTTAAGTCACGTAAATGTGCCAGATTTAGCCATACAGGGTCATTTTCATCTGCAGATGTGCTGCGCTGCCGTGTGAGCAGTGACTGTGCTCAGTCTGTTAATGGTCATTGACACACTGTCTGTCCATAACAATAACTATGTCAGTTCAGTGCCCCCCTAATATAATGTAGGGGAAACACTGAATCAAGCAAAAAGACTCATGATACCATTTATTTATTATATATTACTGTAATTATATTGTAATCGCAATCGCAATCGCAATTATATATTACTGTAATTATATTGTAATCGCAATCGCAATCGCAATATTGTCCACCATAATCGCAACGCACATTTTTATCAAATCGTGCAGCACTAATTTAGAATACATCTTCCTATTTGCTATGTTCCAAACATGGCGTGAACACACCATAATATATTCTCTCAACCTCCTTCACTTCTCACTTACTCACTTTCTCCCCCTCTCCTATCCATCTTCCCTCAGCTCTCTCCCTCTCCAGTTTTCTGCCCCTGCATAGAGGCAGAGGGATTTTGATGTTGTCCCAGACAATAGACAATTTGGGTGATTTCCTGTGCGCCAGTGTCATATGATTTTGTCCTGAGGCAGTGCTGTTCCAGAGCCTTTTGTCTGGCTGGCCTGAGCCATGGAAGTCAGACTTCCCTCTTTCTCTCCTTCCCTTTTCATGTGGCCTGTGTGAATGAGCCGAGTCCGCAGCCATTGTGGCGTGATTTAGTGATTTATCCATTGGATCCAGTGACCGAGGGTTTGACGTGCAGTGTTAACTGTGTATTTGATACTACCAGCCAGGTCTTTCACAGGGATAGTCTCTCCACATAGGAAAGACTTGTGCATTGTGGGGAACAATAGCTTTTGTTGTGTTGGATAATAGAGGTTTTAGAAAGGGTATTCATGTTCCTGTGGTGATTAGATGGTTTTAATGTTTAAGTTGCATTCAAAACGTTTATAATCCTCTCTTTGATTTCAGTGACATCCTCACTGTCAGTTTTTTTTCTCCTCCAAAGTTCAGATTAAATGAGCTGTTGAATTTCAGTCAGTCAGTGTCAAGCATGTTGTTCATTCAACATACTTTTCCTATTGTGACCGTTTTCCGAGGAAGATGCCTGTGTGGAACTGACATGTCGGGGAGCTAAGTAAAACTGACGTGGTGCTATTACATCAGGAAGTGTGTCTAAATGTATGAAATGCTAAGTGCTAAACTGGATTGACATGGATGGTTGAAATGATTTTAATCAGGAAATGACAGACTTAATGTCAGGATTCTTTCTGCTCCAGCATGTTCATATCCTGAGGATATAAAAGAAGCATCAGTATGTTACGAATGTGAGAACTGGGCCTCAAATTCCAACTTATGCTATCTATTCAGACAGGATGGTTTTATGTGGTGTGACTGCATGCATGACCAAACAGTCTCTGAAACTAAGGAGCTTCAGGAACTTTACTCAGGCATGAAATGAGAAACTAAAGGGTTCAGTATCCTTAAAAGGAAGGTCGTACTACTTGATGTCCAGTGTTATGCAAGTTACTCAAAATTAGTAGTTAGTCAGTCTCAACATGAAGGGGTCTGAGCTAATGTCTTGCAGCCACCGGTGCTAACAGCGCACACACTGCTAACAATGGCAGAGCTAACAGTGGTAACTGGGTGGGCCGCAGAGTGTGCGCTAGCATTCCACATTGCCCACATCCTGATATCAGCAATAATCTCTGTGTGACATCTCTAGTTAGTAGGTGGAATTAGAGTAACATGTTACTGAAGTCCCAACACTGGTGATGTCTCCCCAAGTCTAAGGGCCCTGACACACTTAGCCGAATTTCTGTAATTGGTCAATGTCAGGCCGTCGGTGAGTTACTGTCCCCCTAGTTTTTGCAGTGGCGTCCTGCATCATTGGCACTAGTCAGCACTTGTTGGCTCTTTTTAGGCCAATGAGGCCTTTGTGCCCACTAGTTTTTGATGTTGGTTTTGGAGTGTCTGTGCTACCTGTTCTGAATGGCCACCTCAAAGGCAAGAATGAAAAATAAGAGGTTGAAGCAGTAGTTCAAAGCCTGACTCACTTTCCCACCTATGTAGACTTGCAGAACTGTAATACAAGGATTGATAAGTGTAGGAGCCTAAATGCAGTTTCATAATTGTAACTTCTAAGTTTAGGGTATTATTATTTTCATTATTGCACTGTACCTTTAATTGCCTCTTTTTACACTCTCGCCAGTAGGGGGAGTTTTTGAATTTGAGACAGTTAATTGCAGTGGAGTGTAGAGCCGCACAGTTTTTTGACCTCCTCCTCCTCCTCTTATCTTTTATCCCTTTTTTGTTTTACCTCTGTCAGTGGAAAATTGTGAATTTGGATCTGTAGCTGCATTTTTGATTTTTTGAAGTAAACAATTAAACTTTATCGAGTAGTCCGGTGGATTTTTTTACACGTGGGGAAAAGGGCGAAGGGTTCGATTAGAGCGTCAAGCTATGGCTTCACTGATAGGAAACCTACAATAAGAATGGTTGGATTCTGGCCTCAGAGAGGAGGTTTCAGACACTGTTAGCAGGTGTTCAGACAGAAAACAGCCCTTCGTTTTAAAAAAGGCAAAGAGGTGTAGGGGGCATGTTGTTATGAGTAAAATGCACTTGTACAGCACTTTCCGACCACTCAAAGCTAGATGTCACTTTCACCCAATCACACACCTTCACAAATTGGTGGCTGAGGCTACCATACATGTGTGCCTCTTGCTACTCAGTAACCATTCACACACTGATGGAACAGCCATCAGGAGCAATTTTGGGTTCAGTATCTTCCCCTGACTAGGGGAAGTATCTTCCTCTGTCATGTGGACTAGAGGTGCCAAGGACTGAACCACCAAACTTCTGATTGGTGGACGACACGCTCTACCTTTTGAGCCACAGCCGTCCCCAGTACTGATGAAACAATGTGATACAATCCAGGTAGTCCAGTTTGAGAAATCAATCTATGAGAGTGAGGACTTATCCAATGCCAGAACAATAACAATATTGTTAACAAGGATTTTACAACTCAAAAAGTTGTGAATCAGCAATATTCTCAAGGTATGACATTCACGTTACAAAATAATCTACCAGGACAGGAGTGTACCTTTGCAGGGGTTTGACTACCTTGTGGCATAATGTTGTATTGTTTAGGCAAATGGGATGACCCTGCAGTTTTTTGCAGGAGCCCTCTACTGTGTTAATGTAGTGGTCACAAACAAATGAATGAGGGGTCTGTGTTTATTTTGTTGGTTTGTACGTACAATTGGTGCATTCTTGTGCACAACTGTGTTCTTAGTACCTGGTTTAAAAAGCACTTCTGCAATACCAAAAGACTTAAGGAGAGAGAAACTACAGTAAGGTCCAGGAACCAAAAGTAGTTTCCTTTGGTTTCAAAGTTTCTGCATTCTAAATGTTTCCTGGCTTCCTGGAAAAGGTCCTGCTGTATAAGTGGCAGTGGCAACCCTGATGGACAGGTTTAACCAACCTCTCAGTCCTCACTGTGCAGAACTTCGTAACAGAAAGTCAAACAAAAAAGAAGAGGATTCTTGCTGGATGTGTCACTGAGGATTTGGCACACAGCATTCAAACACTGTGCCTGGATTTATTTAATGTATTCATGTGCTTTTGTGTTTCTACTAGTAGCTGAACTGAAAAACAACAACATTAGAAGGTAAGTTCTTTCTAGAAATCTTTTATAGCAAAACGGCCCTCATACATTGACTGAACATTTCCTCTGTGTGTCTGCAGCTCTGTCTGTCACCTCCTGTGACCTCCAGCGAAGACAGACCTGTTGGCTTTGATCACACTCTTGTTCTTCTACAGTGCGCACACACACACACACACACACACACACACACATACACAAGAGGCCTCCATAATGCTTGTCCTCCTTCAAGAAGAGGTCTGTCAGGCTGTGTTCGTAACCAAAGCCGTGCGTTCATTTGTGTGTGTGTGTGTGTGTGTGTGTGTGTGTGTGTGTGTCTGTGCATGAGTGTGTGCGTAACTGGATCCTCTTATAGAGGATACATGTGAGTGAAATGTTATGATCAAACCTGCTGATACTGAAAGCCAAGAAGGGGGGTATGACATATGAGAGGAGAGAAAGAGTGTGTTTGTATGTGTGGGGTGTGCGCGTGTGTGTGTGTGTGTGTGTGTGTGTGTGTGTGTGTGTGTGTTTTGCAAGAGAGAGTCAATGACACAAAGCAGATCTTATCAGAATAAAGATTCAGAATAATTTGTCTCTATCTTTAAGGTAGACAGTTTTCAGCATTCAGTTTAAAAGTTGTTTGGCTGATACTCCATTTGCAGCCATGTCACTAAGAGCTCCTGCATGTGTCTTTTGAAATACTGAGAAAACCATAAAATGTTGCATAGTGGACCAAAAATGTTGACAACTCAACTGCTACCATCACCAGCTAGATCTTCATTATTGTTTTTATTAGATACTTTGGTGGAAAAATCAAGTTCCAGCGCAGCAAGTTTCAGAGTGGAAGAAAAGCACAGGATAATGGGACCTGAATCGCATTACAATGATTAAGTGACAAGAAACAACCAAGCCAACAAGAAAAGCACACTCAAGGACAATAAAGATGAACCGAATGAAGCTAACCAAGCTAACAAGCAGAACAAGCTTTGTTTTCATTTTTGGGGGAAGTTTCGTTAGCATGGAAGTAATTGAGGGAAAGATAACAGAACTCTAAACTGTCGTCAGAGACAGAGAAAGAAAACTGTTTCAGCAATATGATAGAGGTTGGTTATTGGGTTTTTTATGTGGTCAAACATGTTTTAATAGCTAAGCCAAAATGCTTTTTTGCGCAGGCTAACAAGTTGCTAATGGTGCTAGCATAGCTTAGCTGCCAATATAACACAATGCGTATTATTTAGTCTTTCAATCTCACACATTTGGCTTGTGTGTATTGTGACTGCATGTTGCAAAATTGTAATTTTTTTATGCAACATCCTTTTTAGCACAGTGTGTGGTTTTCTGTTATTCATGGCGTGCACCATTTGCAGCAACTGCTGGGTTTTGTAGTAATGGATGAAAAACAGTCTGAATGACACTCAAATCAGGAATAAAGGAGGTATATGATATTTTACAGTTTGAACTTGTATTGCTGCAAGTATGAGGCTAAAGGCCCGAACATACTCGGGCGGAACGTACGCGGAACGGACTCCGCGAGGAATGTCCGCAGTCATTCGGGCTTCCATAGTCGAGCGCACTTCCGCGTTGTAGTGTCCTGTAAAAATGTCCGTGAAAAATCCCCGCGATGTGAAAAATACATGCCGAGCAGTCACTGGTGCGCGGAGCGGAGTCCGCGCGGTTGTAAAATCTGAGCTTTGCACGCACAGGGCTTGCAGACGTCCGCTTTTAGTCCGCGCGGACCTCCACGGAGTCCGTTCCGTGTACGTTCCGCCCGAGTATGTTCGGGCCTTAATAGTCTGCTGTTACAGAGATAGCAATAAATCCTGATTGAATGTTGGAGGCAAAACAGATGCTTTTAGCAAGGTCTTTAACAAAGGTACTTGATTGATTCATTCAAAGGAACTTGAAAGCCTTGTTAATTTACAAAGTAAAAGCTTTTTACATTTAATATTGGACTTCATCTTTGTGAAATCACCATTATGATCATATCTTAGTTACTCAAAGCCAGAAATTAGATTTTCCACCATGCAGTCCGAAGCATTCAAATGAGTTGCTTGATATCCCTGACAGTCAGTGCAGAAGATCATTCATGTAACATGCAGCACAGGGTGTGCTGGTGTTATGCAACTGAATTACATGCATAAGATGTGCTCAAGTAAAGCCATGTATCGCCTCTGTCATATGAAAACCTGATATTCTCAAATAGTCAGCCACTGTTTCTAGTGTTTTTTTGACCTCTGGGGTGTAAAATTGTTAGCATATTTCAACTTGTACAAAGATGAAAGTAGCATTATTATTTAATTTCACATGACAGCAAACTATGCTCCACAATGCCCCCAATTCTCAAAGAAGACTGGACCTAAGCTGATTTTTTTTAAAGTAACGACTCTTTGTTGTCAAACTGCATTTGACAAAAATATAGGTTCTACACCAGAGAATCATGGGGTGGATTATGAGAAAATTGACCCCTGGGCACAGATATGCAAAGGGCCCCACCACCTCTCCTACATAGGAAATAAGACACACAGAATTCATCTTAGTTTTAAGTCTCTTTGTATCTGCATCTTATTGTGGTTTCGTGTCTTTTTGTGGTCATTTTGTGTCCTTTTTTGTCTTTTTGTGTCTCTTTGTCTTTATTTTATGTCTCCTTGTGGTTGTTTTGTGTCTGTTTGTGATCATATTGAGTCTCTTTCTGGTCGGTGTTTATTTGTGTGACATTTTGCGAGTGAAGGCCAAGGGGCCCTGACACTTTGGGCCTCTCCTTGTTCAGTAAAAAATGTCTAAAACAAATCACATTTATTTCTACATAACAGGAAAAACATCCTTATGCTGAAAACATGAGGCAAATAACATCTTTGAGACATTTGGAAACACCCAAAAAAGGTTCCACTATTGGTGAGTTTACTGGACAAACTATTCAATTAGTTTTGATTTTCTGAGTTATTTTGCTGTGACACTGCAAGTGACCTTTTTTAAGTATATGGATCCCTGTATTTTACATCCACACCTGCAAGTTGTGTTTGTAATACTACTGCTGTCTTCTCTGGTATGTTCTGAAATACAAATCACGTACATTTCCTCATTAATGTACGTCTAACCATGAACGGACTGCAAAGCATTCTGGGTCTTCTATCACAAACATCACCCAGTAAACTACTGCACAGGTCTTTATAATGCGTGCAACAATATAGACATCCTCAGCTTTTCTGCGGGTGATATGCACAGTCTTGCACAACTTGAACATAGCTGTTGTGAAACAGACACAGTCATTAAAGAGTCAGGTTTTACTACCCATTCATACTCATTTATGAGGCCGATCTTATCGAACAGGCATGAATGCAGGTCAAACATCAGGATGTGTGTGCTCATGTTTTTATGGCACCGTGTTTTTATGGTTGATACGCCATTGTGTTGCTCTGGCTAAAGATGCCCGTAGGCAACATACAGCGACTTTTATCAAAAGTATCGATGTGTTTTATATTGTTACATGCTTTATTGACGAACAAAAGGTTTTATTTTCCTGTTCACTTTTCACATCAAGTGATAACAACATAGATACCAGAATCACCCTCACTTAGTAATTCACTGCTCCATGAAAACACTAACATTCTGTGTTGTTGATATAAGGCAACAAGCTTTTGTCTAAATTACTCCATATTTTTCTTAACATCCATAAACATTTACCTCATTTGATGACTTCATCCCATTTCACTTTTAAACTCATCCACCGGACCAGTGGTGAATAACACTCTGTTAACAATACTCAGTGACAATTTGCCATTCAGAGCCAGGGAGTGTTTCACAGATGGAGCTTAGTTGATCCCAAACAAACAAGTCTTTTTTATGATTTGGTCAATGCATGCAGATAATCATCTGAACTGGGCTGATATGGGGACAATCAGCGAGCAGCAGAGTTATGTAATGCTTGGAAACTCGCCTACCTTGTGTAGTTATTGTGCGTGTCGTAGTTCTAACTATTGCACAATTGCACCTGAAAACAGGCCTATGCACACATGCATTTCACCTTTGCTTTGGTATTTGCACATTAGTATTATTGTATGATCCCAGTCAAAAGGGGCTCTGAATGAGTCCAGGCATACCTGACATGGACCACCTGAGGGCAGTATATTTCAATGTTCATTACTGTAAGTGAATTTGATCCTGATCACTGTGTGGAAAGCTTTGCATGCTAGTCTGCATGGTCAAAGAGATTGCCCAAAGACAGTGCAGAGTCAGATGACAATAAAATTAACACAATAACAAATTAACATTAACATGTACACAGCTGTTTGTTTGTTTGTTTTTTAATCCAGTAATATAACAATAGAACAATAAATATTGAAGTCTGATTAACAAGACAGAAGGTGTGAGATTTCAATGTTAATGATGCTTTTAAATAAAGTGTTTATGACTGGAACTTAAATAATATTCTTTGAGGGTTAAGTACTGACAACTTTCATGTATTTCTACTTAATTCTCTTCACTTGCTACCAATGTCCAACCCTGCTCTCTGATGTTTATGTTTAATATAGTATACCTTGCATGTAAGATTACAGTGAAAAAAACAAAAAATGCAGTGCATTTTAAATTAGAATCCTTTTCAGTATGATGACCATGACTCAAATTTGGTGACACTAACTGGATTGGTTTGATTGCTCAGCCAGTAATACTTGAAGCTGCTACTAAAGCTTTTCATTTCCCTCTCTCTATTCACATCCTCCTTTACTTCTTTGTTTCCTGCTTCTCCCTCTTTAATTTCCCTCACCAGGCACATGTATGTGTACTCACACAATTACCAGGATGTACAGGTATGTCATTTAAGTGTTTGCATGTGCGTCTGTGCACGTTTTCCGCTCTGTCGGGAGACAGACTCGTCTGCCTCTTTGTTTGTGTATGGCATGGCTTGTGATAACCTAATCACAATCCTCCAAGAGAGGCTGGTCAGATGTCTGAGTAAGTGTACAATGTGTGTGTGTGTGTGTGTGTGTGTGTGTGTGTGTGTGTGTGTTTGCATGCGCGCTCCATGGGACGAGCTGAGGTTAATTCATCACGTCCCCTCTTCCTTATCAGTCAATTATGTTTATGAGTTGTCTGTATAGACATAATGACTGTGTGGGACCAGAGTGTACACACACGCTCACACACATTCTGTACTAAGCGGTACAAGAGTCAAGAAGGGAAGTTTATGAGGTCTGTAGGATGTTTTATAGAGGCTATATGAGGTTTAAAAGTTACAAGCAAATATTTTAACCTATCGATTTACCTTTTTGATGAAACACGTTGAGGGGAACAACGGCAGACATAAAAAGTAAAACCAAAGAACACAGTGGGAGGGGGTGGGGGGGGGGACCACTTGACAGGACATGAATCACTGGGACACTTGAAAGCTTTGACTAAAACAACACATGACATGGAGATCCATATCAATGCGTAAGACAAACAAATTGGCAGTTAAAGTTATCATCAGTGTTTATGCTGTTTGATGTGGAGAGCTATGTCAAGCATGCATGGACTGTATATTTTTCTCACTCCAAAAAAAAAAAAAAAACAGTGGAAAAATTAATGTGTGAGCAAACAACAGGACACAGGACAGAGGGAGAATGAGGTCAAATGAGAGAGAGTTAAAAGAAACAGGATAAAAGCAACAACAGAATTCCAAATGTGGGGTTTCCTAGATATGTGATAGTGCCGCTGTGGTGCCACTGCTGCAATAGCATCTAAATAGAAAATCTCCCTGAGCAAATGAGCGTCCCATCTGGGGCCTTTGAAGTTCCTCGGCAGCAAGACCCAACGCTTCCTCTTTGCATTACAGAGCCAGTTTGTGGTTGGTTTCTCAGGGGAATTAACAATACGTGCCTTGATCCATGCGTGCCTATGTGTGTTTACGTTTGTGTGTTTATCATAATCCTGCGAGCCAGACTACACTGGATGGGTGCCACACAAGCTGGCAAGTTATTGCACATCTCTTCTTGTCTCCCTTCTTTCATCCTTATTTCACAATCACACACAGACACTTTACACACACATGCTGCAAAAATGCACCAGAGTACATGCACAAATGCAAACACATTATTTACATACAGACACAAACTTGATATGAAGATACAGTAGGACACATAATGACTTTGATGCTAATTTACTCCTGTGCGTAATGTAGCTTAACGTTAGTGAAATACCTGATAAGAGAGTAAACTACATGCCATGCTGATAGGATTGCATTTACATTCTTGCTAAATTAAGCTGTCTTTCTACTATTTGGATACCAGCTTTATGATGAGATGTAACTGTTATTCAGTTGTGCTGTGCAGCATGGTTGTACTATTTTTCTTCTTTAGCGTAAAGAAGATGGTGGGCTGTAGATTATTATATGGAAAAGCAACAGAGGGCATCTGGGTTGTTTATTTTAATTATGATTTAGTTTCCTGTCTTTTCCTTGAAAACTTCTAAACTTAAAGATGGCTCTGAGAAGTTTGTAGCTGCAGTCAGCTCAAATAGATTTCATGGTAATCCTTGATCCAACAAAAATCAAAGACTTAAAGGATAAGACTGGTGTTATTCTATATTTTTTGTTTTTGTCAGTAATCTTAGGCAAAGACCAACACCAACAATGCATCAGTCCATCTCACAATTCTTCCTGAGTTCCCTATACCTGTTTGTGGCACAAAGCCACAAGCCTATTGGTTCCTACTGAAGATATACATCTTTAACAACAGGTCAGACAGATATAGTTTCATATATAAAAAAAGGCCAACTAATCTCCCTAAAAATGTGGGCACTGTAGTTTTTAGCAAATGTGACTCAAACATGGATAAATAGTGAATTTGTTAAGCACTATTTTTGGCAGCGGATTAATACGCATTTTGCGGTCGGAGAGTATTCATGGCAGGGCAGTTTGTGTAGTGTTTATTAATGATAAAGTAAAGCTGCCGTGTTCACAGTGAGGTGGAATTTAAACTTCTGTGTTGAATACGGCATAACCCATGCCGCAGCCTGACATGCACCTCCCCAGAGATGTAACAATGCAGCGACGCAGACCTCCTGTCTATTTTTGAAAGCTGAAACCATGTCCCTCAGTGGAAATGAAGCTTTTATTTACTTTTATTTCAGAGATAAGAATTAACAAATTGTGAAGACAGTAAAGCCTCCACAAAAATAACATTTTAAGTCTTGTGTGTGATTTATCCTTCAGGGATTTATACTCCGGGATTTATCCTGGCTTCATATGAGAAGGGGAAATCTTTGCTTGTTGCTAGGCTAATTTTTACAATGTAAAATGCCATAGGCTTGTGCTAATAATGTTATCATGTTGTATTTGTTTGGAAAACGTGTTTAGTATGACAGTTCTTTTGTCGGTGAACCCTGCGAGATGTAACAGAGCCGAATTATGTACTGTTACCTTTGTTAAATGCTGCTGTTGTCCCTGGTTTTATATGAGGAAAAGAACGCTAGCTGCTAGGCTAATTTATACAATGTAAAATGTCATAGGCTTGTGCTAATAACATTAGCATGTTGTATTTGTGGGGAAAATGTGTCCAGATAAAGACAAGTGCTTTGTCTGTGAATGCTGCGAGTTATAATGAAGCTGATTTGTGCACTTTTGTTTGAAATTGTCTCTATTAAGCCATTTTAATGTGTGTTTTGAATCAACTAAACTTCACAGCACTTCACAGAAACCCTGATGCTGACTAGTGTTTTGGAGGTGTAACTGCAGAGTGACACAGACACACCACCGCACAAGTATAAATGCTCACAATGGCATGGGCGACGTGTGTAGGCTACGGCATAGGGTCTGCTACATGAGTATAAATCCTGCTTAATGAAAGAACATGTCACCCAGTGCAACAGTATGGCCTTTTTTGTACATACATAGCAGTGGCAGCTGCTGGTCTTTCAAACAGGGGAAGCTCACTTTAAGTTTACATCATAAAATTTGTCATATCGTAGCGAGGCAGTAACCTATAAAAGGAACATTTCACTGAAGCCGTTTTTCAACCACACTCATGCCATCGAACCACAGCAAAACACACCTCAAAGATTTTCAGATGGGTTTAAATACCTGAACTGTACTGTACAAACGGTGAAAATGAGCTATATCGCTTATGGAAATAAGGAACTCCAGACGGCACTCTGTCAGAAGACTCCACTCGCAAATATCCACATAGGACTGAGCCCGAAATGTGAAGCGCCTTGCAATCACAAAGGGGTTCAGCCTTTTAGACATTTCCTCCAATCATCATGCATACACCGAGCGTCCTCTCCCGCCTACCGCTCCATTAGGTCCCAGGGAAGCTGAGCCTCCCTGGAAGTGACGATTTTGTCGCATTTATCCAATGACCGTCTTGCTTTGCTGCATGAAAAAACCTGCTCAGCACTGTCTCATAGGAATGCTTGGAGGCTCCGCGTCCACCGTGCTGACACGAGAATGTATGACAGGCAAATTCAATAGTGCATATTTGACCATTTCTTCTATGAAATTTTAGAAGAAGTTCAGCCTCCCTTGTTGTCTCAGAGCAATCGCCCCTGATATATAAACAGCAAAGGGACTTTATGGCATACCCATTTCCATGTCATCAAATACCGGCGCTCAGCGTGATACCAACGCTAAAAACACAATTTAGTGTCTCTATGAGACTCACCTGGCTTTCAACTACTTCAGTGTAAACCCACCTCCAGCATAAATTGCTGCTGACAGCAACTGATGTAGTAAAGAGAGCGAGAAAGTCTGCGTACGGCTGGAGGGGAGGTGGATGGGTCAAACAACACTTTGACTTTGACCCAGGAGAGGAGAGTTTGTTTGTGGTGTCAAACCAGAAGTCACCGTTATTTTAACATAATGTTACGTAATTTACATATGGTCGTTGTGGACTGACGTCACTCACATGACATAAATGTGACGTATGTTGCATGATAAACATACCTATCTTAACCCAAAACATAACGTTTTTTCTAAGTCTAACCAAGTAGTTTTGTTAATTAAACATTTCCACATTAACCACGTGTTTCAATGTGTTTCAGCTGTTTGTCACATAGATATGCCAAACGGTGCTGTCTGCAGCACTGCCAGACATGAAGGGGTGTGAAAAAGCATCTGTATTTGGCAACCAGGAAATGGTAATGGGTTAGATATATCAGGCTTTGGATATACAGCAAAAATAGTTGTTAGTAGGCTTAGTTTACTGCTTGGACTTTTAATGGGATTTGTTGCCAGTCAGAGATATGTAAAATGTTACCAGACTTAACCTTTGTTTAAAAGATGGTTGGTATTACCAGCAGAGCCTAATGCTGTATGGCCTACCTATCTGAAGTATTTCCCTGCAGTCTGTCACACTGCTGTCACTGCAATGTTCAGGTGGCTCTCAGCTTTGCTCACTGCACCCACAATATCAAGTGTGACTTTGCTTTATCCTTTAGTACTGATATATGAGCCACAGGAATGTCATTTTGTCAGGAGATGCTTATTTTCAGTAGGGTTTTCTTGATGAAAGGACCAAATAATCCTTGTGGATCACTTTGTACTATCTGTGATGACAACATGCAGTTATCCACATGTAGCTCTGTGTCTGTTCAGAAACAGGACTTAATATCCTTTGTTTGCTCTGCTCTCCACATTGTGCAGGTGTACCACTAAACCTATCAAGGAGCCTATAATCATACCTGGCTTGTAGCCCAAACTCATATCTCCCGTATGATGTTATTTTTTTTTCACCAGATAACATTCAAACTTCATCCAACACCTGTTAGAAATTACGAACTGTGTGTTTGAATGTTGAACTTTAACACTGGAGGAGATAATGTATTATAAAAGGGTTTGGCAATTCAGCCCACATTTCTTTAGTGTTCTGTGGATTATTAGTTTCGTTACCATTAATAGAAACTGACGTTATCACAAAGAGTAAAAGAGCTAATGCAGCACTCTGAGGCTTTAATATCAATAAAGGCTTATCTGTTTGAGTGTGGAAAACAGAAATGATTGTGTAATAATATAAATGAAACCCTACTCTGTGTTATTCTTCTTTCAGTTTGAATTTGTCTATCATTCGGTCATGATGTCGCACTTTTTGTGTTAGTCACAGGTTTGCAGCTGCTGGGAAGGAGTGATTCAGTGGCTGTTCCCGAAATACTGTCAGGTTTGCACAACTACCTGAAGGGACACCTTTGGGCTTCCTGAACCTTGGGAACAGACTGAATGACAAGAAACATTCAGTCTATTTTTTGTTAGTGACAAACACAAATATTGATCTAATCTGTAAGTAGAAAGGGACACGGTTTTTATTTGCTTAGTATACAGTATAGTAGACGTCTTGTACTAGAGTTCTGCTATATCAGCTTTTACCTATCAATCATCTAAAGGTTGTAACAGCTACTATTGTGTGTCAATATCTTGTATCATGACATTTCCAAATATCTAAGTAACCCAATATCTTGTGTTTTAAGTATTTCTGTATGCAGGATGGATTTTAAAAAGGGTGACAAGTTCCTGAAATAACACGTAGTCCACACCATACTAAAATCTTCCATTAGTTTTATATTTAGGTCAATAATTAAAAGTCAAGTAAATTGTTTTTATCCACCCCAGAATTACAGATGTCTCAGAGAGCTTTATGAACTATGAATATGAACTAGAAAGGATTTCCGCCAGGTGGACGCAAAAAAACTGATTGCAGCCACTCTTGATAATTCTTGTAAATCCAACAGACGCGCTGCAGCGTGTTTCAAAAGGATCTTAGAAACTAAGAAAAATACATGTCTCGTCTACTTTTGATGACGCTGCAGTGCATTGCACAGAGCACTGTATGTGAAATATAGATAGCCTACAATGTAATTATGAGGATTAATGCATTTTTAAAAACTTATACACAGCCACAAATCTTTAATCCATCTCTTACCTGATTGGACTTTAAACGGTATTAACTTTGTCGGTAGGCTACAGCACAACAATAAGGACAATATGCACAACTGAAATAAACAAAAAAAGACACCATTTAACTACACAGTCTACCTATTTACGCAGGGTAGAAGTACAAATATCAAGGAAAAATGTCTGCAAGCCTGCAAAATCGGGCAGGCAAAGTGCCAAACAGTCCTGGTGTGGTATGACACTGTGTAGCAGATGGAACAAAATGGGTCACAGCCGGACAATGGAGAGCTGTGGCTGGTGAAATTGTCATTTCCTGCTACCTTACAGTTAAGATGGGGGCAAATTTAGCAAAAATGGGGATTATTTCATTTCGTATTGAGCTTAACTTTAGTGGATCATAACATATTGGGTAGAGAACTAATCTGCAGATGCTGTGGTTCAAAATTCTAACAACCTTTTTCATGGGTTTCAGTTTTTGAGCCACGACAAAGCCCACAATGTGTCCTGCAACAGACTAGTTAGGGAGGAATAAGGAGTCAGCAGTTAATGACGGTTAAAAACAGTCAGCTAAAGTGGCTTTTCAGCAATTACGAATCCCCGCAACCACTAAAGATCCTTGAGCATACAGTCATAACTGTGCACAAAAAATATTCGGCTAATTGGTCCAGCAGTATTTGAGACTGGTTGCAGACAGTCAGATACACACAAATACACACAACTAAATGCACGATCCCCACCTGGAGAAGATAATAACTTGCAACAGCCTCTATCATTGGTTTTGATCCTTAAGAACTCAATGAATAAATAAATAAATGGATAGACAAATTAATAGTTGACTAAATAATGAAAATAGGAAAAAGGGTGAATCCTCAGGTAAAGCAACAGAAGACTGACAGACAGGCAAAAGTTGTTGTTCATGCAAAGTAGACAGAAGAAGAAACAGTAGTACAACTTGTGTGGAAGCCAATTTAGTCACCTCCCATTGACAATACATGTGGTATTGATCAATCATTGACTGCATGAAATGTAAAAGACAGAGCTCAGCTATTCTTAAAATAACACAACATTAATGAAAAAGTGTCTATGCTGCCTTTCTCTTGGCTATACACGTGCATACAAAACCACACACAACTGTGTCAGTGACTAATTTGGTGGACATCCATCCAAGCCAAACTTCTCGGTTTAGGTAACCACACCTTGGCATGATAAGACCTTTGGACTGATAAGACCTATTCCAGGGAACTGAGTTCAGCAACAGCTGCGATCGCCAAATCTAATAAAATAATTGCAGTAAAAGTAACATTCTTGGATATATTATGTATGTAGTTGTGTGTAGATAAACAGTCAAGGATATAATGCAAGTTCACTTTTTGTACTTAGAACATACCAGATTTGTTTTACTAGTAAACAAGAACAGTCAACAGCCTTCAGGCTGTACAGCACTTAGAAAAGAAGTGCTTTGAGCTACGTGCTAACATCAGCATGCTAACATGCTCACAATCACCATGCTAACACACTGGTGTTTAGTGCATAGGCCTTTAATCTTTAATGTTCACTGTCTTAGTTTAGTATGTTAAGATGCTAACATTTGCTAATTAGCACTGATGGCAATAGCATTATTATTATTTTGCAGGTATTTGGTCATAAACCAAGGAATAAGACAAATTCAAATTTTGACTTGATGGTGGAACAAGATGTAGATGTAAAGTCAGGGAAGTCATTGCAATTCATCCTGTGGGAAGAATAAATGTATGGGAAGATGCCATGGCAATCCATCCAATGGTTGTTGAGATATTTTATAAAAAAAAATTAAAAAAAAGCAACAAACAAGCAAATATCATCTTTATGGTGTTGCTAAAGGGAAAGTCAGGGGATCATCAAAATAAGTAGGGTTCATCCTCTGGGGACCATGCATGTCTGTACAAAATTCTATAGTAATACATCCAATGGTCGAACATTACCATCCCTATAAGCCATCCTTTTAGCATGGCTAAAAAAGTGCAAAAAGTGAACCGTGGGATGCTGACTTATTAAGTGGTTTGTGCAGACTGTTGGTCAAAGTGTCTCCAACAACAAACCACATCACCACCCAGTGTACACTATCACTCTGTCATTCTTTCTATCTGATTTGTAGGCTTTACTGTATGTGTGCCATTTCCACAGCAGTAGGAAGTTGGGAGGACAAAGCAGCTTAGTTTCCGTCTTCCAGTGCTAATGGTATTACAGGGTAATAGTCTCCAGAGGGGTAGCATTTCCTCCACTGATGGAAGCACAGACACATAGGCACAGAGCCACAGTAGTTCCGGTAGCCCACTAAGGGATCCAGGCTCCTTCCCCACTTTGGCTTGTCTCCATCAGTTAGCCCCAGATTATTAAGCAGAGGCCAGTGGGGGCTTGTTAGTGGTCTAGCCTGGCTAATTCTGGTCTCTGACAGTCTGTTCATACAATCTAGCAAAGGAAAATGTGTAGGGGTCATGGGAATGAGTGAGTTTCAAAGAAAATGATTTAAATTTTGAGGCCCTTTTGATTCTCTCAAGTGAAATATATTTTATTTTAGAAGAAAGACAGAATTTCAGACTAATATTTCATTTGTTTAAATGCATTTAACAAGACAAGATGCTGTGTCCTCCATGTCCTCAAGTATAATTTTCCCCCAAAAGTATCTGATTTTAAAATGTTTTCCATTTTGTTCTGGTTGTATTTATAATTTATTCATCAATTAACTCAGTTCAGTGCAACTAATGCTGACACTCCCACTATGTATTTTAGTTTTGGAATCTTTCAAAACTTGTCTTGATGTTGCCTGACATAGCTAGTGAGGTTGTGGGCAAGACCTCTTGAACCGGGGGTCCACAGGCCACACAGAAAGCAGGGGTTCTTGGGGTTTTCCCTCTGTTTCCTACTTCCACGGTTGAGGTGAACAACGGAGACAGGATTGTGTGGGAAACGTATATATTCCCTTCAGAGTAAAAGAGCAAGTTATGGGTGATTCGCAAGAGAGCTCATTAATGGGAGCTCATGTCTTCAGCCTGATCACATGAAGAATAAATGACTTAGCTCCTGCTCAGTCTGCAGTCTGTCATATTATGTGCCTGATTTTTGCAAAGTTAAAGACAAGCTGTGAAGATGGAGAATGTAGGAAAAGTAGGCAATTGTGGATCGAACAAAAGGGGATTCACACCATGGATAATCTTTACTCTGTCTGGTGCTTAATTCATACTTAAATGTTATTTGTGTTTTTCCTGTCTTTCTGTGAAATGAAATTAAGTACTTACTGTAACAGTGATTGAAAGGTCATGCTGAAATGAATCTGAACATATGGGTTAAATGATAAAGTTCCTGTTTACTATGCAACAATAAGGGAGATTGCTTGGTTTGTGCGTAGTGGGTTACTGGTTTTTACTGTTGAGTTCTTTGGAACTCTGATACAAATAAAGACAATGAAAAGGAACCACCTGACAATGGTCTTTGGATTTAGGAAAAAAAACAGAGAGAGTTTCATCTCAATGGGAGCCACAGTGTCAAATGTATTTGATATTCTGGGACATAGACATGGATAGATTTCAGTTGAAAAACATCTGTACAAATTGTTCAGATTAATAAAATAATAACACGTGGACTGGGAACAAGTCCTCCAAATCAAACAACACGTAAAAGTGTTTTCTGAACTGATGCAGCTGTTAGTGGTTGTCAGTCCAAGGTGTTTCTGTGTTCACAGGAAATGTACAGTTACTAACCCAACTTCCCCCTTTTTCAAAATATACCTACAAAGTCACACGCCCTGTAGGGACATTTCAGCTGCTTATATTATGTTGTTACCGGCGGCGTTTCACACTGATGCAATCCGGGGGTGTTATAAACTGATGCCACCTGGCAGTATTTGACGAGCTGATCAGTCGGTAGTAGAACATACTACTTAAAACTATATTCCTGATAGGGACTCATAACAAGCAGTGTAAGAGGTGATTTTTGGTGTGTTAGTATGTGAAATACATGTTATCAACTGGTATTTTATAGTGGCTTTAAAAAACAATTGTATCTTATTCAGTATCTTGTGCATCTTATTTGACCATACATTATTTTACATGTCAAGTTTTGACAGCAGACAGTCACTTTCCCCTGTGGTTAGATTACTGAAAGTGTTCTGAATGCTGTCTTTGGCATGATGTCAGAAGCTCTGCTTTCACCAACATTGTATCATGTCAAACTGTCAAATCAGTCAAGAGCAGGTTTGTTAAAAAAACACTTTAAATTGAAATTGCTGAAAGATGTTCCCCAGTTTTGTTGCCTCACTGTTCATCCTCTTAGAAAGGCCGAATCTGTGATTTCTCTTCTGAGCTCATTAATTGCGCCTTTTAAGCAGTCAGTTTGACAGTTGATTTCCCCTCTGGGTGAATTCCTGAGAGGTGTTAGCTAAGACGGAGCAATGCTGAATCATTTAAACACTGTCATTACTGCCATCCTGGGACATGATCAAGGAGCTTGGGTTGAACTAGGAGCACACTCGGGAGTGTGTGTGTGTGTGTGTGTGTGTGTGTGTGTGTGCCAGTGGGAACGCCAGAGGTAGGAGTTCCAGCTGGCACAGCAGGGGATGAGTGTTGGCTCGTCTGGCAGTCTGGTGATACCTTAATGAAAAAAGAGTCACAACTCATAAAAAAACTTGTCCCTGTGTATTTGTCAGTATTTAAACTCTGCTGTGTAATGTGTTTCCAGGCTCATCCTGATTCTTTGTGTCAAAAACGAAATGATAGTGATACGTCTGAATATCGAAAATCTTTTTTTTTTTCCCAAGCTGTGTTTATAAATGTAATTTGAACTAATAGCCATGTTCAAATCTGCTTTGACGTGAACACACATACTAATACAATTTCATCTAATTCATGGAGAATTAGTGCTTGGAGGAGCAGGAATTTTAATTGAAAGGGACCATTTGAGAGAAAGAGGTACTTAAATTGAAATGGCAGAGTAATTATAGCTTAGAGTAAAAGGTGTTTACTCACCTGGTACCTGCTTAGAGGCATTTTTTTTATCTGTAGTAATGTTGAGTGATCCATGGTGATGTTAAGCGACTGAGAAGTGAACGAACTTATGTAATATCTCCATCAGGAATGTCATGTAAGGAATCACTTCTAAGGAAGATGGGTGCCAGGTTGGACGTTGAGGCTGACATTTTTTGGAGCATCCTGTGGGTCACAGGATTCAAGTGGGATTCCCACAGAATGGGAGTCAATTTTACTATTCATCACATGACTGGGACAGGACAGTGAATAAAAGTCAACAAGAGCAGGTGGGACAGTAACAATGATAATAATAACAATAAAAATAATAATAATAATAATAATAATAATAATAATAATATTGAGTTAGCAATGAGAAGTCAGGAGCTTTTAATTAATTCCCACAGAGTATAAGAGATATATGCCTATAAGTATGAGCACACATCTTATGTTAAGCATGTGAAGTTGAATGGATATTTGTTAAGATTATATTAACACAATTGGGATGCTAATATCTCTTAGCGCGTTAATAGTAATTCCCATGATGTTTTAGAACTGAGCTAATGAAGTAAGTGCTAGATATCTGCCCAATGGTAGCAATCTATTACCAAGTTGGTTGTCACTTACAAGGAATTCGCCTTGGTGCTTGGTGCACACAGCCAACATACAATAAGTCAATAACATAAAAACTGAATTGTAAAATTACAATAAAAATCTGCAAAATATACCGTTAAAGATATTAGGACATATCAAAAAAAAAAAGTACAATATAGCAGTTTCAGTTGTTATATTAGGAATTATTTCACAATTATGCTATAGGCCTACGGCAGGGGTAGGCAACCTGTGGCTCCGGAGCCACATGTGGCTCTTTAGCCCCTGTCCAGTGGCTCCTTGAGCCTTTGAGAAAAGAAGTCTATGGAAATTCCTTCTATGAATCCAAATGTTGCTGAACCTCGATAGCAGTGGCTGGTTAGCTATGGATGCCAAATCCAAAAAAGTAAATTGAATAAAATAGAGAATGTAGTAGTGCGTGGACAGATTTGTTTGCTCTCACTGCCAGCTCTGCAAAATTTAAGTACCAGATAATTATTAATAGTGCCCTGCACAGTGTCCACCTTGTGGTAAAACATATTAACAAATGCTTATTTAGACCATAAGTATATGCTAATATAGACTTAATAGGCTATTTACCTTGATTATAAGGCTCAAACATGTTTTGCGGCTCCACACAGATTTTTTCAAATTATTTTTGGTCAAAAATGGCTCTTTTAATGGCAAAGGTTGCAGACCCCTGGCCTACGGTAAGGTCAAAGTCTGCCCAGTTTGCACAAGCTAACACAGTGGCCAACATCTGACACCAAGCTGTTAAAAAAGGTCCCAATAAAGTCACGCTGACACCAAAAAGATGCGACTCTTGTCATTAAAACCGTCAATAATGGGTAATGTTAGATAACGTTAGCTGTGCAATGCTTTGATTTGCCCTGTTATTGGGTGTGTGTGGGCGGGCGGGCGGACTCTCACCAAGTGTCTCAGGTGTGGAGCTCACACTCCCACAGCAGTAGCCTCCATACCAAGCTGTGTTCAAGGGACTGCAGGGGTCTCGTGATAAACAGATAGAGACAGAGAGAGAGTGAGACAAGTTATGACAATAATGTAACTATGGGCTGGTACTGAAATCAGGGGTGAAAAAAGAAAAAGATTGTAGCCTACTGATGTAAAACAGCATTGTCTTTCCCTGTCTGCAGTTTAAATCAGAGGCCTTTCTCCCCACTTCAAAATATGACGAGACATAAAACCATGGGTGGAACTTTTTTGTTTTCATGGCACAGCGTTACCTAAAAGTAGCTAGCCATATCCTAAGACTACCATAGATTATGCTACATCAATCTTGGAATAAAATTGCGCAAACTTGGGACAAATTGGAACACCTACAACACCACCAGGTGTTACCTCTGTCCAGCCATGTGAATCCTTTGGATCACCATCAATATGCGAAAAATGGTAAGACTACTCCTCATGTCAGCCCTGTCTGTTTTTTTAAATGATAAACTGTTGAGTTCCTAGTCAGCTGTATGTTGCATAATGCTGCATTTGTATTTATTCCACAGGTCGAGCGTCACCAATGGATTTCATGAATCTACTTCAGAGACATTACCCCCAGGTGTTGGTGCAGCCTGCACCACCTGAATGCTGCTTGTAGGGGGTTGAGGACAGCAGGCAGAGTGAATCTTGGTGCGATGATTTCCTCTGGACATGTCAGTCATCAGATAGAGGAGAGAGTGGACAGGTTAGGACATCATTACAGCAGATTAGGGAATAATATATTAACTGTTTGTGTGTGTTTAGCCCATTGGATTGCCTGGAGAAGGTCTCTGAAAATAGGCCAGTGGGGCCCTCTCCCCTTTCAACTGAGGACGCTAATGTGGAACAGGAGCTCACTGACACAGCATCTGGTAAGAAATGCTTAACCTCCACTTGAGTTTGCACGGTTAAGGTCTTTGACATCGTTGTTGATTGAACTGAGGACATCCAAGGCATTTAATTTTCAGACCACCCAGCGCCCAAGTACAAGAAAGAGAAGCAGAGGAAGAACTGCTTCAAGCGCTTACTAGTCTTGACAAGGAAGACATTCTGCTGCTACAGCAGTGTCAACAATGAGGAGGACTGAATAACGCTACAAAGGTTTTCTAGCGCAACACCTTGCTGGCTGGATTTCTCACAGGAAATGTACAGTTTGCATGTGATATGGTACCTTGTATTGACACACCTGTGGGAAATCAATGTCAGCTGTCATGAGTTGTGCCGTAAAAAACCTTCATGGTTGTTGAGGGTGGCACAGTGGCTCAGTGGTTAGCACTGTGGCCTCACAGAGAGCACCTAACATCTGTTCCTCTCTGAAGAGTTTGCATTTTCCCTCCGTGTCAGCGTGGGTTTTCTCTAGGTCCTCCAGTTTCCTCCCACAGTCCAAAAAACATGCAGGTTAATTGGAGACTCAAAATTGACACTTTATCTGATCCTATTTGACCTAATTCGGCTAAATCTAATCAAACAATTGGTTGGTCAATAAACAATTAAAAATGATATTACAAATCTGTGTCATGACTTCTAAATAAGTGGGGGAAAACAGAAATATATTCTTCAGTATACATGTCCTAGGTGCCAGGAATCTTTGTAATTTTAAGTAGATGAGGTTGTCATGTTTGCTCAATGGTGAAATCGCTTTCTGCTGCCTCAAAATAGCAATACACCAACAAAGCACCAGACCACACCTCATTTTAATACCTATACACACAGATGGATGGTAGTACATGTACTACCTGCAAAACATGAGTGCTGGAAAATTACTGTGTTGGTTTGAAACTAGCAATGATATTAGCGCTGTGCTGTGTGTAGGTGTAAGCCAGGGGCTTTTATCTCACTTATCCAAGTACATAAGCTAAGCAGTCAAACAGGGTTATGTTAGTCAGCACATCCTGAGTTGTCAGCAGAATACAGAGTTTTCAACCAACTCATGGAGCTAGAAAAGTTAGAAGTTAGAAAAGAGAAGCCTGCTTTTGTCTACCTCTGAAATTAAGATCCCCATTTTTTCAAAAATTACCATGAATTTGGAGTGGTAGATTTGCCACTGTTATTATTACAAACTGCAGAAGTTGCGTGTAAAACTGACAATCGTGGCAACTGTAACTTAGTTACTGGCAATT
The DNA here is from genome assembly GCF_006386435.1 of Epinephelus moara. NCBI lineage: Eukaryota > Metazoa > Chordata > Actinopteri > Perciformes > Serranidae > Epinephelus > Epinephelus moara. Next base: position 31,668,841 of record NC_065526.1, on the reverse strand, counting down.
TTTCTGATACCTGCATTATTCCCATATCATTATGAAATCAGTCACGTGTTGCCCTCACTATTGCTAAAGTATGCAAAATAAAAAAAAGTACATATTTTGCTAATGGTGTAAGTTAATGTGTTGTGCCCTTTATCAGCTCTCCTCCTTTAGTAAGTGGCAGTGATTAGGTACAGTGAGTTCAACCTGATAGTAACAGTGACAAAAGGCAGGAAGGGTGAAGGCATTAATGTCATGCATGGTGGGGAGAAAAAAACGCTTATGACGCTGGTATAATCTTTTAGCTTCAGCCAAGAGCCACAAAACTCAGGAAATTCAAAGAACCACACCAAAGTCGAACTTCAGCTCATCTCTGCACTAAGAATTTCCAGCCTTGAGGAGCTACCTGCCTCAGTGTATTGTACCCAAGACTGTATTCATGTAGAAAATATGTCCAATTCAGTCCTTCCTCTTAAGTAGCTAATTACAGTGTACTGTATCAGTAAAACTAGTATTTGACATTTGAGTTATTGACAGCATGGCACAGGCATGTTTGTACCTGTTATTCTACCACATTTTGTTTTCTTCTTTCTCTTTCTCTATGCTGGAATTTAACCACCTTTATGATGAACATAGTTTAAGGTCCAGAATTTGACAACTGTTATAAAATCATCATAATAGGAAATGCCAAAATGTTATGCTTTGACATATGGCCCCTAATTGTGTCAAAACCCTAAAGGGGAATTCTCTTCTCTAGTCTCCAACAAGGTCAAAGGTCAGGGTCAGCTACAGAGCAGAAGCCCTGGGGCCATATTCACAAACATTCTGAGAATACTAGAGCGCTCCTGTCTTAGCCTAAACAGCGCTAGCAAGGAGTTCTAGCTGAGGAGTGACTCAGGAAAATTCTCAGAGCAGCTCTGAGCAGGTAAGGGACAGAAACTTTTACCCTAGGGAGGAGGTGTTATTGACCCCGTTGCTAGGTATGATGCATTCTTTTAAAAGGCGTGATTGGTTGAGCCAGCAAGGTGAGGAAAAAAAAAGAACTGCGTCACAATATGATAATGTGAAAGCGCTGTAATTGTTTGCGTGACCTCTGCTGATAGAAGGTTGCGACAGACCCAAGTCATTACTGCTGCACAGTTATTCCGGTTTCCAAATATCTTAGTGTTGTGATCACTTTCATTTCTGCATAATGCACTATTGTGTTGGATGGGAGATGTGAGTGAACGTGAATCTCTAATGAGAACACCCACAAACATTACCGCGGTACAATCTAATCTGTAGTGTTTCATGAAGTCACTGCCATTTAGTGTCTGGAGAATATTTCTCCTCTTTGTCTTTTCACTATTTTCTCCTGTGTACTCTGCACAGTTTTTCACCTTGGGGCTATCTCAAGGACTAAGATGCTTTATGAATGACTTTTACCTTCACCAGAAGATTAAGTCTTAACTGTGAGGGGAAATTCTTAACATAACATCATAATTCTAAGAATTTTCTTTAAAGTTTGTCACAAGGAGCAACTCTTAGTACAATGAAACTTCAAGAAGAAGTTCCCGTGGGGCTGTTCACGATTCATCTTGAGGACAGGTCAGCGGGGTGGGTGTGACTGTAATGTCACAGTGTTAGTGTTTGGTCCCACATGTGCCCCTCACTACTCAAACTGTATGTTCGTGACAGTATAGATAACTGACACAGTGATTTTCAACGGCCTGTTAGCACTAACTCAACATGACCTGTTGGACACCCGAGCCGAGCTTTGTTCTGTCACACTGCGGCTTCCAGTGGGATTAACATCCATCCACACCTAGACACACACACACGCACACAAGGACATGTATACACTTGGAGGATGCAGTAACGTACTGTATTTACACACACACACACACACACACACACACACACACACACACACACACCCTTGTACTTTTTCTGTTTCCTCCATTCATTCAGTTTTTGTGGTTGTCTCTCCAAAGAATATGCGCATTGTTTTTAGTTTGTTTGTTGTTGCTGTAACTGAATGCAGCAAGTGTGTGCTTTATATGGACAACATGTGACCAGATGAGGACCAAACTACTAACACTATACTGCAAATTTGTCAAAAACAGAATACTATGAGGTTCAATCCAACAGAATATTTGTGTATTTTTGTAATTTTTTTCCACAATTGGTGATGTGTTTAGAGAGGCGTCGATTCGACTTCATGATCCTTTTGGAGAATGTTGTTGTTGACAGGTGATTCAGCCCATTTATATCAAGCATAGGCTAATTACTGTGTAAAGCGTGTGTTTTTGCAATACATATTTCTCACTAACATGTGATTGTGAACCCCTAACCCCACCCCACCGCATTTCCAAGTGGTATAATTAACAATACTTCTTATCAATAAATCTTATACCGTTGGAAAGCCTGTTTATTTCCCTTTTAAATGGTGCTACATTTGTAAGGAACATACATTTGTGGGATGAGCAGCAGAGCTGAGTATGTGGGTTGTGCCCATGAAAAATTTGCCAAATCTTCTCTGCCAATGTCAAACAGCTTTTTTTTTTTGCTGTTGACTCAGCCTGGCACCTCCTCCTCATGCTGGTCACCAGCCTGGTCACACACTGCTGTGGGATGGCATCCCATTCTTCAATTAGCATTTGTCACAAGCCAACCTGTTTGTGTTGGTCACTCTGGGACGAACAGCACGCCCAAGCTGATCCCACAAGTGTTCAATAGGGTTGAGGTCAGGACTGCTGGCAGGCTATTCCATCCTCTCCACTCCCAAATTCTGGAGGTAGTCTCTGATAAACCTCTCTCCACTCCCAAATTCTGGAGGTAGTCTCTGATAAACCTCGCTCTGTGGGGGCGAGCACTGTCATCTTGGAGGATAGAGTTTGGTCCCAGACTGTGGAGATATGGGATTGCCACTGGTTGCAGAATTTCATCTCAATATCTCTGTGCATTGAGATTGACTCCAATGATGACAAGCCACCAAAACATGTTACACTGTCGGTGCAGCAATCAGCAAAGCATTCTTTGCATCTTCTCCACACTTTGACCCTACGATCCAACTGCCATAGGCAGGATCTGGACTCATCGCTGAACATAACGTTCCTCCACATGTTCAGGTTCCAGTGCACGTGTTGCTGACACCAGCGCAAACAGGCCTGATGGTGAAGGGAAGTCATGGCAGGCCTCCTGGCAGCCCTTTGAGACTGTAGATTGGCTGTGTGCACTCTGTTTCGGCTTGTCTGGGCAGAGAGCCATCGGCCATATCATCCTGCAAACCTTGACTGCAAATCTGTGGAAGACTGCCTACGGTTCCTAAGTGCTGATAGGATGAGGAAACGGTCTTCTTGGGGGTCCGTCCTCTTGGATCTCTGACATCCCCCCGTTATATGGAACTTGGCCTTCAGTTTGCAGATGGCACGAGGGCTCACGCCAAATGCCGCGACTTGGTTTTGCGGAACACCAGCTTGAAGTTGCCCTGTGGCATTCTTGGAGCAGACACCAACTGACCACTGCAGCAGGCCCATGCTCACAGGTGCTGACAATCAGCACCTGATTGTCAGCACCTGATTGTCAGCACCTGGGGGTACCAGAAGCTCAAAACAAGAGTCAACAGCAACAGCAAAAAAAGATTTATTGCCAAGAAGCATTGTTACAACAAAGAAATAATCTACCAAACAAGTATACATTTTTATAGGCCTACTATTGGTAATGTACACACACCTAGACACAGTTGTACCCATACACTCACACAGAAGCTGAAAAAAACACACAAAGGCACTCATAAATCACAAAGCCATCACAAATACACACACACACACACACACACACACACACACACTTACATCTATTTTATGAAAAGAAATATGGACACAAACCTGCATGCCCATACATTCTCACACACGTAAGCTTTGCTAAGAACACACAGAGAGGACCCTGCCCTCTCATATTTACACTACTTACTGGATATTGTTTTTCTTATAAATTCACTGTTACTTTAGCTCTTCTTTACACACCTTAATCCCCACATGAGAGATTACTGCGGTGTTTGGTGTTGATTTTGTGCTGTCTTTCTTGTTAATGACAAGTTGGCTGACACATCCTGAGTTGTAGCCTCTTTGTTATCGTTGGGTGTGTAAATTAGTCAGGCCGTCTTTGGGCAAATGTGGAGGGACAAGTTTGGGCTTAAGTTGTATGGCGGTGCCCTGTTAGGTCATGCAGGTCATGAATGTGGGTAGTGTGTGTGTGTGTGTGTGTGTGTGTTGGATCTGATGCCTAGATGCCTTTTCTCCATTAATATCCCAGAGGTCAATTCACTCACATTTTCAACAATACACAGTATTTAAAGAAGTAGCTTGACATTTTGGGGAATATGCATAGTTGTTTTCTTGCTGACAGTTAGATGAGGAGATCAAAAGCACTCTCATATTTGTATGCTAAAAATGAAGGTACAGCCAGCAGTTGGTTATCTTAGCTTAGCATGGAGACTGGAAACAGGTGGAAACAGTTAGCCAGCTACATACAACATGTTACTGACTTTTAGAGGTGCTTGTTATTGGATTTTGATCCCTTTGCACTGAGCCAAGCTAGCTGTTTCTTGAACTTATTCTTATTTCCACTACATCAAAACTGATGCTTTGTCACGCCCCTCAGCATGTGATATTGATGGCAAAGGCAGCCTTTGGCATTGTTATGAGATGGCGCTACAGGGCCGCTACGAAGTCCCTTCTTCACACCGTCTTTGCATTTTTACACATAACTAAGCAAACAGTGTGTGATTTTAGGGTTAGGTTTGTCTCACCCTCTGCTTGGAGGGTAAGGAGCCCCTGGACTTCATTGTTTTCCCAATTTGGGAAATCTCTGTTCTTCCTGAGTTAACTGCTAACTGCTATCAGCTGCGTTTTAAATCTCCTGGCCGTCAGTTGCACACATAACATGTCAAAACATTTCACCCGTCCCATCCATAGTCCCATCATGCCGGCTGTTCCTTTTACACAGACATAAGCCCCTTTTACACATGTATTGCACTATAGAGCTGCTTCAAAGTTCCTTCTTTATGCCTCCTTTGCATTTTTACACAAAACAAAACAACGGCAGCATCATGTTGCTCCAGTGTGTGATTATACACTGCATTCCGGAATCCTGCAATTAAAAGAGGCATGATGGGCATGACATGTAACACAACAGCATCAGCCTCTAGTGTGACATATAACAAACACATTGGCAGCGCTTTCTTAACAACAACAATGGCATAACATCTCAGTCCGAATCATTTACCTTCTCTGTTATTTGGCTTCTGATCTTGTCCTCTCCTTGGTGGGTAAGGAGCTCCAGAATCTATTTTTTTTCCAGATTTGCAGATATTTATGGCCACTGTTGTTCTCATTTGAGTTAGCTGCTAACTGTTAACAGCTGCTTTTTAAATTTCCCGCAGTTGGTTGCCAACATAATACGCAATCAAAACACCACACCTGCTCCATCCAATGTAACGTCTTTCTGGCTTTACATTTTACACAAATCTTATTTCAGGGCTCTTACTACCTCCATTCCCGTCTCAGAGGCAAGACAACTTTGTCCCCCCCTTTCCACAATTATACCTTATATACAGAACGGCGAGGCAGCATAACTGCATGAAATTCCCACCTTGAAGAGGCAGTGTAAAAGGGGCTATAGATACACTAAAGAATGCCCTGTGCGGCGCTCTCAGGGGCACCACCAAGGGGCATGACAAAGCATCAGTATTTGACGACCTGGGAAAAAGATTGGGTTACTAGCTGCTGGCTCTAGCTTGGTGTGAAAGCACAGTTCCCAAAATGTCAAACTATGTCTTCGAAGGTAAACTATGCAGTAGTTTCTTTTTATTAATAATCAACTTCTCAGTGTTGTTTTAACATATATTACAAAAAAAACCATCACAATAATACACAACAATTCGCCCCACTCCTCACCCCTGGCAGCAACCAATCCAAATGAATTGGCCTTAGTAGATTAACTGACAAAAAAAGAACTATGCAACATTTGTAGACTCATACAAAAGAACCCCTCTAACTCGTCACTTTTGACCTACTGTAAGTGTTTATCTGCAGAGACTCCAACCTCTGACTGTATTTTCTTGTTTTCTCCTTATTTTGCTGTGTTGGGGACATTCCTGGGCACAGCACACAGGTGTGTGAATCTGTGGTTGGCTTTAATTTTCACTAGCAATATTGTTGACAAACAGTAACCAACAATTCCTACATAGTATACCTATAAAATAAAACATAATGGAAGTGGGACCAAAAATTATATATATTTTGTAAATTATTAAAATATTCAAAACCATTGCTCTTGGTGAATGAATGAACACATTTAATAGTGATACTATTTATTCCTGTAAAACAGGTTATGTATTATGTGTTATCTAAGACTGTGATGTAAATTTGCATTTTTCTGAGTAAAATGCAAATGAGCATATTTGGTTTGATAAAAAATCCTGATTTTTCACCTGTTTTGTTTCTTTAAGCTTCACAAAGCCATAAATCAACAACATAAACATTCTCAAATGTACGAAATTCTCAGGAGGGACCCTACTATTTCCAAATACCCCTCTTTTTGCGTGCCGCTTCATTAAGCACAAAGCTTTATTCACCCCAATAAACAAGTCCTGACAGACACACTGACTGTGTATGTGTGAGTGTGTTCTGCTGGGGTGTGTGTTCCCTCTCCTGCAGTGTTATTTGCTGTTATCCCGAGACTCTGAGGGTGTTTGATATCATCCCCCCGCAGTGCCCTCTTTAGACCCTCTTTAGCTCCTGGTGGGGCGGCCCAAAGGCTAGGGCAAGCCTGTGATTGTAGCCCCCCGCGGTGCTGGGAATGAGGGGCCTGCCTCCCTCCAATTACACCCAACCCAACCCCATGAAACGTAGGGCTTTACGGCTCTTATCCAATATGAACCCCAGGCAATAGAGGGCAGGGAGAATAGGGCAGCAGCAGGTAGTAATGGTGCATAAATGGCAACAGGCATTCCACAGTGCGAGGCCTCTCCCACTGCTGGAGACAGGCAGGGCGACAGGTGAGGGATGGATAGTACAGCCACAGAAAGGGTTCACGCAGAGGCACACATGAGTGCAGTCACACCAGAGCATGCCTGTACAAGTACTGGCACACACACACACACACACACCTTTGGGCCAATCACTAATTATGTTATTAAATCAAATTAACTTTACCTGAATCATACATGTATTCATGCTTCTTGCTGATGTTCTTGTTGGGTGTTGTTGCAGCAGCTATTATGGATCCCAGTATCTTAAAGTGATCTTTTTTTTTTATCTCCACCTTACACCAGAGCACTCATAAGCCTAAAAGGAATAGAAATGTATTGGTACCAAAGGCACAGGGGGAAACTTGGTCACATCTGGTGTGAAACACACTTTTAGCAGAATGGTGCCATTTCATACCAGTCATCTCCTTCCCATTGTTCTCAGAGAATTTTACAGTATATTTAGCCCAAAAGTCAGACAGTAAATTGAGCTGTAGGCCATCCATAAATAATGATGTGATTTTATGGTGGGAGGGGCCCCAGGAAAGGGGCTGAACAGGTATTGTTGCCCCTGCTGTGAGGCCCACTGGGCAACCCCAGGAGGCCCAGTAGTGGCAGCACAACCCCAGTGAAACTGTGACTGTTGGTTATAAATCAAAGTTATTAAGATTTTTAGAGTGGTAGGTTTTTTTTTTTTTTTTTTATAAAATCAGATCAATTTAAAAGAATCCAGGCATTAATCACAATGTGGATGGAATATTTATTTCAGATTAAATTTGTTGCTTTATTTCTGCACAAATCACACAGGGTGGTAATGCTGAAAAATGAAAAACAATAATAATGTATCATTCCTTTGGCACACTTTTCAAAACTGCAGATTATTCACATTTTAATCATTGATTTACCACTTACTGTCCGTTAGATTACCTGTTAAAGACCCCACAAAATTCCAAAAACATATTTTTAAAAGTGGACAAAACTATAGTCCCATATGGGTGCTTTTTCCCCATAGCAATCTTGCACCTTTAATAAAGCACAACACTCCAGGCACCATTAACTACTTCCTTAACCTGCAAATCTATGGTATGTTTTGTGTATTTTTATGTAACATCCATGAGTCTTGTAAATACACATAAGGGAAGCAGGAAATAATATGTGTGGGATAGACCAAGGGGAAAGGTGTTGGCCAGGTATAGTTGCCCCTGCTGTTAGCCCACTGTGTAGCCTACCCCATGGGGTAAACTAATCGTATCCTATCCCAGCTCCCTCCAGTCTGAGGTGTGGGTTTAATTCAACACATTGTTGACATTTTACTAGATATATTTAAAGGGAATTCCTGTCCTAAATGCCTGATGGTAACTTGAGCTGCATACCTACCATGAATCAGGATTGTGATTTTATGGTAGGAGGAACCCCAGGAAAGGGGCTGGACAGGTATCGTAGCCCCCGCTGTGAAGCCCACTGGGCAGCCCTGTGAGGCACCGTAGTGGCAGCACAACCCAGTGAAACTGTGACTGTCAGTTATAAATCAAAGCTATGTTTTTCATACATGAATAACACATTGTCACCAGGAAATTCTAATGAAATAGAATATAAGTTTAAGCATTTGTGTTCTACATCATCTATGGGTTGTCTCTGCCAGTAAAGAGTGTGTGTGGGGGAGACATCTGTAACCAGTGACTGCAACATACCATTTTGACAAAAAACGTGACTCAGTCTTTTCATATTGAGGAGAGAACAATTAGTGCATTGTACCAAAATTAAAAAAATAAATTAAAAAAAAGTAATTAGCTTGTCCTCATACATGCCAGCAATTCTGAAACTCTTATGATGAATGACATTGATTAAAGAAAAACTTTTAATGAAGATACACCAGGGAAAAATGAATGGTGTAATACCAGTCTACCTGTTCAGTGAGTCAACATGAATCTGACTCATGGACACTGTCCACACCCAAAACAAAACAGAGTGGTAGACTGTAGTGTGAACTTGTGTGTGACAGCGCCGTGTCCCAGTTTAAACCAGTTCCTATAGTTCTTTCACTTGGACAATTCATCCGATTTCAGGTTTATGAATAATATGATGGTAAAATCAAATCAAAGTCAAGACAAACTTTATTTACGTAGCACAACAACCTCAGTTAATGAAAGGGTGCTGAACAGGGTCACAATACCAAAACAAATTGATACAAAAGCAAACAACAAATAACAGAAGAAAACAATCAGCAAAAAAATATTTTAAAAACTGCAGCAGAAAAGATAACTATAGGAGGCTTCAATACATTTATGAAAATGCAATTAAATATTTATTGGAAATAAATATAGCCAGTAAACAATTGCATCAGTTAACACCTCATGATAAATGTTGCATATCTGCATGCAGTATATATGCCCATACTTCCTTGGCTGCTGCAACATGTTCTGCATATTAAGCATTTTCTAATCCAGCTGATCCATTTCATGTTTGGCTTCCTCACTGCAGACAAACGTAATGGAACTTCCACCATGTAGGGTACTAATAACAAAAGGGGCATCAAAGGGAAACTTATTGTTTTTCATTTGCAGCAGAGCCACTGTTGTTTTTGGCCTGAGATCATCTGCCTCTGTTCCTTTTTTTTTAATGCCATCTGACCCCTGGCATCTGATCTGCAGTTATGGAAGCTCTTCCTCTCTGCCAGGAATTCAGTGAAGCAATTAACAAAAACTCTCTCTGATGTCTTATCAGAGGCACAAACCTTTCGGTGTGCGTTTAGAGTCTGAAATGGAAAAAGAGCAGAGGTATTATTACAGTGGCTATGGTGCAGTGGCAGAAACACTAATAGTTACTTTGCCCGTCAAGGGAAACTGGCAGGTTTGTGTTTATAAAGCTACAGACTAATTGTTTTAATAAACTAAAATGTACTAAGGCAACATCAGTTTGTTTATGTAAGAGATATAATTCTGCCATGTGTAAACTAAACCTTATCTCAGAATATATGAGGGTACATAGAAACATGCACACCAATTCAACTGAGCTGGACAGCCACAAAAAAGGTTCACAGGCTGAGATCAATGTCAAAAAATGTCAAGTTATTCAAAACATCCGTGCACAAAAAGAAGAGTGTTTAGAAGTGTGCAAAAACTAATATTGAAAAGTGATAAAAACACTAGCAAACATTTAAGTCCTTGACTATCATCAGTGCATTTGAAATCAAAAATGTTTGCTGCTGTTTTTTGTGGCTGTCTAGCTAAGTTGAATTGGTGTGTGTGTATTTCTTCTGCCATCCTCTCTTGATTGTCCATTGTACCAACACACCCAAGATAAACTGTTTGTTGCCCTAAGTAGGCGCAGTTTTACAGCAGCACATGTATTTCAAAGCATATTTTCACATCACCTCTTTTACATAACCACTATCAAACGTGATGAAAATATGCTGAACTTTATTTAAGGATTAACTGTAATTCTACATTCATATAAAACATTTAAAACCCAACTCATCAGAAATACAAGGTTTTTATCTGATAGCATCAGTATACACTCCAGACCTATCCTGTCTTTACTGCGAGCTGACCACATTTAAATATGAATAACCCTTGAATCAAGGTGTATAAACCCCATGGGATTCCCACTGTAAACTGCTCATTTGTGTTCATTGATGTTACAATCACAGTGAAACAACCCTGGTTGTAAACTTTAGATTCTCCTGTCATTTGGAGGGCTGCAGCTGTAAAGTTGAACTACAGTACTGCATACCTTCTTTAACGTGGCCCCTATCAGGATGTCTAAGAAACAATTCTCTGCTACTTCCATCAAACCTGATGGTCTTATAGCTAACACTGGAGGTAATATATAAGACTAAATAAGACTGATTGGTGACAATCCATGAGTTTAATTTGTTCCAGTTTTGAGATATCTGTCTCTGAGTTGTCTGTCTACAATAGAGGTGAATAAAATTGAGTGTAATGTATTATGCTCAGCACTGAAAATCAATAGCCACATTTGTCTCCAGAGACAATGTTGCAGTGACTCTAAATAACCCTTATAGCTCACTGTTTTTCACTGAAACTGCTTAATACAAAAGAAATAGTTCCTATTAAAATTTTTCACAACTCTTCCTGTGGATTATCTAAAGTAACACAGATGCTGTTTTGGGGAACAGATTTTGCTGTAACTTTTCTGCATATGTATGCAGAGTCTGTGGGCAACGGGACAAGATTTTGGTATTGGAATCATTTTGTTTTCTGTTTGTAGCCTGAATAGTGTTGGCCAATCACATTTGAATGGCAGGTTAACAGTCTCTGTGGAGAGATGGATTCACTGGCCGAAATGCAGTCTTGTCTGATAACAATTTAGCTACAGTATACAGGTGTCTGTTTGTAGAGATAATCTGATATGATCAACGCACGGAAGAGGAAGTCTTGGATTTGGATATTCTCTTGCTACATCTTTTCCCTAGAGGCTTATCAACATCAGACTGATAGCAGATGGGTACTGAGGTGACACACACACACACACACACACACACGCACACACACACCAGTTTAACGCATTATCACCGCCATCTTGACTGCAAGGGAACCAGGAGGGACAACTTCACTGGGCACGGCTGTGCCACATTCTGGCAAAAAAACAAAACAGGAAAACGTGGTTTGTGATACTGGAGCACATCATAATCCTGAATATCCTGTGATTGTTGACACAACATTTTATGGTCCATTTTCAGCAGGGTCGCATTGTGCTTCAACATATGTGAGGACCAACTGTACAGTTAAGTTATTGTCCTACTCACTCAGTCAGAATTAGTTAGCTTTACTTGCTAATGTTAGCAGGGATTCACACTGGACATTACTTTTCTTTCATTTTATTTCAACACCTCTGCACTTTTTACACCACCAGGTGATTCAAATCATGACACAGAGTAGCATGCGGAGTCAAGTAAGGAGTGCCCAAATCATAAATGGGACTTAGCAACAGCTAACAACATTGACCACAGTTCGTTACACTACATTTGTAGCCTCCCACACAAATACTGCACAAATCACCAGCGCTAATGTTGTCAGAATCCTTCTTACCCCCGTGGGAAATACTAATTAAAGAGGAAGTCATGGCATAAAAAGAAATTTAAATTTCTTCTTTTTGATAATGACAATTATGCCCAAACAAGTACACAAGTCAAAACAATTTCTTAGCAAAATGTTTTAATTTCAGGATGACTTTAAGATTTTTCTCAAAACCTGCCCCATGACTTAACTTTCTGCCACATTTCAATGACATCTGTTATTTAACTTTTTGAAATGTCCTGCTGTCAAAGAATCAAGTAAAAAGAATGGGATCAAATAATCTACTTGGCAGATGTTAAAACAAACACAGTTTAGGAATGGAATATTATATATGTGAGCACACAAACAAGTAAAGGACAAGTGAGTAATGAGCGCGGAATTGGACCTCTAGGCAAAAACAGAGTAAAGCTGTGAATTAGCATCCCACTGTTTTCGGTGGAGTCGACTTCCCTGTACTCGGCAGGTTAGATGAGGAGGGGCGCTGGCTCCCTTGCTGAGCTCAGGTGTGTCCAGGATGGGTGGACAGCATCAACCCCCCATGAATCTTGTAGACCAGTGTGTCTTCGCCCCCACCCTCAAACTCTGTATGTCTCTTTCTCACGCCGCTCCTACTGATTCAAAGGATATCATGGAAAGCCAGTAAATGTGCCTTAATTAATAAGGAATCATAGCTGGAAATACATTAAACCAGCAGCTGCATGGATGCATAAAATTGTCAATAATGTATTTGAATTTTGGCCTGATATCTGCCTTTCCCAGCACTGAGTTAGGGTAAAGATGAACACTTCAAGATCTCTAAAAGCCACTGTCTCATAGTTCCATTAACTATATCAGATTTGGAGATGCAACTCTTCCTTTAAGAAAATAAGGGTGAGATGCGATCAGAGTTGGGTGTAACATTCAGTTTATCAGCTAATCCTATGACTTAACTTTTGTTTCCTTTTGTTAAAGAAATCTGCTGTCTTGAAACAATTAAAACTATAGCATTTATGTGATCAGTATGTAACGGTTGAAATGTTCACTAGCTACACCTGATTATCAAAAAATATTCAAATATTTTAGCATCCTTGTTCTTAGGAAAGTGATGGCAACCGAGTGACAAACTGTTTTCCTTTTAACAAACTGACTCATCATCCGCCTGTACATCCGCTGTGTTTATAACTGTTCACTGCAATAAAAAGACAAAGCATGCACAGAGCAACCAAGCTGTCTGTCAGTCTGTGTGAGAGAAGTGGCAGCCCTGAGTTCCACGAGTGGTTTGTCCTGTTGCAAGTCAAACATTGATGCGTGGGAATCCTCAAAGGAGGCAGAAAGTACAGACCTTCCACACTAATTAAAGGACAAACTTGCATCTTTAAATTTTCAAATAAATGCCAGTATTTTAACAGTGCAGTCAGAAATAATAGCAGGGGGCACTGCTGACACTTACAAGGCTGGGTAAAAAAAAAACTGAGAAGGTGGAGAATGATTGTACTCTAATAGCTCATGTGAGTCTAGCATACTGATTTTTCGGAGAGAGGGAAACACACCCCTATCCACCTTATTCCTAGCCCCCATGATACCTTGCCAGAATTATGAATGACCAGCATTTTCCAATGGTAACAGTATGTTAATTCTCTTTCGTAGACTAAATAATGTGATAATACCTCTGCCATCTCTGACAGCCATCTGAAGGCATTGGTTGCTTTCCTTTTTAACCAAGTGCGTTAGCGATTAGCATGCTTTGCCAAGTTAACATACTGTTAAATTTAACAGAGCCCAAGCTAGCTTACGTGAATATGCACTCCTTCTAAAAGATGATTCATGATTTCTTACCACTCTTAAACAGACACTAACACATTTGTCAAACATTTAACATAATCAAGTCCTCCAAGAATGCCATTTGTCTGTATGCCGACGTGGAGTAAGCATCACACTGATTCTCCCATCAAAAAGCCTACAGGATTTTTCCATTGGATTTTGGATCATTGCCAAAAATAAGCTCTGTGGCGAACAAACGTTTATGATATTTGCATATTTTGTCCAGCAAGATAAGCTGTACAAATGAACAGCATTTCCATGATTATAGAAGCCTAAATGCAATCAGCAGAAGTATAAAGCTATTTACTGACACATTTTATGTTGGAGAACAAAACGTAAAAGTCTCTTAAGTTTGTGTTAACCACAGACCTTATTTCAGGCATGTAACCAAAAACCCATTGACTTTGAGACAATGGAACTAGAAGTGGTAAGATCCTAACTCATTTCCAGGTTTTCATTCCTGGAAAACTCAATTTTGAATTAATTTTAGCTCCATATAAAGTAAATAAACGTGATGATGATGTTTTACTTGTCTGCATTAAGAATGCAGTTTACACATTTTGATAACTGCTGATTTATTAAATCGGAGGCCAGTGAAACATAATGCCGGATTTAGCTGCAGACCTCAGTTATACACTAATATAAAGTAGTCGTAAAATAAATAACGTCATTTTTATATGATATAAAAGAAGTTCAGCAAATCAGCAACACATTCTCAGGCTCGATTACTAAACACATATTCAAGGTATGCTGCTGGGTTTTTTGTGTAACAGGCAATTTTCTAATGTAGGTTGAGAATGCAGTCAGACAGGGATATCATGCATTGACGTTGAGTGACAGACCTGTCATTCTGGGTTTCATTCTCTTCCAACAGCGCTTTTTTTTTTTTGAATACGGGACAATCTGGTATTATTTAGGATGGTTGGCAACCTATTCCTCTCTGTAGGTAGGCGATGGAAACTGTACCATTGGTTATAGCAGCAATCCCCTTTTGTTCTGGCTGCATGTTCTACACACTGTTGTTGAAGCCACAAATTTAACTCAGTCTGGTTGTTAGTAATGTTACATTGCAGACGGTACAACAAGTACCAGAGCTCCACAAGAACATTTTAGAAAATGCCAATTTAAAGTTAGTTACATGTCTCTTAACAAAAACACAGTATTTGCTAAACTCAAGGCAAAATACGTAAGAAAACAAACACTGTGGCGGTTAGCCACCATGATTAGCCACTGGGACAAATCATAGACAGTCTATGTAACTAAAGCCCTGTTTCCAACAAACTTTCAGTATAGAACCTTTGGAACCAAAAGTAACCCTTCAGATATGGTACCTAGACCCTGGGGGACGCTTAGCGTTTCCATTGCAACAGTTCTCTTAAATGTGGACAGGGTTGTTAATACTCACTTCTCCATCCAGCTCTCGCTGTATTTCCTCATCACCGGTGACACAGATGGAAGTCTGAACCTCGTTTATCGTCCACAGAATGAGGTTGCACACAGACATTTTCAGAACAAAATAGAACAGGCTGCAGTGAGAGTCTCTCTCCATGGGAAATTCAAAAATAGGGGGTTTGTGCATTCAGTCCTTCTCAGGTGAGCGCAGGGATTTAGTGTTGCTGTAGCCCACAGGAACGACGTTCCACAACTTTTTTTTTTCTCCAAGTGAGGATAAGAATACATGCAGTTCACATAATCCGGTCAAAATTCATATATATATTTAAACGCTTGGAGATCCACTCATTACTAAAAGTGAATGTCATCTAAGACAGACAATAGAAACTAATTGAATGGTCAGAGTTGTCATATAAAAATTTAAGGTGTGTTAATGGATTCATGTCAACTCATGCATTGAGCAACATTACAAGTAAACGTTCCACCTTAAAAGTCGCCGGCAGTCGGCCCAGTGAATTAAGTTATTTTTTCTAAGACTACAGCTGCTGCAAAAGGCAGCAAAACATCATTTATTTTATAGTTAAAGTTTACTAATATATGTAAAACTTGCCACGGTATGAACAGTGGTTACATACGCCTCAAAACCAGCCACAACTCAGCCCTGAGCTAGAGTGACGGTCCACTATTGACCAAACAACACAATCAACAATCAAACACAGCTCCACGTTTTAGTACCACATCTGTGTGCTGGGTACCCCAACCGAGGTGTGATGAAAAATGGGGACAGTTAGGAACGGTTCTATTGGTACCATCCACAACTTTTCACAGTGAAAACAGAAAAAAAAGCTTACCAAACTGAACTGAGCTGTACCGCACAGCTCGGTGAAAACGGGGATTAACTAGCTTACCGCTACTTCGAACATCTCACGGGAAGTTGCGCCCATAATCATTTCTACAGTAGCGTGTAGAGGAATAGACGGGTAAGATGTACTTTTGTCTATGGCCCTTATATATCCTTTTCGAATAAATGTCCAGTTCTCTCTGTAGTTGTAATAAATAAATAAGATTTGATGGTACTTAAACCCATATCTCCTGGATATTGAGTGAACTGTCACAAATCATGTTGGCCATTATATGCAAGTTTTTGCATTGGAAATCTCCACAGGTTTAACTGAACAACTCATTTTGTACATACAAGTTCTCAAATAGGTAAACATGTTGAAAGAAGCAATGATTTCATTCATAAGCTTGTTTAAAGACAAAAATAGAGATTGTGATTAAAAAGATAAGATCTGATTTCCACGTCATGAGGGGAGACACATGGCTGACACTTGGCTGACACACACAGACAAACAAACAGCCTGCATGCACGGTTTACTTGCACACACTAGCCACTGTGTAAAGTCTGGTTATATGCAAAAGAGTTTCCTTCGAATTTATGGTAGACGACATCCACCAGTTTATGGTAACAATCAACATTAACATCAACTGACGTGGCTCAGTGTCAAACAGAACACAACAATCATATGCATCATGTACCACCATTCCACCCTGCAGAAAGAATAATGACCGATGGAAATGGTCTGTGTATATCAGCTACCTATTGTTCTATTCTGGGCCTCACTGAGCGTGTGCAGACTGACCTTCGGACCCTGTCACAGGTGTAAGAGCCATGTTTGAGTTGTTGTTTATGTCATCAGAAAGCAAAGCGAGGTGACACTGTGCCGTGACCTCTGGGCTTGTTGTGAACTCTGCCAGCTTCCTCTTTCCAGTGAGAGTTTCACGTCCAGTGTGACAGGACAGAATCTCTTTATCACGCATCTGAATTGATTTTCCATGGAAGAGAGTGTATGCTGCAATACACACACACACACACACACACATACACACACACACACACACACACACACACACACACACACACACACACTGTATTGGGTGTAGTCAGCATTCTTGTTGCACCAAATTACATTTCACTTCATCAGACTTCAAGCTAACCTGGTAAACTGTGCCTTGCAGACAGATATAGTATAGTTACCCTATCCAGCTCTAACTTTTATCAGGCTAATGTTGCTCAGTTTTTCCCATCCACACTTAAAACACTGTGTTTGGAAATGTAATATTTTTGTAGAGCTCTTTAGGATGAAAAACAAAAAATGAAAAAAGGCATTCATTAGTCTTACATTTAGTTAGTGATGTTTTATACCACACAATACGGCAAGGTGATCTTTTTTTTTTTAGCTAGAGGTTTTTTTCCCAGCACATTTCAGCAACAGGACAATTCAAAGTAGAATAAAAGTGGCAGCGCAGTGTAATGAATGATGAATTATTTGATTTTATTAAAGGCAGCAGCAAACAGAAGTGTCTTCAGCTGTGATTATAAAGAACTGAGAGTTGCAGCAGACCTGCTGTTTTCTGTGAGTTTGTTCCAGATATATGATGTATAAAAACTGGAAGCTGCTTCTTCATGTTTAGCTTTGATTCTGGGGAAAGAAAACAGTGAAAAGTAACCAAGTACTTGGTTTTTAATCCTGAGTATTTCTCGAGAACATTAGATTATTATGAGAACAAGCAACAATCAGCTGTAAAGTTTAGTGTAATACATTATCATTTATTATTTCTTACTAAGAGTATAACACTTAAAACTTAGCTTATCAGGACTGCGTGGGTGTTTTAACAACCTTTGGATGTATTAGGTGAGCTGGATACGCCACCCTCACTCCACCTTGTTGCTGGTTTGCCATGAATTGTGCTACGATGAAAAAAAATCCCTGTGGCCCAAAAAGCATTTTCCCTTGCAGCCCATTTTCCCCATAGACCACCATTATAGAAGAGACATCTGTAAAACTTCTGACCTGACATCTCAAACTTTAAACAAGGTCAATTATTACTCTTTGTATTGTGATTTTTAATCGATGAAGCTTTCATATTTGTCAAATTTTTCAAAAGCCCAGAAAAGCAATTTTTATGTGCGTGATAAACAACCCCACGACAGTATTTAAATCACATTCTAATTGCAAAGCCAAAAACTCAGAAGAGCGCGCACACACACACACACACACACACACACACACACACACACACACACACACACACACACACACACACACACACACACACACAAAAAGAAAAAGACCATTGTTCAGTCATCATTATTTCTGCACTTGATTACTATCATAATGTATAATGAGCATGCATCTTCATCAACTTAAAGCCTCATAACTGCACTGCACTTCACCACAGCTGATTGATTCCTCATTCATTTCTTGTGGTGTAATCCTGTCTAGTTTACAGAAGGAAGTTGCACTGTACTTTAATAACTGTTAAAAGCTCTGCTGGAAAATTTGTAAATCTATTTCTGCTCTCTGATCACATACAGCAATTATAATGTCAAGAAACAGGATGCTTTATGTTGTGTTCAAACAGAACTTGGCAAACTGGTTTTAGATAATACACTCCTTACATATGGAATAGTGTTAAAGTAAAAATTTAAATGTCTCATTTCTTTTGTAGATTGTCATATATGGACATTTTCTAAGCTACCTGGAATTGTTTTTCTATTGTGTAACTACTGTGCTGTCTATATAAATTGCATGTTGTGATAGTGGTTTCAACCAAATCAACAATCCCAACATGATCTAACCCCTACTCGTCATATTTTGATGCTTGGGCAGAAGGCCCTGGCGTAATTATAAGATGATGGCTGATGCCTGGAGCCACTTTTTGCATTATATCTTGACGAAGGGAGTCAGCGGATCTTGGTGCAGAAACATTCAAGTCCACTCATGTGACTAAGAAGGGGTCAGTGGTTAGTTTTAGGCAACAAAACTACTTGATTAGGCTAAGGATCAGATTGTGGTTAATGGTAGTCACATGGGTTAACTCGTGACTAACGTGACAGACGTGACAAAAAAACTTAACGTTGAACTTTAGTTTTAAATGAAACACAAACACCAGTCTCTCCTGGGTCAAAGTCCTGTGCTTGTTGGTCCCATTTACCTGCCCTTCTGCCCACCCTAAGTAAACTTTAATGCTCTTAGATTTACATCTGTTGTTCTGAACGTCCAATAATGATGCGGATGGTTTTGGATGAGAGCCCAGTGGGTCTCATACAGACGCTAAAGGATGTCCACAGCATCATCATTGTGGTGGCAGGGACACTTAATTTATCAGTCCAGCTGTGTTCAGAGAAAATAAAAACATACAAGAGAAGTTAAAAACATACAAGCAAAAAACTGAGACCAGGAATAATAGGCGTTAGTTGTGCCTTTATTTTAGCTGTCACTGTCAATGTAAAATGATGAAACAATCAGTAATGATTTAGTCTAATTACCATTATTCTAGCTCAGAGGTCATGCTTTGTGTGTGTGTAGACACTACAGTAGCATTCAGGCACAAACAACAGTCTCAGGCGTGCAACACTGATAATAACACAAATGAAAACTACCCAGACTCACATTTGCTCCTTTAATCAATGAGACTTAATGACTATATTATTCAATCCTTCTCATGATACCATTCATATGTATCACCATGTGTTTGTGAGGATGCAGTGTCCCTATTAAACATGAAGTGTTTCCATCCATCAGTGTATTTGCAGGAGAGTGAACCACTTATACAAAAGGTACCTGGGTGCAAAACTCTCAGGAAAATTACAGTCTAAAGTCTGAATGGATTTTTGTCCGGCTTGTTTTCATCCAGGCTGCAGCTGGACATGAAAATGTAAAGCCTATGTTTTGTGTGGAAAATTGCCCCGTGAAGGACAAGAGGGCCAATTAGAGAGACGGCAGTTGTCCTACTGTCTCATGACAACAAGAGATTTTATGTGAGAATCCTTGTGGTTATTTTCACATGGTATGTTTTAACATTTTGTTAAGGTTCAAGCTTTTTTTTTTTTTTTTTTTTTTTTTTACTTAACATCCCTAACAGTAGTTCATGATCATCAAACTTTTTTGTGGAGCCTGCTTTCTCTTTCACAATCAGTTGTACTAGACCACCAAACTGTTTGTCAGGTTGCAAATTTACGTAACAAGAAACAATGAAATACACAGGTAGTATAAAAAAATATCATAGTCCAATTTTGTTTTTTAAAAGCTAAATTTCAGAGCTGTGTACAGAAAGTACAATATGCCCATGAGTAATGATGACACTGATGATAAGAAGATGTAAAAGTCAAGGTGAAAAAGCAGATAAAGAAATGAATTTACCTGCAGGCCTACTACAACAGCTTGTTCTAAATGCAGCATCATGACATTTACACATTCATCAGTTCATCAACAGCATAGTCATATCCTGCTGCTCTGGGCTCCTATTTTTAACTGTTTCAACTGTCAGTGGAGCTTGTAAACTCCAGTACAGTGAACCTAAGTGACAGACAGGTAAAAAAGAGCAGGAAGACTTTATATTGTGAAATAGTAGGAGCACTGCAGCACATTAGCACAGCAAAATGGGAACAGATCAGAAAACAAAGAGGCTTCCAAAATATTATCAAATATACCAACAAGGGAATACCTGTCTCCAATGATCAAACAAAAAGTCTGGTCTGAAATGCGCTTGAATTGATCTTTTTTTTTTTTTTTGTATTTAGTCCTAAAATTTCAACTCCATGTCAGTTAATTTTTTTATTTGTCTTCTAGGTTTGGGTTAGGGTTTGCTTGAGATCACAAGTGAAAAATAAATTAGATGCTGCTAAATTTCGAGGCACATTATTTTCAATTTCAATATATTTTCCTTTTGAAACATTCAGTTTTTTATTATATTGATGTATGATATCGTCTGCATATTTTAATCTTACTCATCACATCTTTTGGCTCTGAGCAATTTGAAACAAAGAAGCAAAAAAAACCCTCTCAACTGGATTATAGTCTTGTTAAATCAGAGAGACAGAGCATAATTCTTTTTCCATGAAGGGTTTTCTCAGAATTCTAAAATAATAATCTCAGATTTTTCAGTCAGATTTTAATTCTCAAGTGCCCATCCATGGTATAGTGCACAATTGATCTAGATCTGGGGAAAAAACTAAAACCTCTTGAATTAAGAAGTTTATCTACCATTTTCAACCAAATTTTGGAGGTGTGGTCATTTGCAAAATGTTAGTAAAACAGTCACTGTCATCAAGGTTCATGAAGCAGCTATACTGCTCAGGTTAAGGTATGCCCTAAATCCTAGAGAAAGATAGTTGATTGCTGAGTCTCATTACTAGTGTGTCAATACCAACGATCTCGGGTTGATAGTCAGACTGAACCATCACCCAAAACCATTCGTGTTTGATGATCTGTGAATGAGACTTCGCAATCAACTATCTTTCTCCAGAACTACATGTACACCTTTGACCAACTGAGCAGCCCATTCAATCAGCTGAATCAGAGTCAGCAGAGCTTCCAGGAATGTTGTACTTCTTGAATTAGAATTTCAGCAGAAGTCATTTGCATATTGCTTATCACACACCCGGAATTAGGCATTGACTCAGATGTCCTCAGCTATAAAGACTCTGCAACGCACAGTCATGCATCTTAACCTATAAATGTCTAAACACTTTCCTGCTTTGACATCACAAGAGAACAGGATCACAAGCTTATATGATTGACGAACATTCCTTGATACAGTAGTCAGAGGTTACACTGTTACACCTCTAAGTCAGCTGCTGAACAGAACTGCTTCCATGTTGGACAATGTCCTCTGAAAGTGAAGTTGGAAAACACAAAATGGTTTAAAAAGGATTGTGTGAATTGAACATCAAAAAGCTGATTTCTTAAATGTCGTGTAAACAAATAAACTTTCTTCTGTTATGGTGTTAGGGGATTAGAGACACCTGACTTTACTGCAGGTATATTTCTCCTGGAGAAGGAAGATTTCTTGGCCATGTCTCTTTTCACACGTGGCATGACAAAGATTTCAGCCATGGAAAGAAAAGAAGAACATCAGAGCATTTGAAATTTTCTGAGAGAGCTGCTCATAGGATTGCTAGAAAGGCAAATCAAAACCATTGGTTGACTGCAAAAGACCCGCAGGAAGATTTAGCAGACTTTGGAGTGGTGGTGCACTGTTCTACTGTGCAGCGACACCTGTACAAATCTGACCTTCATCAAAGAGTCATCAGAAAAAAACCTTTCCTGTGTCCTCACCACAAAATTGATCATCAGAAGTTTGCAAAGGAATATCTATACAAGCCTGATGCTTTTTGGAAATAATTCCTGTGGACTGATGAAGTTAAAATGGAACTGTTTGGCTGCAATGAGCCAAGGTATGTTTGGGGAAGAAAAGGTGCAGAATTTCATAAAAAGAACACCTGTCCAACTGTTAAACACAGGGGTGGATAGATCATGCTTTGGGCTTGTGTTACAGCCAGTGGCACACATTCCAGCAAATTCAGGAAGCAAACATCACACCATCTATAAAAAAGCTGAAGATGAAGAGAGGGTGGCTTCTACAACAGGACAATGATCCTAAACACACCTCAAAATGGACTACCTCAAGAGATGTAGGCTGAAGGTTTTGCCATGGTCCTCACAGTCCCTTGACCAGGCACTGTGTCAACGCAGAACCTATGCCATAACCTACACTGTAGCCTGACACGCACCTTCCCAGAAATGAAATTGCAGGTCGCAGCAACGCAGACCTACTGTCTATTTGTGTAAGCTAAAAACCATTTCTCTCAGTGGAAATGGAGCTTTTATTTACTTTTATTTCACAGATAAGAAATGATTAATCGTGAAGACAATAAAGCCCCCACAAAATAGCAGTCTGGTACGTGATTTATCCTGGCTTCATATGACTAGAGGAAATCACTGCTAGTTGCCAGACTAATTTATACAATGTGAATGCCATAGGCTTGTCCTTATACCGTTAGCATGTTGTGGGGAAAATGTGTCAACAAAAGACAAGTGCTTTGTCTGTGAATTGTGCTGATTTGTGAAATTATTATTTTGAAACTATGAAAGATTGAAATAAAAAAGTAGCCTTATATTGCTTAAAACATTAAAGAAATGTGTCTCTGCATTGCCTTTCCCGCCTCAAATGTTTTCCGAAACATATTTTAGTGTACTGTTTAGCTGTAAAATGAGAAATTTGGTCTTGCTTGGTACTCCGGTCAACTGTATCCAGCGTAGTGACTATTAGTGAATGCCGTTAGAGGCTGTAGGAGCAGGAGGAGGGACATGATTTTTTTTTTTTTTTTAACAATCTGTCTCATGTACTTCTTTCAGAGTAGTGACAGCTTTAGCAAATATGACATACATTTCATTAAAGTAACCAACTGTAGCTTTAAACAGTTCTGTCCTGGGGCTTTAAACTTTTTACTGGATTTTTCATTGCAGGAATCCATTGTGTAAACATAACAACCACTAACTGAGCCTTGCAGTTCCATGAATGAAAGAGGCGTGTGTGTGTGTGTGTGTGTGCTAGGACATTCAAGGGAAGTAACCAGACTACTTACGAGCTGTAGGATTCTTTCACTTCCGATTGGTTTGACATTTGAAAGCATTTTCTTTGATCCTGGGGCACACCCCTGAGAATACAGCGTAGCAGGTGATGACACTGAGGAGAACAGTGCGCTGGAGAATGAGAGGGAAAGGAGGAAAAAACAAAGGGAGGTAAAGTGAGAAAGAGAGAAGAACAGACTATAGTGGTGAAAGAGAAAAATGGAGACAAGAGGGAGGGGGAGATATTAAGGAAGTGAGGGGTTACTCTGGAGGGCTTTGGTTACGTAGGTGGAGAATACGAAGTGTCAAGGAAAAAGAGGATGGAGATGTCACTCCATCCAAAGAGCTGTATTTCACTGTCACAGAGTGACAGGTGAGAGGGCCCGGAGTAAAGAAGGTGTGTAACACAGATAAAGGATAACATTTCATGAAGGGGTTGTACTCTTTAAGAAAAAAAAACAGTGTAAGGTCAGCACCTTTACTCAAAGAGATACTTCCTCTATGACAAGACAGGAAATGATTTTACATTTTAGTTTTCTTTTTTTTTTAGGTTGCAAAAGTGTCTCGTTTTCGCATGATACTCATTTTTCTGGCTAACAATGTAATATGCACAATTTCCTGATAATTAGGAGAGACAGAGTAATAATTACAAGATAATAAGTAATCTGTACAAGCTATAGTATAAAAGCTACAATAAAAGCCCAACCCAATCACCAAAATAAATGTTGGCATTGTACATTTCTGCAAACATGGATATGTTACATCTTCAAGTTAAACTTTATTTTCCCTGAGTGGGCAGTTTGTGACATCTTATCGTACTATATAGTGACGAAAACTCTGTCTGTGTGTCTGTGTGTCTGTTCAATGTTTTTCTCCTCACTGACTTGGTCAATCCATGTGAAATTTGGCACAGTGGTAGAGGGTCATGGGAGGATGCGAATGAAGCAATATTACATCAATTGGCCAAAGGGGGGCGCTATAGCAACCGATTGAAATTTCAAACTTTGAATGGGCATATCTCATGCCCCGTATGTCGTAGAGACATGAAACTTTGCACAGAGATGCCTCTCCTCATGAGGAACACATTTGCCTCAAGAACCCATAACTTCCGCTTATATAGATTTTCCGCCATTTTGAATTTTTTGAAAAACACTTCAAATGGATCTCTTCCTAGGAAGTTTGAGCGATCTGCATGAAACTGGGTGAACATAATCTAGGGACCAATATCTAAAGTTCCCTCTTGGCAAAAGTTGGAAAACTTACTAAAACTGAGCTTCTATAAGGCAATGAATATTGCGGAGGGCGTGGCTCATCACATAAAGGTGTATAACATCTCAAGGGTTTCACCGATCACCACGCAACTTTGTAGGCATATGACCACACATAATCTGAGGGGACCCCTCCATTATTGACTCAATCAAACAAAATGGGGGCGCTAGAGAGCTAATTCCTTATCTAGGCCTAACCACCATATCGATGTTTACTAAACTTGGTATATATGTAGAACAGGACGCCTCACGGTGACTGGAGAAATTTAATTCTAATAGGCAACTGGGTGGCGCTATAACAACAGAAAAATGCTTAAAAATGGCTAAAATGCGACCGATCGCTGTGGCTCCCCCTGTGGCTGAATGTTTTGTTGTTTTTTTTCTAATTTTTGGTATGACTAAGTCATGGTATGGTATGCTGTACATAATCACGGAAACTGTCAGTGAGGCATTCGGTCAGTCAGTCATTCTGTCTGTCCCACATTTTTCCACTCACTGACGTGGTCAATCTATGTATAACTGCACATAGGCATTGAGGACTGGCATAGGTAGAAGGTGACAAAGCTACCAATGGGTATGGACTAATTTATATATTATTATGTAGTGGATAGGTTGAAACTTTACATTTCTTAACATTTTAACAACACTGTGGTCAATTTGTTTTTAGGTTTAGGCGCATAAAACACTTGGTTATGGTTAGGAAAATATCATGTTTTAGCAATCCCTCCTGGAGACATTGTGATATCTCGGTAAAACAACCAATTTTCATGGCGCTATACCGCTTAACAACTGGTTTTGTTGCTTGTTGGTCTCGCACAGTGGTCTACAGCTTGGCAGACATCTTGCTTAGGCGACACACCATCCATAATTGGTTAATAATTATATGTGAATGTTATAGACTACTATCAGCGTAATACCTTCAACATTTCATGAAGTCAAAATTGGTAATTATCATATTAATGCTGATATTTACCCTCCCTTATGTTTCAAACAGTTTTTTGTTTCAAGGTAATACTGTACAAGTTACATGTTTAATGCTGTTACCTGGAAACACATGAAACAACAATGACGCAGGGCTGCAAAATGCTGATTGATGGTTATTACACAGAAACTATTATTTTTGAATGTTCTTCCCCATTATTACTCTTTATCTAGGGCTCTTTATTACCCCACTACATATCATTTTAGACTATGTTACTCGGATTTACCCATTGTTGATATCAAGCTATTACCTGGTTATTAATTTAGTAAATTAATGGCATTACTTATTTTATGCTGTATTTAATTACGTATTAGTGCCTCTTGATTATCAAACGATTACCCCACTATTACCATGTTATTACAAAGCTGTGATGTGAAGTGCTACCAAGATAAACTATAGACATGCTATGTCCCATTTTTGAATTGATTTAAGACAGTCATCTCCAAAGTCTACACCCGATTTTAAACAGCCTATAACATATTGTTCAAAATACACTACATGCGGCCCACCGCACAATACTGGTTAATCAAGCAAGAACGCTGCATTTTTTTCATCAACCTCACAATGGCAAGACTATCATAAAGTTTGCAGACAAGTGTTAAGTAAGAACTACACAGATGAAACTAGTTGGTTTTCATAAACAGATGGCAAACAGACAAATGAACAGTTACCGAAGAGCAGATATTTCCTGCTAAGTAGCAGACATGGCCACAGCAAAGAAGCATAAAGGCGACAGCAAGAGCTTTCAGGAGTGGTGGGAAAGTTGTATACTTTTCCACTGAAAGATGAAACAGTTGCATTTGTCTCAATTATGTAGGGTTTTATATTTTATTATCATTATTTTTTTTAAGAACCTGTAAGATGCAAGAAGCAGTAATCTGCCACCCATTCAAAAAAACATTGGGCACCCCTGATTTAAGAAAATGGTCTAAAAATGTGAAATACTATAATAATTTGTTTTATTTTTTAATCTAGCATGCACAAATTGAAATATATAAAGTAACGAAATTCACCTGCTCTAGTATACCTTGTATTAAACCCCAGCTAACATTAGCCCCAGCATTAGTTTTAAGAGCATACAAGATAAAGGGAACAGGTAATATATGACACCTTGAATGGGGATAAGGAGTGTAAAAGACATAGCTGGATTATGTGTGGTGTCCTCTGACTAATTGCTCCTGTCCTCAGGGCACACGAGGTGTTGAGAGGGTAAAGGTCAAGGCTATCCGTCAGACTTGGGTGAAACTCATCCACCTGTCTCAGTAAGCCTCACTCTGATACTGCTCAGTGATTCAGATGGATACTCTGGTATGCTCTCTGAGAACTATGATGGGGTGCAGTACAACTTTTCTATTTGGAGACATAGTATTAATACAGCACATGTTGATAACAAAATATGAGGTGATGACTTAGGTGTACATTTGAGCCAGAGCATGAACGGGAATGTGCATGAGTGTGAAGCAGTTACAAAGGATCATTCATTCATTGCCAGACAAACATGAAAAGACTTTCCTCATCTGGTTTGACTTTGAATATACGGCTGAGTACAACTGAGTACAAGTGTCAATACTCACATTACAAATCTGTCAGTGAAATAGTTCTACGTCTGATGAGTGACACTGAGTATGTGAAAGAGGAAACTGGTAAAGGATACACAGACATAGTAGCAACCAGCAAGTGTGCACACACATTAACACTCTTTTTCTCACTGTCCTGAAAACCAAACTTTCCTGGTTATCCAGTCCTAACACTTGGCCTGCAGTCCTGTATCTTTATCTCATTTACACACACATCCAAAATCAGCTCATCTCATTTTATGAGCTGCAACTTACAAAACAACAGCAGTGAAAGGCAACAGGCTTATGTTACAGTTTGTTTTTTTGTGCAATTGCGTGTGTGTTTGTATGTGTGCTGCCTGTTCATGATAACCTGTCTCTCAGGGAGGGTATATAGTTTCAAGTGTGGATGAGCTCCCGTAGGAAACCAGTGAGTCCCATCTGTCTGGGGAGGGCCTGAGGCGTTAAACCAGAGAAAGGTTCCAGCCACAACAGTTAGCTGTTGTGCCTCTGGGGAGGAACAATGAGGTTGCACTAGCCTGAGGCACGTATCACATCTGTGGTTTCCCTCGGGGATCAATAAAGTATTTCTGATTCTGACTCTGATTCTGGTTTAAGATGTAACTAATGTGTCATTTTCACTCATCAAATTTTCCTGTCGCTGTCTGTCTGTTTGTGGTGTCTTCTTTTGATGAAACACACAACTCAACAGGTTGTAAATAAGAAAGGACATAATACTGTCATTTTGCTAATAAGCAACAACGTGACAACACACAGGCTGTTGTCATGTATTGTTTGTACATTTTCCTACGAATAGTGACGCACCAAAATTTTTGACCATCCCACGTAATGATGAGCCTGTAATTGCACAACCCACATATTTTGGAAGGCTGCAATCACCAATGTGCTGACAGGAGTAAAGAAGGAAGCGTTCCCAAGTGATCCAGTTAACAGGCAGGTTGAAACTGTGGAAGGGTCACAAAACACAGGACTTTCCCCTAGGAGACTGGCATTCGGAATAATGTGAACTTTAAGTTAACATTGAGTAATTTTAAGCTACGTCCTCACCATGTTTCTTTTCCTAAACATAACCACAGTAACTTGCCTAAATTAAATAACTTTGCATTAAGGATGTAATATCATTCGTGGGGGGCGAATTTGCTGAATAGAATATGAGGGTATGCTCAAAAACAGCACTTATGTCAAGCTGCATTAAATAAGCGCCTACACAGACACGAAGCAACACTGGAGTCATGTTCCTAAACACTCAACAAATGTTAGCTCAATATTCACTCTCCTTTCAACTCTGGTATGTTCTTTGTAAATGCCTTAGGAGAAAATGTCCACCTCTTTAGCAGCTAAATTCTCCACCAGCTAGTCTCTACCTTTGTCTCTCTGCTATTTGGTGCTGGCTAGGTAAAGTGCACAGTGGGTTTATCTGTTTTTTTTTTTTTTTATACCTACCTGTGACTAAAAACAAGGTTGATGCTAGTAGTTAGCATGAACCTCCACAGTTAAGTTTTGGGCCGTAAAACCAAAACTGAAAGATGCGTGGCATGAGATGTGTTTGTCACTATGCGTAACACCTTGCATATTGCACATAGTAATTTTATCCAATGCTAATATACACATATTGATAGATGCAGCTTTAAACCATTTCTTTCATTTATTTTATTGACTGGCATCTGTATTCTACATTCCTAAACATGTCATTATGAATAAGTTACTGTGTGGTCAGTTTCCATTTCAAATGAGCCATGAACAGAACAGTTTCCTTTGTGCTGTGAATACAATGTCATAGTTTGTGTGTGTGTGTGTGTGTGTGTGTGTGTTGCAGCATTTTTAGGTACTTTTCATTAATAAACATCAACATAATGCCTGACGTTGTCACTTAACTTATAACATTGCAACATTCTCATAGAACAGTTGGCATGATATCCTATGAACGATGCATGCACAACAGTTCATATGATATCCTACAAATTTGTGCCCAGCCTTAACGTACAGGTACATAATTGATGTAAAGTTATGGAGGTTAGCTTTAGGCAATAAAAGTAACTGTGGTTAGGTTTAGGAAAAGAAACATGGTTGGGTGTCTTTAGGTTTAGGCAAGTAAGTATTCTGTCTCATTGTGTCATACGGATTACCGTTAATTTATTATGTTGATCTATTCTGTCGGATTACCGTTAATTTATTATGTTGATCTATTCTGTACGACATCTATTGCACGTCTGTCCGTCCTGGAAGAGGGATCCCTCCTCAGTTCCTCTTCCTGAGGTTTCTACAATTTTTTTCCCCCGTTAAAGGTTTTTTTTTTGGGGAGTTTTTCCTTATCCGCTGTAAGGGTCCTAAGGACAGAGGGATGTCGTATGCTGTAAAGCCCTGTGAGGCAAATTGTGATTTGTGATATTGGGCTTTATAAATAAAATTGATTGATTGATTGATTGATAAAGAAAAGAAACAAGGAACAAGGAAAAGAAAGGTGGTGACACCTTAAAATGACTCAAGGTTCACATGAGATCCAAACATGCGTCTCCGAGACATGTGTCTCTGAGGGAAAGTCCCGGGCGATAGTCTGTTTTTTTGTGACCCATCCACCACCCAAACCGGCCTCCTTACATGTGCTCGGCACTGCTTCCTTGTTTACTACCATCAGCGTATTGGTCCCGTGATCGTAGCATTTCAAAATACGTTGAATATGTACGAATTCGGGTGCATTGCTTTTTGAAGGAAAACATACGTAAAATGAATTGGAACAGCCTGAACATTGATATTGGAAAGAAACCCCAGTTTTACATTCAATAACATGTTTTCACATTCTCACTTTCTACAGTTTCTGTGCAGGTGAATGATATGGTTACTTTTTGCCTGTGAAAACTGCGTCAGTCAAGCTCTTCCAGTTATATGACCGTTTTTATTTATTTATTTGACTTCTATTTAACCAGTCAAGAATGAATTCTTATTTACAGTGACGCCCTGGCAGTTACATGACATGTATAACAATATGACAGACATCCATCTCAGTTACTCATCCTCCTGCTGTAAAGCCTATTCATAACTTTCCTCTACTTACATGTGATTTTGTGACAGAGCCTACTCCAGCATGCGCTGAGTGAGATGCAGGGAAACACCCTGGACCGGTCACCAATCATCAGCTAACATACCAGCAAACACAGTCACGCACACGTGTACGCCTACGGGCATTATAGAGTTATAATCGGCCCGAGCTGCTGGTCTGCGGAAGGAAACCGAGAAAGCACACATGCAGGGCCTTCCCTCTGTGAGGTTACATTAGTCATCAGTGACTCATAAGGCTGCCCCTACTGTAAAGCACACACTATCTAAATTGACAATCAATTTATAGTTTCCAAGACACAGGGCTTAGATTTACTTTCAAGATGAGGACTTCGTTTTCATTTCTTTTATGAAAATATCAAACAGAAACAAAACAAAATTCCCTTGAGTAAACTCTTGTTTGGTAGTTATTTGGAGGTACAAAAGCGAACAAAAGCAAAGTAAAAACAAAAGTGAAACCAGTACCTGAAACATTTAATGATGATCTCCACAAGCCTGTAACATGACCTACGCACGTGACCACACAGTATTGAGTATGATTTTATTGTAAGCCTCCTTTTAGACCCCTTTACATTAATTTCATGGCAATTTAACATGTTTTTCTTGTGATTAAATGCACCCATGGCAATGTTACTAACATGTCTGTATCTCTTCAACACAACTATGAACTGAATGCCTTCTGACTGACATAAAATCTGCAGCAGCACAAGGTGCAGTGAGAGGGAAAGAAAGAGAAACATAATGTGCATCTTGTACCATCATCAGCCATAACTTAAACAGAGAAATTAAGCCAGAAATGTTATATATTCCATATCGGCAAAGTTGTGTCCTGCAGAACATGGACAGCACAGTTTTAGCAGAGGTTGTGTAATGCGTACTTCTGCATCAGCAGTCTGTGGATCTCCAAGGTCTCAAGCCTGATTTGAATTGGTCAAAATGACACAAACAGAAGCTGCACAGTCCTGTCTACACAGGATGCTGAATGCCTACTGTAGATAGCCTATTGTGACCTGTTGCCTTTTGGGAAAGTGTTTGCAAAGTGTTAATACAACGTACAGTACAGACATGTTTGAAATGTTTCTGATGTTTTTAGTCACAATAGTTTACCAAAGTTGCCCGTGGGCAAATTCGACCTCAGTCTCCAGCAGGAGGATTGTGTCCGTCTTTGACACTTGCACTACTGTTTGTTCAGAGGTAATAAAAAGAAACATGTTCATATGCAGTTGGATTTTTTTTTCCTGCTAACCCAAACTTGCACTCAACCATGACTTCTGTGCACTGTTACGCCCTTACTACCTAACTAAGCTGTTAATGTTGTAACTGAACTGCTAAAGTGCACAAGTTATTATTCTTCCAGCTACAGGTGGATTACCACCAATCCTATCCTCACCGGAATAGGGGTGACCTTGATTTGCATATTTATTTATTAATTTTATTTGGTATGGACATCACAATTACATTGGATAAACCAGATGCACTGCTTGAGTGTTTTAGCATACATAATTCTAAACACTTGTCCACAGGAGACTTTTTTAAAAAGTAGAATATGCATTAAAATTACAAGGGAAAACAACATGAGCTATAAAGACAACATAATCCAAGAACAGAACCAGACCTGACCTATTAACCTGTGAAAATCGAGATATATTGAATATATCTTGTAGATG
Source organism: Epinephelus moara (assembly GCF_006386435.1). Lineage (NCBI taxonomy): Eukaryota > Metazoa > Chordata > Actinopteri > Perciformes > Serranidae > Epinephelus > Epinephelus moara. The sequence goes on along the minus strand of NC_065526.1, from coordinate 31,636,654 downwards.
CATTTACTGTCGGTGGTTAAGTATAACTGAAAGTGTTAAATCTCATCTAGATTTTATGCTGACACAACACACTTGAAATAACAAGTGTAAATAGGGCCTACGATTTGATGAAGACTTGACTGATTAAGATCTGACTTAAGACTAACTGCATCATGTAATATAAAACACTACAACAGACTCAAGGTTTGACATTGAACATGGTCTGATGGCCGATGGCCATAAAAAGTTACTCTGTAGCCACCAAATATCACCTGTGTGTAGCCAACTGCAGCTACTACGTTTTCTCAGGTCTCTTCTATGAATGAGTCTGCATGTCTCAGTGAGACTACCTGTCTAAATAAAGATTAATTCAAGTTAAATAAAGGCATACTGCAAGCCTTCACAATGGACTGTTACAATTCCTGAAACATCCAGAGTCATTTGTTCCTTTAATTTCAACATTCCACGAAAACAGCAAATGGTACTTGTCGCTGGCTAGCTAAGGCTCAAGGTTAACAGTGTACCGTTGTCCTGGTGATGATAGAAAATGTTTTTGGAACAAGCATAAATCTTCCTCAGGATGTCTCCGGAAAAGATCTACATATGCTTAGTGTACATATGCTATTGCCTTCTCTGTAGGCTATTGTTTTTGAATAAGTTTAAACTTGGGGGCTTTCTTTAAATCACCAGTTCACGGTAAAAACCTCCTGTACGTTCTTGATCAGGAATTAGGTGAGCTGACATTTGGGCTAGCGGCCCTGTAAGGTTGGTCGAGCGGTGAAGGCAAAAGGAAGAGGACTTTAAACTGTTCAACAGTCCAATTGTTTTTATTTCCCTTTTCTTTTCCAGCAGTGGGTTAGGTGCAGCAATATCAGCTGGCCAAAACTGAAGAAAAACTAAAACAAAAATCAACTCTGCACCGGGCTATGCCCCCTTTAAGTTTGGGCCCCTGGCAGTAACAGCCGCATATATAGACAGTAGCTCCTCCTACACATGGGAAATACAATTAATAAATCAATCAACAATCAGCAGTGATTAATTCATACTCTTCAGACTACTTTTATAAGCCAACAGTGAAAAACATTGCTACACACTCCAAAAGAGTAAAAATGTTCTTAAACTGCTCAAAATCAACACTTGCAAAAATATCTCCCCAAAACTCCCCCTCATCCATACTACACTTGGCACATTCCCCCAGGAACTTGACTATAAAAGGAATCCAAATGGGTGGGGTCTGGTTTGGCAGTTCTTGAGTCCAAACCAGAGGTTGGCCAAGTGCAGTCTAGAGGAGAGGTGAGACACACGAAAGAATTAGTCAAATAAAGAGATTTAAAACCACAATATTGTCAGACTTTTCTTCCTGACTTCATGTAAATGTGCCTGTGACACTGAAGCACCAAAACATCCCCGTGACAGGCCCGTCTGCGACATGCTGAGCAGTACTCCGATTTGTAAGTGAAACTGCTTTTTTCAGTGTTTTTACTGGTTTTAATCACCTGGTCCATTTGTTTTGGAGAGGAAGAGACCTCTGCAGATAATTCAGCTCCCACTAAAAACTGCAATCCTCACTGCTAGATGACACTAAATCCCCCTAAATCTCACAGACTGTTCCTTTAAAATTTACCTCTACTGTTGATTTTCCACATCTGGAATAACTCATCTTTGACAGATGAGATGAGATAGGAGAGATCAAATGCTAGAAATTGCAGTTTTTGTGTATGTTATTAAGGCGGTTTAATTAATTCTTAGTAAGAGGAGAGTATTTCAGCAATGCATGTGAGGGAAGGACGGAGGGATAGGCATATCCAAAATATAACAACATGACTCACTTTTAATGGCAGAGCTTTTTTTTTTTCTCTTGTCTATTGTCTTTCTCTCTCTAACATTTGGCTTGGCACCACCCAGGAGTTATGTACAGAAAAGTGTGTGTGGTGGTACTGTACGTTCTGCACTGTGCAGCCATAATTGAGAGCAAATTGTTTTAATTGATTTATCAGTTGCAGCTTATTTGCGTAGCTTAGTACTGTCATCCATCCTATATGTATTTGTCTTTGATGGCAACCATGCCACTACCAGGTGTGGGTGTGAGCTTGTGTGCGTGGATACGTGAGTGTGTGAGTGAGTATGTGTGTGTGCCAATGGTGTAATTGACTGTTGGTTTTTCTCTTCATGTGGCTGCAGCCAGTGATGCTATCAACAAACCACAGGCGCCATTTCTGGATCTAACCAATGGAATGAAAGAAAACAAACAGAAAATAAGACCAACAACAACTGCCAAGCTGCTCTCTGGCAAAATGTGTGGTCTGTTAATGAAGGATTAGTGACGCTGTGTACAGGACTCAGGATTGGTGGCTGTTGTGGTTAGTGTGTAGGTGTGTCAGAGATACAGCACATTACTTACTTTGGACTGACAGTATTTCCAGTCCCAGTGGTATATTATCTTAGTATATGTCATTGATATAGTTACGTTATAGCCATGAGTCACTTTACATGAAAAACTACAAACACTGTTTAGCTCCAGCTTCCTAGATATGCAAATGTTTGGTTTTGGGATGTTGGTTGAACAAATGAAAAACATTTAAAGATGTTATCTTGTTCTACTGGAAACTGTGATGGGTATATTTAATTATTTAAAGCTTTTACATTTCCTTTACATTTGTCCTAAATAACTTACAAAGCACTTCATATAATTTTGTTTTAATAGAAGTATGACAAAATGAACATAATTTGCTTTACAAACAATTTTCAGAGGCGCTCTGGAAGCAGAAACTCTCATTGGTTATTCCAAACCTCAGTGGGTGGAGCCTAATGATAACCTGCCTTGTCCAAAATAACTCTCTAATACTGTGCTTTACTAACTAGTAGAGAAGTAGTAGAAAACGGGGCGCTCGCACAACAATAGAAACTGGGGGGACACCAAAAAGTGATGCACATGGCTGAAATTAACCTTGTGTTAACCTTTTGCCTAATATTGGTCTGCCAATTTAAATAACCGGATGAATTACTCACAATTAATGTTGAAACAGGCTAACATTATGTTACATCACTGTAATAGTTACTCTCAGAACCCGTAGTAGGGAAGTCAACAACAAACGCATGTGGTTACGTTTAGCCAACACATGCATGTGGTTAAGGCAACAAAAGCATGTGGTTAGGTTTCGCTTTACATTCATACGAGAAGCAAACACTGGTCTCCTGGGTGAAAGTCAGTGACTGTTGGAGCCATCTACCACCCTTGCTTGACTTTTCACCCCCTTAAATTGCGTTGCTATCGGGTTCCAACTGGTTGCCTATCATGCCGGCATGAAAGGGCGTTTTTTTTGCGTTGATGTCTGACACCGGAAGTCACTGCCCAAGGGTTGGTATTTGATTACTTCGTAAGGAGAACAGGTTGTTAATACAGAATAGTGGTATAATATTACAATCAACATTTTACCTTATTCCACAATAGATACACTTTTGTCCTCTGTATCCTCAATTTTTCCAAAACACAGTGCATCAAAGCCTTTAATTTCAACATTTACGGGATGGATTGGCACAAAAAATAAGTACTGACATTCATGTTTTTTTTTTGCAATTTATCCTAATGACTTTGGGTCCCATCACTTTTCTCTAGCGCTACCATTAGGTTCACATTTGTGGTTCTGAGGGACATTTCTCAGGAACTATATGGCTTGTCATGAAATCTTAGATTCATGCCTCGCTCAGGATGAACTGTAATAACCTTGGTGTTTCATTAATTTTTCACTATACTAATGACATTCCCATCAGCATCAGTTGTACTTCAATTAGGCGCTAATAAGCTAATGTTAGCATGCTAGCACACAACTAAGCTTGCAAACATGATAATCATTACCTGTTAAACATCAGTATGTTAGCATTGTGAGCATGTTAGCATGTTGACACTGGCATTTGCCTCACAGTTAACAAAGTAAGCCCAAGCACAGAGTGCTACAAAGCTTGGCATATTCTCTACTTTAACTGTCAAATGTAAATATCATGTAAACTGTATCAGAAGAACAGGATGGTATATTTTATTATTGATTATTTCTAGTCACAAGAGCATCACTTGTAACATTATACTCAGTTTTGAGGAGAGGAATCAACTGAAATGAAACAAGCTTCTCCGTGAAAAGTCAGACTCTGGTGGGACTTGAACCCACAACCTTTGAATCACTTTTCAAGTGCTCGACTAGAAGTCCAATGCGCTATCCATTGCGCCACAGAGCCTGTTGTGAGATAGTGCTGTGCATGAGATAGAACTTTTTACCAGTCTGACTCCATAACTAACTTTGATGAGTTTTGCCAACAACAATTTGAATTTAACACCAAAGTACTGTATAACTCCACTGCATTCTCTGAAATTGCAGCCTACAGTCATAGCACAAATAGACACAAGTTGACTCAGGTTGAGGAGTGCTGACATACATGCCAGCACCCTCTCAATCAGAAGAAGGTGAACCTAGCCACACACCTTATAAAACATTGTGAACATTGTTTCCTCAAGGACATCTTTTGCAAGTACAACTATGAACACACAGCAACGCAGCATCTATAACCACAAACCCAACTGTTGAACAAGTTCAAGTGCAACCAAAACAATTAGGCTTGTCAACGCAGATACTGTGTGATATGATCACTCTCTATTTCCATCAAAGTGACAGGTACAATCTCACGTCAACTCAAGTATAAAAAGAGATCTAATGGGGCTTAATATCTTGGCATCACCAAGCTTTTGGAAAAGCTTTGTTCAAACAAAACACCTCACATTCTACCCTGACTGTGAGAATCAGGTGGAGAGTGGAGATGTGCACTGCTAATTTTAGACGTAACACCTTTAATTTTACCAACTATCAAAACACATACTATCTGTAAAGAAGAAGAAAAAAAGAGTTTTCTCCCAACCACTGTCACACATTCAACAATAACACTACTGATGGTATTTATCAAGCCAACTAGGTACAAATTAGTGAATATTTTCTGGATACAGTACTTACTGCTCTGTAACAATGGTGCTTTTTAAAACCTTTATTCAAAAGTGAACAAGTTCAGGTTTGATGATGCATGCATCTATTCAATTTTTTTACGATTAGTTTTTTCCCTTAGATGTTCAATTTGGGGCAGTGGTAGCCTAAAGATAAGATGTGTTGGCTTGTGTCCAGAAGGTATGTACATTTTCCTTATCTTGCCAAGACAAACAAACAAACAAAAAAACAGCGACATAACCACCTGCCAAATGGCCAAAGCTGGCAGTGAGTGCTACTAGAGGCATCAAACTCCAAACTCTTCTCTGCTTATTTTGAAAAGAAGTATAAAAAGAGGAGAAATATGAACTTGACAACATGAAAATAGGAGGGAAAGAGCAAAAAGAAAGTGTGACAATAAATAAAACCATAACGATTGTAACCAAATAGCCAAGTAGTCAGTAGAGTCCTCGACTAATCTGTGGTGGACATTCCGGACAGAATGAGAGGGCTAGGTGAGATAACGCCTTCTCTCTAACGGAAATGAGAGCGGCCAGAGTCTGATAAGAGCTGTGAAGAACTGTCCAGCCCTCTGCCTGCACTACATGGATGAAGTGATAACACGGATCAACACGCAGGATTCTTAGAAAACATGACAGAGCAGTGTGTGCTAAGGAGCAGAAAATTTCTCAGCTATAGGAGGTATTATGTGGATAACTGTTTGCTGTATTTTTTTTTATCTATTGAATGTGATATTGTGCTGATCAGATATCAGATAGAGGAGAAAGGAATATCTGCACCTTTTCTGACTCAAGAGCTGTAATCAGTGAAACATAAAAAACAGGATGTGGGCATAAGAAGGGTAACCTCATAAAATAACCATACAACTACATAAGAAAAATGGATATATGGATGCATATGGGCTAATGGCCTATGTATGTCAGCCATCCCTTTCAGAAACAGAGACTTTAGAATGGAAAGGAATGGAAGCAGGAAAGGAAACCCTGTCTCCTTAAAGTTATGTCTATATACTGGAGCGTTAATTTACAGCAGCAAATATGTTTTAAAGGGTGTGTAATGCTGACCAGACTTTTTTGCCATTTGCCAGTAAAGTGTTCACTGATGTTTTATATTTGTTTCCTCAAATGATCTGAGTCCTTCTTGTGATCACATGCCTGTGCTGACGTCGACCCCAGCAGGATTCAAACTCTAGACCTTCCGCATGGAAGACAAGTGCTATACCTATCCACTACACTAGTACTAATACTACGACATATACGTATTCAGGGTTGCTAGCATAATAAAGAAAAAAAAAGATTAGTTTGAGTCCCTCTTTGGAATATTAGTGTGATTTATTTTTTCAAAATGCATCCGTGACTATAGGCGATTATGATGTACTAATATAAGGTGTTTGGTTGTGCAGCCCATGAGCAATATACAGATATTTCTTTTTTGTTTGTATGTTGGTTGAACAAATGTTGGCATTGTATGTTTCTGCAAACCATGGATACAATGTATTTGTACATTTTTATGTAGGAGTTACACTGAAACATTTCAACAATGTTGTGGTTAATGTGTGGGTAGGTTTAGGCAAAAAACAAGTGGTTATGGTGAGGAAAAGATTATGTTTTAGCTTCAAATGCCAGGTTTTGGTGGCTAAAAACAGCTGGAAATGCAGCATTGCTTTTCATGGCACCATCCTCAGGGGAAAATCCAGTAACAGGTCCCTAAAAAAGAACCATGTTTGGTGGCTGGGATGCAGCAATGACTCACTAAAACAAACAGTTTTGTTGTGTCTTGGCCTCGATCTGTGGACTGCAGTGGTGTACATCTTGCCGGGCATCTTATCCACAACATCAACCATCCCATTGTCCTCCTCATGACAAAGTCAGCTCAAAATCTATTTCACTTTAGAGAAGTTGACATGCTGCATACAAACTCTGTTTTCAGAAATTTACAATGTTCATGATGTGTACATTGCATTTTCTTTTGGCATCTGGGGTGGTATGTTTCTCATATTGGGGGTACCTCAAATAATCTCTCAGGTTAACAGTTTGCTCTTCACCAAAGTAAGGGATGGCATTTTGGGGAAAGGGGGCGTGGGGCTGAAACCACTGAGTAACCCTGAAACTGAAAACAATTAATAAATCACTCCTTTGACATGTTCAAATCTCTATGTGAAAAATGTGCCGTGGTAGCACAGGAAAGAGCTATAAGTGTGTGTTGTGTGTGTGTGTGTGTGTGTGTGTGTCTCTGAGTGTGTCTCTGAGTGTGTGCAGCCATGTGATAGCGCCGTGCATATTACCTCTTTGGTAAAGTTTGCTTTTGGTGCTCTGCTTGTTGAAACAGACTATTAAAGCCTGGAGACAGACTTGGTCAAACAACCGTTATCTGAAGTGGACCCCATTAGCCCTCTAAATGTGACAGGAGAGCAGGGAGAGTATTTAGCAAAGTCAGTGTGTGCACATATGATGACAAATTAGGGGTGAGAAAAGTTGTCAAAGCGATTTGAAAAGCCAAAAGATGAATGTGTGTCAGCTAAGACTCGTGCAAAACATACAAAGACCACCTCAGGGAGGTTTAAACAGCAGAGAGGAATTAGCCTGTCACTGTGTGGGAAATTACACCATTAGCTACAAATAATGACAAATTAAGACTAAAATGCTAGCCTTTTCTGAGAAAGACAAATAGACTGACTGATATATGGGCTCAGATACCCTAAGATGAGGCCTCAAAGTAAATCTCCCTTTCATTGTCAGTGGAGCAGCTATATGGTTTTCTCTTGCTGACAGTGCAGATAAAAGTCTTAGTTGTCTACTTCCTTAAGAAAGAGTGGGACGTACCTAGATGGAAAATGAATACAAACAAGCAGTTTTTACCTTTTAGATTCCACTTGGCACTGTTGTCTCAAAAATCATCATTTCCACGAAAACAGTGTACATTTTAATTTCACCTGGTTTCAGATGCAGGTATGATGGCAGGCTTTTTTGACCCACCTACAACTATAAACACTTTTGCCTTGAAAAACTGGAGAAAGGAAGCTTCTCACTTGTCTGTATCATACCAACACGGTCTCATACTGCTGCTTGGTCAATGGCCTTACACATCAAAATATGACGGGCTAGGTACCCTCCTGCATCAGTTTTGGACGGCATGTCAATTTACGCTTGTATTTTTAAAATACACTTCCCATTTTCACAAGAATTGTACAGTTTCTGCTTCAGTGTTTTTCAAAATAAACATAGAGCACAGGTAAAACACTGTTTATAATTTTAATTCAACAGGTTTAGACAAGAAAAGTACATGGTTAGGTTTAGAAAAAGACATCATGGCTTGGCTTAAAGTAAGTATGGTTGTTACTAATGTATTTTCACGTCACGTGACTTTTATCATATGATATACATCACTAGCATAGCATGTTACACATACTTGCACACTGCATTGTTATTTAAATAACTCCACTAGCTTTTGGTTTCACAAGGGAAATGAATAGCAGTCTCCTGGGTGAAAGTCCAGAGTTTGTTTGACCCATCCACCCACCCTATATGGACTTTCTTGCTGGTTATAGTACGGTGTTGCCTGTGCCGTGCAGTTCGTATCATGCTGCTGCCTCTATGTGTTGGTGTCTGACAGCAAGATCCATTGACAAAATGGCAGTATTTGTGAGTTGGGAGTAAGACAGGCTGATTTTACATATGATTGTATATTACAACAACCAAACTTTTTGTGACCAAGCTGCAACCCTCGGGGATGAAAGATCTGCAACCTTAAGTGCTGAAAAATGAAGACAACATGGAAGTGCCAAAAACTGCAGTTCCTCAAATGGCCACTTGAGGCTGGCTCCAAAACAGAGTAAAATGCCCAACTTTACAGCAGAAATAAACATGTTTGCAGCCTGGTGCAAAAACAATACAATACTATACTATACTATACAATACTGTACAATTAATTTCCCCATTCATGACTATTGTCCAGGGGGTAGATTTTTTATACCACTCGGCCTTTACATTTTATTAAGGCCTAAATTTATGCAAGATTAAGGGCGGGGCCACTTGAGTGACAGGCTGTCTGCAGGGAAACACTACATTCTAAGAGTCAGGTCCACCCCTCACTCCCCCACAGCTTCACTCTCTCATCTAAATATGGTCACTTTTGGCTCCAAAACACCAACAAAATGGGTGTCCAAAAACCAGTGGGTGATGTCACGGTAGTTATGTCCATTATTTTATACAAATCTTTAGAATTAATGTTTTATCAGTCTAACATTTCCCTGGTAAAGCAAAAATCCTGTTGAAGTAGAAGATTATTGTAGATTACAATAGCACACTCTTTGCTTAAGATAAAACTGTCAACCTTAGCAATTTGCCACAAAGATATGCCATTTGTCATCAACCAAAAAGTAATGATAATTTCGACGGTTTGGAATATGATATGTGTGTGACTGTGAGAATATGTTGTAACATTTGTGCTCATTTAAACCTGTGTGTCCTTAAATGCATCAGAGTATAATGTGTGCATGCATGTGTGTGTGTGTGTGTGTGTGTGATTGCATGATTGCATGTGTCTAACTGGATTGTTGCTTGTGAGAAGCTAACGCTGTCTCTCGCTCTCTTTGAAGGAGGCCCTGCAGCTGTTCTGTGCCTAAATCTCATAATGGCTTCAATAACAGCTCCATATCTTCGTGACAGCTATTTCAAAGGCCTGGCAGGTTTAATGTACAGTGCGCCACAACTCACACTGACAGCACAACACAGACAATAGAACGTAGGTTATAAAACGCCTTACCTCAGCAAAAGAAAAAAAAAAAAGCAGGATGGAAATGTCATTGTAAACTGATTGTAAACAGTTTGGCAGGATGTGCCATGAAAAGTGTTTTCATAAGGACAGGCTTTACAGAACAGGTCAGTGCTGTAATTACAAGCAGATTACCCCATTAATAACTTGTTTACATTATGACATGCCAGCCCAGTGAAAATGAATGTTAAATTGTTTTAGATGTTAGGGTTCAGGTTTCGATAAATGATCATTAAACAGCATTAAATTATTCTAGTAAAAGTTTACTCTGTTACTGACATACTTGCTTACTTGTAGTGGATTAGAACTGTAAATTAAAAGAAAATGGAATACTCAAGTTATGTACAAGTGCCTCAGTATTGTAACAGAAGCCTACTTGAGTAAATGTACTAAGTTGTTCTCCTTTATTTGCAGACCAAACCACAAAGGATGGACTGACTTTCTTGTTAAGAGAGCTCTAAATCTAAGCGCCTGTTGAGATAATAGTGGTCTGAGTAGCACTGATCAACATTGCTTGTGAAACCCTTTAGTGCTGTGGCAGCCAGTGTAGCATTGTTAGCTAACTGCTAATGGCTGATACCATTGTTTTACTCTTGCTTTCATTTCTTTTTGATGAAATTGTGTGCTTTGAAATTAGACGTTGGCCTCATATTTATAATTGTGTGCATGCACAATTAGCTAGCATTTTCAAATTCTGTTCCCTAACAATGAAGAAGCTGCCAGTTTCAGGTGATTATGTTTGATGTTGTTCGAAGAAATAGAGTGTTCTATTTCTATATGAATTAAGTGTCAAGCACATTCACAACACTTGTCATTGAGCTGCTCCATCTCCTCACAGTGCCCAGAGTATGCTGTGCCACTTAGAGAGTGTGGTGCTCTGAATATCGGGAATACCGGTATATTTCAGCAGCACTCCAAATTTACGAACAGTCCAGTTTGCACTGTGGCACTGAACTATTTACCAAATGACCCAGTTTGAGCTGTCCTAGCGCAACGTATTCTCATAGAACAGTTCGTATGATATCCTACGAAAAATGCATGCACAATACTTGGTATGATATCCTACGAATTTGCGCTGCACAAATGACGTTACGTTCTTAACGTACAGTTACGGTAGCTAGGTTTCAGCAATGAAAGTTACTGAGGTTAGGTTTAGGAAAAGAGACATGGTGAGGACGTACCTTAAAATGACTCAAAGTTCACACAGATCCCAACACTTGACTCCAGGGGAATATCCCAGGTGAAAGTCTGTTTTTCGTGACACATCCACAATCCCAGCTCGCCTCCTTACAAGTGCTTGGGACTGCTTCTTTGTTTACTACCATGAGTGCATTGCTCGCGTGATTGCAGCCTTTCAAAATACATGGGATATGTACAAATTTGGGTACATTGCTTTTTGTTGAGAACAGCCTGCCTGACAAGCAGAGATAACTCATTTTGTTTTGCTTAAGGTTGTTAATATTTTTAGCTGTGAGGAGATGACCACAGCCTTTAACCTTGCTGTGATAACTGTTCAATCTTTTCATGTCATGTCTTCATCTTTTTAACCAAATTATGGAGAATAACATGAATAAGAGTATCTATATCGATTAGCATATCAGTATCGATATCAGTATCAATAAAATCCTAACCATACCCATTCCTACACTTGAGACAGTGTCAGTTTGTGCTGAAGACAACAAGTTTGAAAATGAAAAAACAAAACAAAACTGAGGTGTAGAGTGTGAAAGAAGTGAGCTTTCTAGTCCTCCTGCTCCTCATCTCTGTTTGAGGCTTGCAGCTAAGGCTACATTAGCTGCAACTAGCATACAGTTTCACCCTTGAATCTCTGACCAAACTATCGGTGGCCATGTTGCACTGTAATGTAATGTAAGCGCCAGATTTTTACAAGAAAGAAGAACGTGTAGAGTAAAAAAAAAAACATTAGCAGCTCCACTCTGCAAGGTGACAGCGACAGTTATTTCTGGATCTTTATCCAGGTAAAAGTAAATCCACCTGCCCAGAGGTGGTTACATGCGGTATGGCTGCATATACGCACCACTACACCTCTGCTGCTCTCTGGATAGACTATATTTGCAATCAACATCTTTTAAATCCCTGTGTAAGTCAACAAATCAAAGCCAAAAGCCCAAAACGGTGTTGTTTACCACCACAACATTTTATCTGTCAGTCACTTGGCGTAGTAACTGATTGCTTATTCCTTGAGGAAATATAAGACACAATACGCTCAACTCATGATTAAACTTTGAAGACTGGGTGCTGGTTGCTAATCCCTTGAGGAAAAATCCTTTTAGCCAAGTTTCTAGCAATGTTTTACAATTATGTTTTTCATGACTACAGTCATTAAAATTTAATTTAATCTAACATGACCTTTTCATCTTTGACAGGTTTGTGCATCTCAGATTATGTTGCCAAATGCCTCGAAAATGTTTTCTTTGAAGGACAATCTGGGCATCAGTTGGTTATTGCTCTGAAAAATGATTTAGCCTCTGGGGTCAATTGACAATATTTTGGGGGTTCAGGTGAAGCCAGAAGTGTCAGGATAACTGATATCATGACCAAGACTTCATCCTCCATGCGCCACTCATTGTTGGCAGTCCAGTTAGCAATGTGAGATGCGAAAATGGAGTTGGTGAGACGATGTCTATGACCAGAGTATGAATGCATATCAAAGCTAAATCATCATCAAATGATAGCTGATGGGTTCCAGGTTGCATTTCGGCCTTTGCAATTCGCCTCTCCACACATATTGTTCACCTGCATGAAACCAAAGCCCACTCAAACGTGACTTGTCAATACTACTAGGACTACAAACAGAGACCAGAATGCTTCCGAAACTGAAATCTTGATCCACTGCCTACACATTCTGCATTCAAATGCAGATATCTTTTTACTGAGATTAATTGGAGGACAGCAAAAAAAACCCAAAAGGCTTAATTGGGAGGTAATTTAAATCTGCATTTAAATCTGCATTCAAGAACCACAAAAGTAAGATACGACAACATCATATGAATTTTAATCTGTATCAGCCAGATGTTCAAATGTGTTCTTGTGCATATGTCTCTCTGTGTTATATCAGTGCTTTTGTGAGATCAAATGAGGTAGATATTCACACGCTTTTACTGCCATTACTCCTCACACACACACACATGGAAGGAATGTGGATCCTCTGCCAGAATTTGGTATGAACTCACCTGATGTGATCTGATGCCAGCTTACTCCTACGATAATACCAAACCTTTGTATAAAGCCTCCTAGTGTATGTGCATGTGGCCAAGTCTGAACCTGTTCACACACCTGGAAGGCACAGAGGAATGCCATTTAGCCAAAACCGGCCTGCCTGGGGAACATCATGAACCACAAATATGTCAGTGCTGTTGGGACTTTGTTTTTGACACTTACAGAGAAAAAAAGTGCTGATTCAAATTTCAGTTTGAATCTGCAAAGCAAAAGATACAGAAAAGGAGTTTTTGTTTCTAAAATCTGCAGAGATTTTCCTCTCTGCCAATACCCGAACTGCCTCACCCCTCCTCCTCTAATGAAGAGGCTCCCAGTCTGGTCCTAGTCACTCATCCTGCTCTGCTCCCCTTTGTCTCTGCTGGGGGGGGTGTAATTGGCCAAGCCTGCTCAGGTGAAAGCAGACCTCTTGTCTGGGGACACAAAACTGTCTCTCTGTGTGTGTCTGCAGTGCCGCAAGGTCAAAAGGACATGCCGTTTTCGGACACACACACACACGCACACACACATAAACACACAGAGCCCTCTTCACTCATCTTCCAGCCCCCAACAATCACTGAGGCTACCTGGGAAAGATAATTATTTGCTCTCCTGTCTGTCTTCCAGCTTTCAAGGCACTCAGCTGCCACATCTGAGAAGAACCAGACACAGAAAAAAAGTTTGTACCTCTCGCTCTCAATTCCATGTTGATGCATTTTTGTGTCTCTTCTGAAAGATTTTAATAAGCTTTACAGTTTTTCTGGATCATAAAAACAAATCTTATATAAAAGGTTTGTGTTCAAACCATGTCCTGCACAGCTTTGCATCCTGAAATCACTCCAAGTGCTGTGCTCGAAACACATGTTGTTTGGCAGGATGCACGTGATGACACATTGTTCCCTGTCAGACAGAATGTGATGTAAAAGAACATGATGCAAAATGTACTGCCTGCTGATAGAGGTGCAGTTTGGCCTGTATGAACATGCTCTGCAGGCAGAGCTGCTCAGAGGGCAGAAATAATCCCAGAACCACAGCTGCTTTTAAATGTGATGTGAATGAGAAGAGACTACAAATACCACCAGCATGTTTTCTTTGTACTGACTAATGACCATGTCAGTTACAGCTCACACTGATAGCCATGGATAGCACTCTATGGGTGGCTCCATTGGTCTGTCCACTAGACTAAAAGATTTCAGTGCTTTTTAGATGGATTGCAATGCCGTTTTGTACAGACATTCATGGTCCCCAGAGGATGAAGCCCGCCAATATTGCTAATCCTCCAACTTTTCCTGTAGCGCCACCAGCAGGCCAAAGTTTCAACTGTGACATATTTCAACATTTACTGGATGGATTGGCCGAAACATTTACAGACATTCATGGTCTCCAGAGGATGACGCCTGATGACTTTGGTGATGCCCTGACCCTTCCTCTTGCACCAACATCAGCTTAACATTTTTGGAGCTTTTTGGAGTGAAATGTTCTGACAACTACTGGATGTTCTGACATGGACAATAATGTCCCCTTCAGGATGAAATGGAATCCTTTTCATGGTTGAAGACTTTGGTTTATTACTAACTTCCTTCAAAATTAATGATGTTCCCAATGACCTAAGTTATACCTTGTTAGTGATAATTAGCATTGTTAGCATGCTAACACCAAACTGAGATGGCAAACCTGGTATATATTAGTTGCTAAACATCAGCATGTTAGCTTTGTCACAGTAACCATGTTAGCATGCTGATGTTAGCATTTAGATCAGGAACCACTGCAAGCACGAATGTAAACTCTTTTTTTTTGTTACGATAAATTTCATAAACTTGAGGTTATCTTTATCATGTTATTTTGAGTATAGAATAATCAGATTTTAAAATTATACAGAAATATGGATGAGAACTGAATTTCAAATATGCTATTTGCATGCTATTCCCACCTCCATATAGGAGCCCCAGGAGACAAGGACAAGAACTCTCAATGGCTCTTTCACCATTCCTCCATACATGATCCAACCAAACCCAGAATACTGCGTTAGGGATTTTGGACGCCACAGGGAAAATGAGATGTACAGCGTATATGACAGTATGTCTGTACAATAACACATGACAGCTTCTATCTTTCCTTTTATTTGCCCTTTTCACAGGGTTGCAAGGTAACAATACTTAGTCAGAAAATGTAAAGTTACTTAGCTCTGCCAGCTCACACATTACCACTGAGTCCATGTAGTGACAGTGAATTTTGACATTCCAGTGTTGATACTGATCAGTCAGATAAGAAGACATAGATGTTAAACAGCATATCAGCTCTTCCCTGCAAAACACTTTATCCGAACCTTCAAGTTAAGCCTGACATGTCTGACATTTATGAGCCTGTCTGTTACCTCTATACTGTATCTCACTATTGTCTTTATCGCCTGAAACTAAAAAGTGACTTACAAATGTGTCTTGATGGAATTTTGCCATTAGCACTGGATTATCAAAAATAATTATGACCTTTGATGATCGTAAAACTTATATTTACTACTCATGCAAAGGGAGAGCAGGTAAAAAGTGGTACTATGCAAATGTTACACAACTGTCTAGTTTTGCACATTAAGAGCAGTGAGCTAACTCCCACATACAGTTTTTTTTTTTTTTTGTTTTTTTAAATGGGCATTTTCTCTACCACTAAGCCACCGACGAGCAAGTGGCTAATTAGCTGTTGAAGCAACCAGCAAAAGGCATTCTCGTGACATCTTTTGTTGGCAATTTATGTTCAGGCTTTATGGCTCCAGTGAAAAGTCTGCTATTGGCCTTTAGTTATTACAGTCATAGTCACGGTCCAGTTGAGGCACCTGAGAAGATAAGGATAAAAGCATATCAACAAACAGAGTTGTTGACCTCAGAGACCTCACATCTCCAGTCAGGTATAGACTGAAGAGTATCTGTGTTCGTCACCCTGACTATGTAAACAACTAGTAGACATAATAGATCTCAGTATAACAACTACTATAACACCAGTGATGTGTTTTGTATTTCTATATTTGTAAATATCCAAATTCCAATGCATTAATGACATGTAGATCTACAACTTAATATTTTAGACAATCTATATATCTGCGTATTTAACAATAATATCCTTCCAATGTGAAACACGTATGTATTTCTCAGTCTTAAGGAATTATCACTGGTATATTCCAGGGGGAAATTAAATGCAAAGATACCATCTTGAAACTCACACTACTAAGAGGCCACAGTCACTCTAATGTGTCTTGGATACCACAGTACTTTGAGCTAAATGCTAACACTACTCACATTGACAATATTAACATGCTTATTGTGTTTATCAGTGTTTATCACATTCACCATCAGTTTTGCATGTCACCATGCTAATAGTATTTGCTAAGTTGCTCCAAACAAAGTAAAACTGAGGAAGATGGGAATGTCAGTTTTACTTGCGTTTGGTCATAGAGCAAAGTACTGCACAAATTGAAATTTTGAGCTGATTAACAGTTGAGGGATCACCTACATCCATGGAAATCCATCCAGCAGTTGACGAAATTTCATTTCAAACCTCAAATGTCAACTTCATGGTGGCACTAGAAGAAAAGGTGATCAAAGGAGATCATTAAAGTCATTAAGATTCAGCCTCTGTGGACCATGAGTATATGCACAAATTTTAGCGCCAATCCATGGAGTAAATGTTGAGGTATTTCACTGAGTAAGTAAGAATTTGGACATGCTGGTGGTGCTAATGAGATGAAAAGTCAAGGTATCATCGAAGTTATTAGGATTCATCCTCTGGGGACCATGAATGTCGGTGACATATCTAATGGCAATCCATTCAGTAAGTAGCGTGATATTTCAGTCTGCACCAAGGTTGTGGACCAACTAACTAACAGACATTACCATCTCCAACTTATAAAATAAGCCCAAAACTGTTCATGACACATCAAAACTCTACACCAGCAATGACTCCGTGAGCGCTGCATATTTCAAATCTCTTCACTCCACATAGATTTATGGTCTGCATGGGTGGCCCTGCTGGGAATTGAACTCCTAAGCCAACCATGAGACACCGTATTGACACAGAATACACAGTGTGTTATACACAATACGGCCCCCCTTGGCCTTTCACTCACCCGTGTTGTACACCCGCTTTCTTTAGCTTCTCTCCATGGCCTGTGACAGAAGGAAAAGAAATGAGGTAATTCAGAAAGCACTACGTCATTTGACATCCATCAATGATATCTGAATTTGCCTTGATTGCAACGCTTACGACTTTCTTAAAGTTGAACCGGTTGGATCATTGTCACTAAAATCACAGGTGTGGCATTGAAATGGTTGTCAGACTTGGTTTCTGGTACATAACGTCCCTTCACAAGTACTGATGTGTGTGAAATTTGATGCTCACACATGCAGAAATGAACCCCATTATGTGTTAAATAACAACCAACAATGACAAGCATCATATGTTTTCCGTATGCCTCTTACAAAAGCTCAACAATGGCTGTGATTTTGTCCTTTTGTCGTGCGTCTATCTAGGGTATCATGGCTGGTTAGAAAAGTTACACAGCTCAGCCACTGAAAGATGAGCTAAGTGGAGCAGCCAAGATGGACGAAGAGCTATCGCTTATTGCCCAAGAGCACATGGATTGCTCCTAAACAGATCATAAAGACATTATGCTGCAAAAGCAACCCTATACCATCTCTGCTTCAGCACACAACATTTCTTCCCATTACCTCTTTAATGACACACCTATTGTCAGACAATTTCTTTAACAGCCCCCCACTTGTAATGATATGAGCTGGCTATTTATGGCACAAAGTTGGCGGACTTACAGCGGTGTCAGCTCCCAGAGTTTATGACGAGGTGTCTTGTGTTTCCTGACCTTCATGAAGTAGAATAGAGAGAAAGTTCCTTTTTGGCCTTGGTAACGGTTGACACAATAATCTGACCACGAAGTCCATTAGTAAAAGGAACGTTTAGTCTCAAGGCCCGTTTCCACTGAAGAAGTTCCTGGTACTATTTGGGGGCAGGAACTACTACAGGAACGTCCTGTCGCTCGGCCCTCTCAACCGCCGTGTCTCCACTGCCAGAGCGGAGTACGAGGAAGGTTCCTGTAAAGTTACGGGCTCTGGATGTGACGTAATCGTTGCGCGACCATTTACCGGGGTGACGTAGGGAAGCCGTTAGCTGTTAGCCCTTAGCGGTGTCTGTAATAACTCACTAAATGGCCCGTGAAAAAAAATATTTTTTCCAGCGGATGTCTTAGTTACAACATGATTGAGCTAACTGGAGTAGTTTCATGTCGTATCCGACAACGGGAGGCTTTTAACAGATGACGTCCTGATGTAAGCTTTGCTGCTGCTGTTAGCTGTCCCTGTCAGCTGCAGCCACTGATGCTTTCTAGACATCGTGATTTCCCAAAACTGAATAAATATCACACATATCAACACAAAACTGCTTTGCTAGCTCAATCATGTTGGGTAACACTTTACAATAAGGTACACAAAATTCAAGTAGTTACTGAGGAACTAATGAGGAACTAATGAGTAGTTACTGATGAACTAATGAGGAACGAATGAGTAACTAATGAGGAACTAATGAGTAGTTACTGAGGAACTACGGTACACAAAATTAGAGNTAATGAGGAACTAATGAGTAGTTACTGATGAACTAATGAGGAACGAATGAGTAACTAATGAGGAACTAATGAGTAGTTACTGAGGAACTACGGTACACAAAATTAGAGTAGTTACTGATGAACTAATGAGGAACTAATGAGTAACTAATGAGGAACGAATGAGTAACTAATGAGTAACTAATGAGGAACTAATGAG